>NC_142379.1:80000-421250 GCF_059441005.1 Hippichthys cyanospilos
CCGCCCGCCCCTGTCTTAACTTATTCCGAACGGACGCGGAACGACGCAAAAGCGGGATACGAAAAGTCGGGAGGATATTGAGGAGAAGACGTCGCGGTCTCGAGCCAAATCGAACTCGCGCGATCCTGAAAAGGAACTCGTTCCCAATCGACGGGGAACGATGTTAAAATACAATGCGAAAAGGAGAAAATGCTCTTCCTAAGTCTCGAGAATACCAGAGTAAGAAGTTGCGGTCTCGATCCAAATTGAATTTGCGCAATCCTGAAAAGTACCTGCGTCGTGAGGCGCGGAAGAAAAAGATGGGGCTTTACGGCCACTGCGTGCGCAACTCCGGAGCGGAAAAGAAGAAACGGCATCGCGGAGCCCTCCGCCGGCGCCAATGAGCGCTGCGTGCGCAACTCCGGAGCGGGAGAGAAGAAACGCCATCGCGGAGCCCTCCGCCGGCGCCAATGAGCGCTGCGTGCGCAACTCCGGAGCGGGAGAGAAGAAACGCCATCGCGGAGCCCTCTGCCGGCGCCTAATGCGCACCGTACGCAACTCTGGAGCGGAAGAAGAAAAGTGGCACGGGAGAGCTTGACGCGCGTGTGCTCGAAGTAATAAGTAAAGCATACGTTTTCCATTGCGCTTTTGCAGACCGATGAAAGACCCTCGACGACGGACGTTATTTATGCACTCGCGCATTCATACGCAAACTCACACGTTGCGCGGCCCGCTTAGAGCTTCGAGGAGGCGGGGCTCCTCCCACCCCACCTGCCCCCCCCCCCCCCCCCCCCCCCGCGCTCAGGCTCGCTCCGCGGCTCTGCGCTCACTCTGCCGCCGGCGTAGGATGGCTTGCCTGGTGGCGCTGCGGTCCGCTCACAACCCGGCCGCGGCCAACGCCGTCATCATGGTAGGACTCCAGCGTGCGCCGTGCGCCGCGGCCCGCCGATTTGTTCTGACCGCGTTTGTCATCAATCGGAATTGGAAAAAGTCAAGCGTCAACTCGCGAAAACGGCTTTCTGAAGAAGCCTCCGAGGGCGTCGGGAAGTTAGCTCCCAAAATCCAAACGTCCTTGGGTTTGAACAAGTTTCGGCGGTTCCTCGCTCACGAACGAAAGCTCCGGACTTGTCCGCGCGTCTTCGCTCGCCTGTCCCGCTTGTCTGTCCGCTCAGTCAGCTTCTGGACCGACAGAACACCAACGGGCCTCCGGACCTGCTGCTGGACCCGTCCTCGGCGTTCGTCTCGGAGGACCGCGCGGCGCAACGCCCGCCGCCCCGCGGGCGGCCCGAGATGGCGGAGGCGGGCCCGAGCGACTCTCAGAGGTTCCGGTCATTGCCGCGGAGGCCGGCCGTCGACATCCGCTTCCGAGACCTGGAGTACTCGGTCAGGGAAGGCCCGTGGTGGAGGAAGGGTGGTGAGGAAGCGCGTGCGGCGCTCGGATCCGCTTGGCGAGTCGTCCCGTGACGTCGCTTTGGACGGCTCGCCTGCCCCGTTCGACATTTGAATGCTCCGGAAGTCGGCCGAAGATTCGAGGGCGCCCTCCACCTCAGAGGAACGGGGAGTCCGAACCCACGTTCCGTGTGGACGCGCGCCGGCTCGAGGGGAGACTGGGCCACCGTGGGCGGAAGGAAAGCGCCGCCCGAGCGGCCGACGCGGAGTTCCGACCTAGACTAGAGTCGGTGGAGATAAAGATTGTCCGAGACCTCCGAGTATTTATCGGGCTTAGGGTTAGGGCGGCAGAGCGGCGGTCTCCCAGCCGAGAGGCTGCGGTTCCATCGGTTCCAAGCAAAACCATGTCCAAGTGTCCTCGAGCGAGACACCGATTGTTCCCGTTGTTGCGTCATCAGTAGGCGAACGACTAGTTAGCGTCAAGCGCTCTGAGTACCCAAGGTAGGAGGGCGCTATAGAGGTCAAAGTCCGTCATACTGGAGCAATGCCAGTTCAAGGACGGAGCGGGCGCAAAGAGCAGTTGAGGAAAGGTCATTGTGAGCTCCTTTAACGGGGGCCCCGTTTAGTCGCAAACGCCGACTAAAAGATCAGATGTACTTTGAGCGCGGGTAATCTGCTAATCCGCGTCTGCAAATAGCAGGAGATGGGCCAGATCGGACAAGTTAGCGGCGACACGCTAACAGCCGGCGTCGTTGATCTTCACACTATCTCGGGAAACGGAAGCGCGCGCGCCCGCAAAGAGTGGACCGAGAGGCCGCCACAACGGCCCCCCCCTTTTCTGGCCTCCGTTCTCTATGCGAGATCTGGCGCGCCGACGGGGCTCTCGGGGCCGCGCGGCTCGCGTTGCGCTGCGGTAACCTCGCAAGGAGGACGTTTAGTCTTCTCATCCCTTTGAATGGGCTTCAGCCTGTGTCAGTGCAAACCAACTTTCACCACGCTGTGGTTGAGCGCTCAACAAAAAGACTGAAAAAGCGGCCTTTGTCGTCTTCTCAGGTGACAAGACTTTGCTGAGGGGGATCTCAGGGAAGTTTGCCAGCGGAGAGCTGGTGGCCATCATGGGGCCCTCAGGGGCCGGGAAGTCCACCCTCATGAACATCCTGGCGGGCTACAGGTCAGCCACGACCACCTCCGTGTAGACCTCCGCTCGGGGGGGGGGGTTAAGTGGCGACCGCTCCGGGGAGGGCTGCGCCCGGATCGGCTCCAGGGAAGAAGGGGGAGATGGGGCGCTGGACGTCAGCCTGGCAGGAGATTACTGCGCTGCCGGGAGGGCAAGCAGGCGATTGACCTCAACGGGCGCCCTTCCAAAAAATACAAGTGGGGCATTGTTACACCCTTTTTGTTCCTGTCAGGATGCGACCAAGCAGCGGCCATTCAGTCTCCGCGCGCCCATTCAGGCTCCGCGCGCGCATTCGGGCTCCGCGCTTAGCGGCCGATCAACGGCAATTTCCGGCCCAAACCCGAGCGGGGGGTCCCCGCATATAAACGGGCCGACTTTCAAACGGCGAGCCAGGAAGCGCCCGCAAGACGGGACGCTTCCCCTCATGCTCGTGTTTTCGCCCTTCCAGGGAGACGGGAATGAAGGGTCAAATCCTGATCAACGGACGCCGGCGAGACCTGCGGTCCTTCCGCAAAGTTTCCTGTTACATTATGCAGGACGACATGCTGCTGCCTCACCTGACCGTGCGGGAAGCCATGATGGTAGCGCGCGCGAGCAAGCGAGCGAGCGAGCGCCACGGGCCGGCGCAGCCTCACCGCTGCCGGTTCCGCAGGTGTCGGCCAACCTGAAGCTTCGGGAGAAGCCGCGAGCTCGCGAGGAGAAGGTGACGGGGAGTCTCGGCCAGTCCCCGGCTCCGCACAAGCTTCTCTCTTGCGCTAACAAAGCGCTTGTGGCGCCTCAGGTGTGCCAGATCCTCATGGCTTTGGGCTTACTGGAACACGCCTCCGTCAGAACATCTCGCCTGTCAGGGGGGCAGAGGAAAAGATTGGCCATCGCCCTGGAGTTAGTCAACAACCCGCCCGTCATGTTCTTTGACGAACCCACCAGGTAAGCGCTCGCAAACAAAGCGAAGTGAAACGCCGGCTCGCTTGGGAAGCGGGCCGAACGGCGCTACGCTTTTTGCAGGCTCTGCGCATTTCCTGAATTGTACTTATCGTGGCGCCGTCATTCCGCACGGATGCTCGCCGCCGCCTCGCGAGAAGCGCCAACCGGAAGCAAAGCGCGCCGAGGAGACAGAACGTCCAAAGTTTGCTTTCGTTTCTCACCTCGGCCAAGCCGCGATTCTCAAGCGCTGGCCGACTCGGAGAGAGCGGACGTCTTTATCGGCCGGTTGAATGTAGCCGGCGAAAAAAGCGCCGCTCCGTCAACCGACGCGCGGCCTTTGGTTCATTGGAGATGAGATCTAATTGCCGCAGCGTAGCGAGCCACAAGGATAAATGGATCGGGAGGAGGTTCCCGCAGAAGTTTTCAAAAGTCACCGGCAACCTGAATGGCTTCCTTTGTAAATACCGGTCGGTCGCGCGTCTTGTAGGAGGGCCCGTGAGCCGATGGAGCGATTGTCCCGCCCTCGTGAACTTTCACGTCGATCGGGCAGCTCGCGGGAGCAGCGCGTTCCTGACGCCGGCGGGAACGAGGCGCAGCTCTGTGAGGGAGCCCGCCGAGGGAAGCGTCGTAATAGTCGAGGAGTCCGCCGTAGATCCGTGCGCGGACGAGCTTCTCCTGGTCCGGCCGGACCCCCGGCACTCTAATGCGTGTGCCTGTGCGTGCATGGGTGCGTGTGCGTGCGCGTGCCAGCGGTCTGGACAGTTCTTCGTGTTTCCAGGTAGTGTCGCTGTTGAAGGCCCTGGCGCGCGGCGGCCGCACGGTCATTTGCACCATCCACCAACCCAGCGCCAAACTCTTTGAACTCTTCAACAAGGTGCGCGCTCCAAAGACGTCCCGGGCTCACTGAGGCATCGCGCACGAGGCCAACGTGCGCCTTTGCGTTGCAGCTCTACGTACTGAGTCAAGGTCAGTGCATCTACCGGGGAAGCGTGGCGGATCTGGTTCCGTACCTCGGGGACCTGGGACTCAACTGCCCCACCTACCACAACCCCGCCGACTTCGGTAATCGTTCCTCCTCAGCACTTCTTGCGTCAGCGGACGCCGTACTTGGAGACCGCGCAAAAACCTCTCCACAAAACCTCTTTGGGAGCGCGGCCTCCGGTCGGGAGGCTACGGAAAGCTTCCGACACCCGACCCGGGGCGTTCTCGGCTGAGGACCAAGGATACGTGGCCGCTAGAAGTGCTCCACGCTATCGTTTGCCGTCCACGGGGACATGGGCAGGCACGATTGTCTTGGACCTTGTTCCGGCTCGAAGCGCCCCGTTACGTCTCGTCACGAGGATGAAAGTTTGGCTCGTTTCTTGCGCTGTCCATCTCCGGAAGAAAAACTTGAAGTGCGTTCCTCAGCGATTGCGCTTTTGTTTCCTCGTACCCAAATTGCCGGAAAGACTAAGCAAAGCCTCAAATCCGGCCACTCCAACGGGGAGGTAGCGTCCTTTCAAATTTGTACTTGTAAGCGATAGGGGATCCCGGGGCGCAACTGGCAACTCCAGCTTTTATTTCATCCTGACGATCGCCGTACTAACATTGACAACCCCGATCAGTGATGGAGGTGGCGTCGGGGGAGTACGGGGACCACACGGGGAGCCTGGTTCGAGCGGCGAGGGACAGCCGACCGGAAGGAGACGCCGGCAGAGACCCCGACCTCGATCCCGGACCTCGCCGGCTCGAGCGGCGGGGAGCCGACGAGGTGAGAGAGAGCGAGCCGGCGAGGGGAGAGAGCGCGCCGGTCCGGCCCTTTGTCGCTCATCCGCCTGCCCGTCAGGAGCGCCGGTCCGAAGGCTGTCGCGGCTTCTCGGCCAGCTTCCCGGTCCAGTTCCACATCCTGTTGCGCAGAACCTTTCTCGGCATCCTTCGGGACTCGGTGAGGGGACCCGGCGCGCAAAATTGCGGCCGCGCGGGTCCGACGGTCAGAGCCCGTTTCTATTTGAAGATGGAAACGCGTCAACGGGAGGAAGCCTTCTTATACGGCTGGCGGCAGTCCCGCGAGCGCTCATACCGTACGGGTCCTTTTTATTCCTGCCGGCGCTCGTCTTCCTGGCCAGGTGCTGACCCACCTGCGGGCGTCGTCGCACGTGGGCATCGGGGTCCTGATCGGCCTCCTGTACCTGGGCGTCGGCAACGAGGCCAAGAAGGTCCTCAGCAACACGGGCTTCCTCTTCTTCTCCATGCTGTTCCTGATGTTCGCCGCCCTCATGCCCACCGTGCTCACTTGTGCGCGTTGGCGCCGGCGGCGCTCGTTCGGGACGCGCCGGCGCCATCTTTCCACGCCGTCTTTCTTGCCGCAGTTCCTCTGGAGATGGCCGTCTTCCTGAGGGAACACCTCAACTACTGGTACAGCCTGAAGGCCTTCTACTTGGCCAAGACCACGGCCGACGTCCCCTTCCAGGTGGAGTAGCTCCTCTCGGCATGGACGTAGCGGCCGTCGCGGCCCTTCCGCCGCAAGGAAAGCCACGTGAACGGAGGGCGGCCAGATTTGCCAGCGGGGTCCTGGGGCGCGCTCGTACCGCCCGTGAATTTGCTACGTCAGCTCGGCGCAGGGAGAAAAATGGCTCACCGCTCCTTTCCTTTGTTAAGATTTGTTCCGACGCTTGCCAGATTCCCATCGTTCCCCAAATTTAGGCGTAGCGCCAAAAGGCCCGCCTCTGCTTGTTCGTGGCGCTCGGACCGGGCAGGAATCCATGTCGTTGACGTGTTTGCGTCTACCGCCGGTGTGCAGGTTGTCTTCCCGGCGTTGTACTGCAGTATTGTGTACTGGATGACATCTCAGCCCGCGGACGCCACCCGCTACTTCCTCTTCCTTTCGCTGGGGGTCATGACCTCGCTGGTGGCTCAGAGTCTCGGACTCCTGATTGGAGCGGCCTCCACATCCTTGCAGGTGCTTTCGATTGGTCGGGAGCTCCTTTCAAAAACACGACCCGATCCACAGGACCGGAAGAAGTTGTTTGAAAAATAAAAAGATTGCTGCCGCACAAAAAGACGTGCCTTCGAAATAAGACTGTCTTCTCATTGCAGGTGGCCACGTTTGTGGGGCCGGTGACGGCCATTCCCGTCCTCCTGTTTTCCGGCTTCTTCGTGAGCTTCGACACCATTCCCTGGTACCTCCAGTGGATGTCCTACATCTCTTACGTCAGGTACGCCATACCGGGCCTTCATTTTGAATTCGGAAGCGGGTTGACCGGCTCAATCTTTCCCGCCCGCGAAGAAACCAGTAGTCGTAATGGGAACGGTTCGCGTCCGGGCCCAACCCTGTCGGCGGCCAGTTCACACGATCGCGTGCCCGCACGTGGCCTGGAAAGCGGGCCGGCGCGTGGACCGCCCAAAGCCGGCCGGCTCCGAAGCCGGCTGCGCCGTTCGAGTCCGGGTTTGCTGCTCTTTCAGGTACGGATTCGAGGGCGTCATCCTGTCCATCTACGGTCTTCATCGAGAGGACCTCCACTGCGATCGCGCGGAGACCTGCCATTTTCAGAAGTCGGACGCCATCCTCAGAGAGTTAGACATGAAGGACGCCGAGCTCTACCTGGACTTTGCGGCGCTTGCCGTTTTCTTCTTGGCGCTGCGCCTACTGGCTTATTTTGTCCTGAGGTATAAGATCCGAGCAGAGAGGTAGAGCCAAACCTGCCGGGACTGAGAAATGAAGTGAAATGGCCAAGACGGAGAGGTAGAACCGGACGGAAGCGGGCCGATCGAACCGAGGGGTAGAAACAGAGCGCGGGGAGAGAGCGCTAGGACCGCAGGTAGGACACGACCGACGTGAAGACTAGCGTAGAGCCCTCTGGGCTGACCGAGCAAGACCGAACGGGAGCAAAGGCCGACGCTACTTTCAGAGTAAGAGAGGCAGCGACTTCAGCGGATACTTGCAGACGCAAGAGCGCAAGAAAGAACTCCTTTCAGAATCGGTGCCGTAAGGACCTAGCGTATTGCCAACGGGTAAGCCGAGCGAGTCCCCCGAGCCCGCCGCGACGCACGGCAGACCGCCCCGAGCGCAAAGTTCTCGCCGAGCGCAAAATCCGACAAATTCAAATAAAACGAGTTTTAAAGGGACGCTTTCAGAACGCGCCGGATATGACGGGGACGCTACGACAGGAGGATAAAACACGACGTTTCATTTCGTCGGTGAAATAGATGCTGCAGCGAGACTTGCGGGCGCATCTTCCCCTGATGGAGCCTCCCGCCAACGGCGGCGTGTCATGTCGCGTTGGCGCCGACGTCAACGTGCGCGCGTCTCTTTGAAAAAGGGGCTTTGTGTGGCGCGGGGCCGCCATCTCAGCCGCCGGCTTTGCAAGACTTTCGCGCTCGAAGCGTTTCCTGGTTCGAGACAGCAGGGGGTGCCATTCACTCGCACCCTTTCTCCGACGGGCTGGGGCTTCTGGAAAAGGAAAGCAGCTTGAGCTCCACCCATTACACAAACGCTCACACGGAGACACACGCACAAGCAGATGTTTGCGCCTAACTGCCAAGGTGTGAACATTCACCAGCCACTGACCAAAACGTTTTGGGACACGGAGCCAAGGACACTCGAGGACTTGTCAGGGTTGCCGAACGCGAAGACGCAGATACTCGAGGACGGGCGCACGGGTAAGTTTGGTCGTAAAAGCCCACGTGACGGCGCTCGCGACCAACAGCCAAGTTTGTTCCGTCGGACGCGGTCTCAGCCAAGCGCTTCGACGTCGCCTAATCTGGGTGACGGTCCAACCCGGATGCCGGTACTGCCGGTGGTCCTCGTGAATCCCGGCCTAACCGGAGCCCCGAAGAGGGGGCGGGGCGCGGGGGGTGGACGACTTGGATGGCGGCCGCTTTACCCCGCCCGCGTCCCCATCCTTTCGCGGCCTTTGCGACCTCGGAAGCGTCCGGCCTCGCGCCAACTTACCTTTGTGAGCCCTTGGAGGCCGTGCCCGCGCGTGGCCCGGGCCGTGCCCGCCTGTGCCGCGCGCTACTTAAAATCTCAAACTCTTTCTCGAAAATCTATGTTTGGTCTCCGTCAACAACTTAGGAGCGCTCGTTTCGAGTTCTTTGTCACTCGGACGTCAAACATCTAAACGAAACATGATGATGCCCATCTGCAATTGGCTGTCGAAACCGAGTTGAGTTGGACAGTACGGCGAGCCCCCGTGTCACCAGATGAATCCGTTCCGCGGTTGGGGCTCGGAAGGCGAATCCACCGGATGGCGGGAAATCCAAACCTGTGTTCAATCGCTAACGCCATTAGAACCCCAGGTACAAACCATCAACATTTGTCATATTACTATTCCGTACCAAAATGGTATAAAAAGTGTTACGTATACATAATATTCACGTATACAATCAGAAAACATCATAAATAAAAATGATAAAAAGGATTTGTTTACCTTTGAGTGGTGCTTGTTATTCCCATATTCCCTAGTGAGGGTAGCCTTAGCTAGGCTGGACTTCTTGGTATTTCTTGATTATCTCAAGCTTCGCTTGTGTACGAATCGTCTTCTTATGTCTCTCTTTGACATCGCCAGCAATCTAGGGAGCCATGGCTAACCTTTTCAACTTTGAATTGAGCAGTAAAATGCACTCGAAATGCAGTTTTGTTTACCATTCCGCCATTTTGAGACGAGTGAGGCCAACCAATAGCAGACCGGCATCTCCGTCACGTGAAGGCAGCAGAAAATAAGTGCAATTACCTAAAAACGCCTGCAGATAGAGACAAAACAACACAAATGCAGCCAACCCCCTAAGGTCATGACAGTTGTTTTTGTCACAAAACCGGGAAAATACCATAAAGGGGGACGAAAGAACTCAGTATTCCACGTCGCAACAAGAAAAAAAACCTAAACCAGGGACGCTGTAACACGGGGTCCACTAATTGGAAAAGCACGCGCCTGCCGAAACCTTACCGGGGTCGGTGCGGACCCGCAGACAGATCGGCTCCACCCCCACGACCCCTGGGGAAAATGCACACAATATGCCAGTTCGCCAACAGAAGGTCGGACCAAGCGATATACAGTCAGTTTTTCCTGCTGATTTGTTTGCTTGTTTTTTCTTTCTTTTATTTTGATTTGTATTTTTTTCGCCCTTAACTGCAACACTTAGGCCAAGCGTTCGTAAATATGAGACCAGACCAAATCAATCACGCCTTTCTCACGCTGAGCCCAGGAGATGCAGGGGGGCCGGACCGGCTCCCTCAGCCGGGCTGCCTGGGGAGCGCGCGCCATCCGCCTCCCTCAGGGGCGGCCCAGGCGTTTCCACGTGCCTCTCGCGTAACCCTGTGCCTGTTCACCCTCCGTAGTCAGTCCGGACGCCGGTCTGAAAGCGGAGCGCGTCCGACCGCGCGCCGCAGCGGAATCGCCGAGAGAGTCGCTCCAGTGTGTGTTTTGGGACGATGAAGATGCGAGGGGACCGGGAGGCGAACGCTCTAATCGCCATGGAAGTCAAGCCAGACCTCCGCTACGGGACCCTCGCCACGGTAACGTTTCAGGGTGTCATTTCTTGGAACGACGACAGCCGGAAGCCAACCGCACGCTCGCGAGAAGAAATGTCGACGTTGAAGGTCATGGGGAAAAAAAATCTTGTCCTGACTCCACTGTGTATGCTTCCCAGAATGCCACCGCATCGCCGCGGGACAAGAACACGTTCAGCGACGGGTCGACTCGCGTGGGTGAGTCACATACGCGTTCGTGTCAATATTAGCTTAGCAAACAGGTGTGACTTCCTCAGTGTTTGACAAGACACAGAGTCAGGAGAAACAGCAGGCAAAAGGCTCCAAACTACCACACGGGCTCGCGGCGACGCAGGTCCCAAACCAACGGCCCGAACAAGTCCGAGGAGGGAATACGTCCAGTCCTACTCTTCCTTCCCAGTGACCCTTGTGGCTAATTTGGTCCACTTGCCGACGCGCTCCCCACCGCTTACGGGACAGGAAGGGATGGCGCCGCACCCTAACCCTAACCCTAACCCTCTTCGCGCCCTCGTGGAGTCGTCCCGCAAATGTTGAGAAGGCGATGCCCGCCGCGCACGTCCTTTTGGCGGAGGACGGCACCCGGGCCACGAAAGGTCAACGGGCTGGTGCAGAAGAAAAAAAAAGAGAGCGCTTTGAGCGCAAAGCTTAGCTAGATTTCAGCGTAGCTCTCGCTCGGCTCGGATCTGGTGCCTCGCGCGCTCAAGTTAATCCGCGCGCACCCGAGTCACAGTGTTCACGTCAAGCCCGCCTTGTGGCTGTTAGCGTACATTGGAAATGTCTCGCCTTAGAATCCGGGCCGTTTTCTCGCTACGTAAGTCCCGACGATGACCCGTCCCCGGACCTTTCTTTTAATGCCGTCGGCAAACATTTTCTGTCTGGCGGACGCCGTCTATCCAGATTTTGTTCTGGCGTGGGAGGAGCCTCACGATCCCAACGCGGAGGACAACGAAGCCTTAAACTCCGGTCGCAGCAAGTGGAGGGAAACATTCCTGAAGAAACTGAGATTCTCGGGACTCCTTTTGGAAAAGGTGAAGCCGACCGCGCGAGTTCACAGCCGAAGGCCGGACGCCCCATAACTCGTCGTCTCCGTCTTGTTGCGCTCGCTCCTCCGCTCTCCAGCGGGACGTGGTCCAGACCAAGACCAGGATCCACTTCGTCCTCTTGAGCGCCCCCTGGAGCGTCCTCTGCTACTACGCCGAGGAAATCAGTTTGCGTGTCCCCCTGCAGGTGAAAGCCGGGCACAAGCGGAGGGACGGGCGCACGTTTCCTTGTTATCTTCTGACCTATCCCCTGACCCGCAGGTGGTCAACACGTCCTACGTCAACTGGTCGGCTAGCGTGCTTCGGTACCTGGCGCTGCCCAACCCGCTGGCGCAGGACGTTCCCAATCCACCACCCGATTTTTACACCTGCCAGTTCAGGACCAACAAGCTGGAGAGGTCGGGCTCCCGCGCCAAACGCCTCTCGGGTCGCGAGCAAAGTCAGAGCGCAGCCTAGTGCAGGACCCGGGACGGAAGTCAGGATAGCGGTCGGAAAAGGAATCTGAACGACCGGTGACTCGTGGGATATTTGCGGTTTCATCGCGCGCGCGCGCGTGTGTGTGTGTGTGTGTTTCAGGTTTCTGGGTTGTGAGGACAAAGAAACGTTCTTCAAGACGACTCAGAGGCATCAAGTAGTGAGTTGCTGTGTTTGCACCCGAGAGAAACATCCTGATTGTGCTGCTGACCCAACGACTTCAGGATGTTTCAGTCAGCGGGCGGATGAGACTCCACCTACTCTGCAAACGTGGAGAGTAGCGGAAAGCACGTGCTCAGGCCCGCGCCCTAAGTCCTAAGGTGGCCATGTCCAAAGTCGCTCCCTGCATATTTTGGAGGTTTCTGTCCTCTTTGGGCACGTCCTAAGGCCTCGACCAGTCTTGTATGATTGGCTTCACGTTTGTCGTGCGCTCCCTCGCTCCGTTGTTGCCCGCACGTCAGCAAATATTTGGATATTAGGCGAGGCGTGGTCTGCGCTTCGGCTTTCGCGAGAGCCTTCGTGGCTCGGCGGTGCGAGGCATGGCCAAAAACAGCCCGGACACTGACCCCACTGAGCCCCCAGGGTCCCCGTTGACTCGCGTGGCCGTCGCAGGAAACCATCTCGTTGCCCACGGGCTGTTTTTAGACGGGCACGGGCAAGCGCGCGTCCGCGCACGCGTCAGCCTGATCTTAACTTAGCGCCGCGGCTTGAGACAGTGCACGCGTGTCCCGTAGCTGTACGAGATCCTGGCTCGAACCCCTTACGGCTCGGTGTCCAAAGGCGAGGTGGGAATCGACCGTCTGCTGAGCGAGCAGGTCTTCGCGTCGGCGTATCCGCTCCACGAGGTCGGCGACGAGCCGGAGGCACTCGGAGCCGCCGCGCCCGCCGCTAAAAGGTGTCTTTCCTCCAGGGCGGATTCCGGCCGCCGGAAACCTCGCTTCCCGTCGAGACTCTGGGTCTCAGGCAAATCCTGTACGCGTACTGGGCTCAGTGGTCCTGCTGGGCTCACTACCAACCTCTGGATCACATCAGGGAGTACTTTGGGGAGAAGATAGCGCTTTACTTCGCATGGCTCGGTAGGGTTAACCCTAACCCTAACCCGGTAGCGACAAAAACCAGACGTGAACGTGTCCCCGGATGTTTCCGCGCGAATCGAAGAGATGTTTCCATGGTAACAGGGTTCTACACGGGCTGGTTGGTGCCAGCCTCCCTCGTCGGGACTTTGGTCTTCCTGACCGGTTTTTGGCTAATGGCCACGGATGTTCCGGCGTGAGTTTTGACAAGCCCGTCCTCTTTGCAAACTTCATGCAGTTCGCTCACTTGCGCCTACGCGCCTGCGGGCTTGCAGGAAGGAGCTGTGCAACAGTGGCGACCGCTTTGTAATGTGTCCAATCTGCAACATCTGCTCCTACTGGAATTACTCCAGCATCTGCGTCACATTCAAGGTTCTGCTCATCCGGCCGGCCGTTCCTTCGTCCGTCTTACTGACGACCGTTCGCTCGTCCGGCGGCTCGCCCGTAGGCGGGTATCCTTTTCGACAACGGGGGAACGGTCTTTCTGAGCGTCTTCATGTCTTTGTGGGCCGTCACTTTCTTGGAGTACTGGAAGAGAACATGCTCATCTCTGTCCCACCGCTGGGACTGCACCGATTTCCAGGACATAGAGGTACTGTACCCTTCGGCCCCTTTCCCCGGCAAAGGGGGCACCCAAAAGCGGTAGCGGCGCCGACCCTTTTCGCCAGGAGCGGCCGCGACCCGAGTTCACGGCCATGGCGCCCATGACCACGAGGAACCCTCTGACGGGCGCAGAGGAGCCCTACTTCCCGGAGAAGAAGCGCCTTAACCGAGTGCTGACCGGCTGCATGATCGTCGTCGTCATGGTGAGGCTCGGGCGTCTCGGGAAGGCCGACGGGCTTGGCGCCGTCGTTCAACTGCGCCGCTTGCAGGTAGCGGTCGTCCTGATGTTCCTCATCGCCATCATCTTGTATCGCTCCATCCTGAGTATCGTCATCTCCAAGTCCAAGCTCAGCTTCTTCATTTTCTCCGTGAGAGTCGTTTTATGATCATTTCAGACCGTGCGCGCCGTATAACAACTTTTGTGGGGGAAAAAAAAGTACGTGGTTTTTGTGAGACCGATCTCGTTTGACCCATTTCGGCTCTGATCCGCATGGTCTCGGTCGCCGTCGATTGCCAGTATGGCGGCGGTCCGCTAGCAAAAATTGTCCTCCGTCACGCATTTATCTTACGCGCTTATTACAGCCGCGTCGGTAAAGCACGACATGCGCACGCGCGCAACCTTGTCGTCGTTTAGGCGTTTGCGTCCTAATGGAAGAATCGAGCCGTTACCATGGTGAAATCGGGTCGACGGCAAAAAGAATGGGAGTCGCTCCGAGTTGAGTATTCCGGATGGATTCGATCGTCAACAAACGGTCCTACTTTTCGTTCCGCGTCCCGTGTAAAAAGGATGCCAGAGTACATGAAATTTTTAAAAAAATTGATATTCTTTGGGTCACATATCACGACGATTTACATGATTTAGTTTTTATTCTACGCGGTCTGCCTTGCCGCGCGTGAATATACGCCGCGTTGCGTCTGCGAGGTTTATCATGGCTCGGTAAGGGGAACTGCAGTCGTTAATAAGGGAAGCGGCCGGCCCAGGTTGGCGGCTATGCGTTTCCCTTCCCGGTTAGAAATCCAGCCACTCCAAAAACTCCTACTTGATAAGAAATCGCCTTTCCGGTTGCGACAAATGCAAGGTTCCGTCATTTCTTTGCATATTTTTTCACCGCGGTACGCTTAAGAGAGCGTCCTTCAGGTAGGCCCTTTAACCTTTTGTTATAGTTCCTCCCGATTTTGCTGCCGCTAGGCCACGGCGATGCCCGATTTTAACCCTACCGCACAAAGGACCCGTTTTGGGACGGGTCGTTAAAGGGCGGAAAGGCGGAGGCGGCTCGGGACCGCTTCCCTGAGGGACTCGCCGTCTGCTTTTAGGCCGCTCGGATCGCCAGTCTGACGGGATCAGATCTTGGCCGCTCGATCGCCTTCTGATCGGATCCATCTATCCCTGATCTGGTGTCTCGTGTTTACATATCCCTGGCGCGCATCAGTCGCTCGCGGCTCGCACGCAACTCTTTGAAGACGTTTGCCGGACGGCGAACCTGACGCGCCTTTGCGTGTGTTTGCGTGTCAGAGATGCATCGCACTCAGACGAAATACGAAGATATGTTCATCCTCAAAGTGTTCGTGTTTCAGTTCGTCAACTTCTACTCGTCCCCGGTGTACATCGCCTTCTTCAAAGGCCGGTGAGACACGCGCCCTTTGCTTTTGTTTCCGGGCCTTGCGGGAAGGCCGGAAAAGAACGCGACCGGGAATTTGTTCTCGG
The DNA here is from genome assembly GCF_059441005.1 of Hippichthys cyanospilos. Taxonomy (NCBI): domain Eukaryota; kingdom Metazoa; phylum Chordata; class Actinopteri; order Syngnathiformes; family Syngnathidae; genus Hippichthys; species Hippichthys cyanospilos. Next base: position 94,852 of record NC_142379.1, read on the forward strand.
CGTGACGACCCCCCCGACTTTGGGTCCGCAGATTCGTCGGCCACCCCGGGAATTACGTCACGCTTTTCGGAGTGCGCAACGAAGACGTGAGTGCCGCCGCCGCCGCCGCCGCCGCCTGCCGCGGCTCAGCTTAAAAGTGCCCGCGCTTGCGACGGCAGTGCGGCGCGGGCGGCTGCCTCATCGAGTTGGCTCAGGAGCTGCTTGTCATCATGGTGGGGAAGCAACTCATCAACAACGTCCAGGAATTCGTGTGGCCGTAAGCTCTCGCCCGGTCCCCGCCGAGGAACGGTGACGAGCCGTCGTTCGGCATCCGCGCCTCGCCATCGGTCCCGGGGCGCGGCCGCCTCCTTTCCCGGTTCCCGGCTTTGTCGCAGCAGGAAGCTGAGGGCGTGGTGGCGAAAGAGGAAGCGACGCGGCGAGGCCAAGGATCCGGAAGAGCGGGACGGAGCGGAGCGGGACGTTTGTCCCTGGGAGGCCGACTACCAGCTCCTGCTCTGCGAAGGGCTCTTCAGCGAGTACCTGGAGATGGGTGAGCGGCGGGGAGGGCGGGACTCCGCTTAGACCTCGTACGCCGATTTGGACTTTCTCGGCCAAATCTTCAGAAAGACTTCCCGAGACTTTGGGCGTGAGACGTGGACTGGCTGTGCTGCGCGCCACTGTTAGGACAGCTTGCGGGTCAGAGCAAAAGAAAAAGAAGAGAAAGAGTACTGGCGCGTCAGGCCGCCGGCTCCGCTTCGCGCCCGGCACGCTCACGAACTCCGTTTTGCTGCCGGGCCGTCGGCGTGACGAGTCCTGTCTCTTTGCTCCGCGAGCGGTTAAAGCGCCGGCGCGCCGCCATGGCCAAGACAAGCGAGCGGCCCGAGACCATGATCCGGATTCGTGCAAAATTGGGAGGGTACCGCGCCTAGCCCGAGACGCGACGGCGTCGCGGGCTGCTCGCCGGCGACGTGCCGTCCCGGCCCCGCGCCGTCCCGGCCCCGCCTCGCACGGCGCAAGCTGACCGCGCAGGCCGACCGCAACGCGCCGGGTCGAGACTTCCTTCATCTCCGCCGCACGCGTCTCCCTCCTTCCCGCCTGTGCTTTTCAGTCATTCAGTTCGGTTTCATCACCATCTTCGTGGCGGCGTGCCCTTTGGCTCCTCTCTTCGCTCTCATCAACAACTGGGTGGAAATCCGTTTGGACGCTCAGAAGTTTGTGACGGAATATCGGCGACCGGTGGCGGAGCGGGCGCAGGACATCGGCATCTGGCTGGACATCCTGCAGTTCATCGCGTACACGGCCGTCCTGGGGAACGTACGGGCCGAGGGCGCCCCCGGACGCCGCCGCCCGCCGACCCGGGACTTTCAGTCTGGGTTTTGCCCCGCAGGCCTTCCTGATCGCGTTTACCTCGTCCTTCCTGCCCCGCCTTTACTACCGCTACACCCGGGAGCCCGACCTGAGCGGCTTCATCAACTTCACCCTGGCCACGTCGCCGCACGACCGCGGCCCGGAGCGCAGACTCACCTGCAGGCGAGAAGCCGACGGAAGAACAAACGCGGGAAGCGGAAGCACTCGGAAAACTCCGTTTGCGACCCTCGACCTTTTGGCTCGGGTACCGCGCGGTAGAACGCGGGCCACCTGACCTCGCGCTCTTCCTCAGGTACCGCGGCCTGAGGGACCAAAACGGTCGGTACCTGCCCGAATATTTTCACCTGTTGGCCGTACGGCTCGGCTTCGTCATCATCTTTGAGGTCGGCGTCCGCCGGTCCCGGACCCGCGCGTCCTTTGTCTCGGCGGGCGCCGTTCGCGTTCCCGAAGCGCGCGGCCGGCATTAACCGGGCGCTCGCCCCGACGCCGTTTGCTCCCTCCCCAGCACGTGGTTTTCGTCATCGGCCGCCTGATCGACGCCATGGTTCCCGACATCCCGGAGGAGGTGGAGCTCAAGATGAAGAGGGAGCACTACATGGCCAAGGAAGCCCTGGCCGAGAACCAGGTAGGACGGCGGCGGCCGGGACGCCGGGCGGCTCGGCCCACGCCCGCTTTGCTTTGCAGGCTCTGGGCAGGGCCATGATCCCCACGCGGACCGCCGATTGGTCCGGCGCGCCCCGCCGCCGCAAATCCGGGCCTTCGCCGCCCGGCGAGGAAGCGGAGGAGCCGCCGGGGAGCCGCTGAGGACCTTTCCCGGGACGCCGTCGGAGACGGGGCCTCTTCCGCCGCTCGGGCCGCGACGGAAAGACTCTCCGGATCTCGGCCGTCGTCGAGCCCGCCCTCCCGCGGGATGCCGTACCGCCGAGGGGATGCTTATTCCGTACGTGCCGGGTTTCAGCTGACGCGGCCCGCGCCAATAATATGAGTGGAGGCCGCCCCCGCCCCAAGCCAAAGTTCGAGCCGGAGCCTCTCCTACCGCTGGGAAATTGGAAGTAGGCCTTCTTCCTGTTGAACGTGCGGCGGCTAGCCTTTCGGTCGGCTTTTGCCGGCGCGGAGGCAAATGCGACAACGGCAATATGATCCTTTTCAAAATGCCTTTTGGCGTCTGTAGATTTGCTGGGGCCGTCGTTGCGCGCGGCGGGGGCTTGCGGCCGGATTGAACGGCCTCGCGTTTTTTCGCCCTGCGAAACATCCGTGCGTGAAGAGGACAAAGGGGGCGCATGAAAATGCCAAGCGCTAGGCAAAATGGCCGCCTACTTCCTGCGGACTCCCCCTCTGACCGCGTCTCGATTTTCACGGCGGCGTGTTTTGCTTTGATTCTTGGAAATCCAGCAGAATTTTGCTCTGCGTCTCCCTTTCGAGCGTTTTATTTCACCCGGCGACATGGCAAACGTCTGTTCCGGTTACCGCGGCGACAAAAGGACACGGGCCACGGGAAGTCACCGCGACGGACAGTTCTTTTGCGTCGTCGTCGCCGCGATGTCGTCCAAGAGTGAGGTGAAATCCAAAGGCCGAGCCGGAGGTCTACCAGACCTCGCAGCGCCCGCCGGGGTTCATGGGGCTTCCCGGCGGGCACCGGAAATGGCGGCTGAATTGCGGCGAGTTGCTGAGCGTGCCGATGACGCGGTAGCGGGGCGGACTGTGCGGGTCGGTCACCAAACCCTCGTGGGCGCTCTCCGGCGTCCTGACGGAGCACCACACCTGCGAGGCAGGCGCGGCGCCCTCTTTTGAGAAGGTCGCCCCCGTCGGACCCCGTCGGACCCCGTCGGCCGGCCCGGCTCTCACCTGCGCGAAGCCGACGAAGAAGAGCTGCTCGTTGGTCAGGTTGAGGGCGGGAAGCCTTTCCTCCTCGCCGTTCTTGCGGACCCACATCTGGTACGCCTGGACACAAGGGCGGGCGCCACGGGGGGCCTTTCGGTCAAGTTTTTCCGAGGGGAGCGTTTTTCCCGCGTGAGCTCACGGGCTCATTGGGAAAAAGTTTGGGTTCGTTTCAAAACGCAAACCTATTTATTATCGCCGCGGCATTTGAAAGGCGCTTTGTGAAACCGTCCAATGGTTTGGACGGCCGCCGGCAATTTGACGGAGCTGTGGGTGGACGCCGCGGGACCATGAACCTTCGGATGTCCCGGGTTTTTGTTTTTTTCCCTGCGTCCGGACGGCGGGACTGACATTGTAGGCGGCCTTGAGGCCCCCGTTGTCGGCGATGTTCTCCCCGAGCGTCTGCTTGCCGTTGACGCGCTCGGAGTTGACGGCGTATCGGTCGTACTGCTCCACCATGCACTGGGTCCTCCGCCGGAAGGCCTCCACCGACGAGTTGCGCCACCACGGCTTCAGGTTGCCCTCCTTGTCGTACTCGCGCCCTGCGGGGCGAGCGGCCGGCGTCAGCGGCGCCCCGCCGGCCCGCCGGCCCGGGGCCGCTTACCTTGGTCGTCGAAGGCGTGCGTCAGCTCGTGTCCCATCACCACCCCGATTCCGCCGAAGTTCAGAGCCCTGCGCCGCAAACGCGAGCGGGGGAGCGCTAAAGCAAAACGAAGCGGCGCTTCGCCCCCCCGCCCGCCCGCCGGCCTATCGCACAGCGACCCCCGACCCGAAGCGCACGCGGGGGTGAGCGCCCCTGTCGCGAGAGGGACGTGAGCGGCGGGGGCGGACCGGGCCCCCCCCGATGGCGTGAATTTTTTCCGCCCGCCCTCAGGATGGAGGACGGGGGACGGGTCGCCGCGCAAAAGGCCGATGGCGAGCGCGCGCCGGCCACTGACTTGGGATGGTCCCGGGCGTAGAACGGCGCTTGCAGGATTCCGGCGGGGAATACGATCCCGTTCTTAGTGGGCATGTAGTAGGCGTTGACCGTGGGCGGCGTCATGCTCCACCTGCGAGGACACGGGGCACGGCCTCACTGCCGCGTTGCCTCGGGGCCCATCGGAGCGAGCGGCGGCGCGCGGCTGCTTAGCGCCCGCCGTTCCAAAAACGCGTGTCAAGCTGAGCGCAAGCCTCGGCGTTAGCTCCGCCGTTGGATCCGGCCCGCACGTCCGGTTTGGAACAAAGTCGAGATCGGACGAGACCGTATGGGGCGTAAAGTGAAAATAGGGGTGACGAGCTCATTATCCCATAGATGTGTGCTATTTTGTGCTATTTTGTGTGCTATCAAGACATCCGCGCTTCAAGAGGGAGAAAACAAATCACCTCTTGTCACGTCATTGACATGATTTGTTTATGAATCGCAAAAGAACCGTAACGGCTTGAATGTCCCGCTCAAAAAAAATCGCCGCGACCGCGCTCGTTTTCGCTGCTCGAAACTTTGGAAGAAAATGCTAAACGCTCTCTCTATGCGGGTAAAACGATCATCGGGTAGAAAAACCCGTGTCGACAGCGGTTCCGTTTCTCCGGCCCCCGCGGAGAAACGGAACGGCAGATTTTTGCCGGGGCTCGGCCCCTGCCTTCCGCCCGGAAGGGATTCTCGGGATCCTCGGGAGCGGTCGGCTCCACGCTCGGCTCTCTCCCGGTCCCCGTTCCCTTCTTCCGGTCTTTTCCCGACTGAGGGGCCGCGCGGACTCGAGCGCGCCGGGCGCCGCGCGCGACATGAAGATGTGCGGCGTGCGTGTCTCCTGACTGGTCTTTGTTGGGAGTTTTCCTGAGTTGGTCGGCCATGACCCGCGAGGAGAAGTTGTAGAAGTTCAGCATGTTCTGGAAGAAGCTTTCTTCGGAGACGTCGTACTGAAAGACAGGCACGGCGAGCGCTTTTTCAAAGGCGGGCCGGCGGGCGCCGGGCGAGGCGGCTTCCCGAAATGGGGCGGGGGCTCCCTCCCTCCCAAACTCCGGCTCAAAGTGTTCGCGTCCTCGGGGACGAGCTCGGGGATGAACGGGGGGACGAACGGACGAACGGCTTTCCCCCGCCTTCGGATGGGGACGCCCGGCGAGATCGGAGCGCGGACGTCTCCGCGGCAAACTCACCCCCTCGTAAACGTCGTCCAGTTCCTTGGCGTCCAGGATGAATTCCGGGAATCCGATCATGTCGTAGATGGCGTCCGCCTGACGGCGGCGCGCGCAACAGCGTGGGCGTCACGGCGCCGGCTCCTCGCGTGCGCTCGCCGCACCTTTTCTTTAGCCGCCCGTTTGGTGTCGTCGTCCATCCAGCCGAGTTGCTCCAAAGCTCGCTTGAACGCGGCCCGGATCTCGTCGATCATCTCCTCGGCCTGCCGGGGGGGCGCAAAGCCACACGTCGCCGTCCCCTCCCCGAAAATCCAAAAAGGGCAAAAAAAGTCACTCGTTCTTTTCGACGGCGAGACCTTTTCTGTGGGCGCGGGAAAACGTGTGCGGAGGGAAAAAATAGGCCTTCGAACGTGACTCGTTTCTAAACGACATTGCCGTATGTTGCCATCCTATTGGCGGTAAGCCCTAGCGAACGGATGGACGGACGGACGGACGGACGGACGGACGGACGGACGGACGGACGGACAGACAGACAGACAGACAGACAGACAGACAGACAGACAGGCAGACAGACAGATCATCCGTCCATCCAGACATCAGCCGCGTCATCTCCGCATCAAGTCCGAGGTCAGTCAGCACAAAGGCTCGGGATCGGAAGCCGATGACGTTCGCGCGGGAGAAAAGAACGAGTGACTTGTTGGGTGGGCGGCGCTGACTCACGACGTCTTTGCTGTGTTTGTCGAAGGTGGCCTTGACGAAGAGCGCCCCCAGCGCGAAGCCCAGCGTGTCGTCCGTGTTCCCGATGCACGTCTGCCAGCGCGGCGCGCACGACTGCGGGCGCGGCCGCCGTTAGCCGGTCCGGGGCGCGGGGGGCGGAGCCGGCTCGCGGCCCGCCTCGAATCCCGTGAGTAACGCCTAAGCCCAGCCTTACGAGGGGCGCCCCCGCCGATTTGCCGCCCGCTCCATCCGCGGAACCAACGGAACCGTTCCTCTTCCGCCCGGCCGCTTTGACGGCGTCTCCCGCTCGGCTCGCGTCGCCGTCTCGGCTCGGTTCGGAAGCGCTTTGGCGGCCCGGCGTATGAAACGGTACCGCGACCGGGACTTCGTTTGAGCGCGTGTTTGAGCGCGTGTTTGAGCGCGTGTTTGAGCGCGTGTTTGAGCGCGTGTTTGAGCGCGGGTTTGAGCGCGGGTTTGAGCGCGGGTTTGAGCGCGCGTCAGCCGGCTAACGAGCGCGCTCTTTGGGTCGGAAGCCATCGGTCAAAGGCAAAAGGCTTCCTTCCTTAGCTTCGCGCTTAGCTCGGAGGCCTTTCCAAGCGGCGGGCGTTATTCACGGGATTTGACGTCGGTGCCGCGCGGTCCGACCGGGACTCCGGAGCTCCTCCCCGGTTTAGGAAAGCGGCGGAGTAGAGCTCGCGTACCTTCTTGGTGCCGTAGAGACTTTCCAGTAGTTTATCCTGAGCGTTTTCGAAACGCTGATCCAGATTGGACGCGCTCTTCTGAACCAGCGTCCAAATCATGTAGTTGTTCAGCAAGCTACGCGCACACATTTTCAAACGGCCGCCGGACCAATCGTCCGCCGCGAGGAGGCGACGGCCGGACCCGCTCACCTGCGCTCCGTCCCGTTGATGAGTTGGGAGACTTGCTGCAGATATTCCCGCGCGTAGAGCACCACCGGTTCGCTGTCGTTGAGCTCCAGCGGCGACAAGCAGGACGACAGCAAGTCCAGCCAGTCCACGGCCGGAGCCAGCGTCTGCGCGCGCCGGCGGCCGGCGACGCGGCCACATCGTCATCGTCGCGGTCATCGTCCTCTCCCTCCTTCTCCGCCACCTCATGCGCACGCGCGAGCTCGCCCGGGCGGCGCGCGCGACCAAAAGTCGTGGGCCGCCTCGCGCAATCAACTCGACTCCCCCGAACGCATTTGAGCGATGGCCTGACTCCACGAGGGGCGCCTCACCCTAACCCGGACTTTATCGAGGAACCAAAACGGGGAGTTTAAAGCCCGGTGCCCAGAGGCCGAACGGGGAAAAAATAACGCCTCTGTCGGACTTCCTGCCCTCCAGCGGAGGCTCGGCGTATTGTTGCGCCAGTTCCCAAACCTGGCAGCGGATCCGGGTCGGCAGGCGACGGGGGCCTTTTTTGCGGGGCGGAGGCGGCGGAGGTGAAAACCCGAAGCCCAGGCGGCGGGGGCCTCCTCACCTGTAGCTCGGCGACGGTGACCTTGTGGTAGATCTTCTCTTCGTCTCGCCGCTGGTCCTGCGGGACGGTGATGTTGGCCAGCTGCGTCTCAAAGTCCACAATCTGACGCATCTGCTCCAGCGCTGACGCCCGCGAGCCTCCGAGCAGGGTGCCCAGCTCCACCATGTAGTCCAAATACGCCTGCAGCACCTGCGCCGACCGGCGCTTAGCGCGCCAAAAGGCCGCGTGCGCACCCTAACCCTAACCCTAACCCGCTCACCTTGTCGTCGGCCGTCTTGTTCAGGTAATAGTCCCGGGACGGCAGGAAGAGCCCCGATTGGTCCACCTGAGGGGGAGCGGTGAAATCGAGCGGCGGCGCCAGCGCCGGCGGGGTCGCTCGCCGGCCTAACCTGGATGACGTTGCTGTTTGAGTTCTTGGGGTCGGTGCCGACGGCCACGCTGAAGAAGGGCTGCGCCCGGTACGGTCCCGACACCAGCTTCAGCACCTCCATGAAGTTGTCCTTGTCCCACGCTCCCGTCAGGTTCCAGCCTCCCACCTGAGCGCACGGCCGTCGCTGAAAGCCGCCGCCGCTCCGCAAATCGCTCGTCCTCTTACCCTGGCGATGAGGTCCACCAGCGGCTGGGCGCCCAGGTCCTGGATCTTCTGCGTGTTGAGGCAAGACAGGTAGTAGGACTGCGTCTTCTTCTCGGCCTCGCTGCTGCCATTGAAGGTGCCGTTCTCTGAACGGGAAATGGGAAATGGGCGGAGCGCTCGCGTGGCCTCGCCGCTCCTTCTTTCCACTTGAAGCCGGAAGGCCCGACCGCGGAGTTCCCCTGCTCGCTCCTCGCAAAGGCGAGGGACTGCCCGTTGGAACGGCGTGAAGGAAACCGTGCCGCGCCATCCCGTCGGGCGCCGCTGACGGGCGGGGCGGTCCGCCGACCGATCGGCCGCTAACTCGTCGAGGAAACGAGCGACGATCCGGATCCGTCCACCAAACCGACCGCCGCGGCGCTTAGACCTTTGTCTTTTTTCGGCGCGTTTTAATTTTGGCTTCTGTCGGGGGGGATTCAAAACCCCGGGCCGCCGCGTGGAGGGTTAGCGTCAGGGGTCAGTAAGGGGTCAGTAAGGTCGCCCTGACCGAGGCCGGAGCGTCGTTCCGTACTGTCGGCGGGATTAAAGATCGCCCCCCCCCCCCTTCGACCGGAAGCAAAAGATATTCCGGGCGAAGTGAGCGGCCGGCCAAATTAGCCGAGCGACTCCCGGGCGAGTCGTCGAGCGGGCGAGCGAGGACGGCGGAGCGGAGGAGCGGACGGACCCGAACGGGACCGGTCCGCAGTTGAGGAAGAGGCCTCGGGCCGCGCTCACCCAGCAGGTGTTTGAGGAGCGCCTGGTTCTGCTCCCAGATGCTGTTGAAGGTGGACCAGCGCGAGCGGCCGTCCGGGAGCGGGTTCTTGCGCATCCAGCCGCCGCAGGCAAACTGGTAGAAGTCGTGGCAGGGGTCGGCGCCGCGGTCCATGGCCTCCACCATCTGGCTGGCCACCTTCACGCACGCCTCTGTCAGACACAGGCCGCCGCCGCCGCCGACTGGACGCCGGGACGGGCGCCGCAGATCAGGGGGAGGGCCGGACGCGGTACGCCCCGGCCCGCCCCGGCCCGCCCCGGCCCGGCCCGGTTTGAGCGCGCGTGCGGCTTCCGAGTAGCGCAGTGCCGGTGCGCACTCGGGTGCTCACTCCCAAGGCCGGTCCGGGGTGAACGACCGCGCCTTGGGTCCTAACGCCTTTTTTTTTCACTGCGCGCCCGCTCACCACCCGCCCCTTAAGGACGTCTGTAAATAGCTTGGAAGTCCGCTCCGCGGTCGCCGGACTCTCTCACCCGGACCCGGAGCCAGCGCGAGGACCAGCAGGCAAGCCGTCAGGGCCAGCAGGCTGAGAAGCAGCAGGACGCCCAGCAGAAGCTCCATCCTGGTTCTTCTGGCCAGCAGCTCCGTGCCGGTCTTGGCGAAGCCCACCTGAGGGAGGGCGCGGGGTCAGAGCGCATCCGCCGCCGCCATCCGCGCGGTCACGGACCTCCGGCCCGTCGGGGGACGAGGGGGCCTCGGCCGCCGCCGTGTCCGACGCTTCGTCCTCTTCCAGCGTGGCTCGCTTGTAGCTGGACATCTGCCCGGCGCAGACGGGAAGGCTGCGGGTCGGTCGGCTTCTCCGCGCTCGCTCTTCGCGGGGGGATCGGGAAGGCGGCGTTCGGCGAGACCCGCGCCGCTCAACGGGCGGCTGAGATCTTTGGCGGGGCCGGCCCGGGCGCCGGGTTTATTCGAAAGGGGCCGGCGGAAAGGCTCCCCGGCGGAAAGGCTCCCCCGGCGTCACCTTTCTCGTGTCGGATACGGGGGGGAAAGTTGTTCCACCCCCGGTGGCGCGCGTGACGCGGCTACGGAAACGCAGGCGAAGGGCGACGGCCGCGACGGCGAGGGACGCTCGTTTCTTTTGTTCTCGCGGAACTTGGGTGGGCGCCTTAAGACAGGAAGTCGGAGAGCCCCGGACAGGAAACTCACAGGCTCGACCCCGAACGCGCGCACGCGCCTCGCTAAACAAACACGGCTAATGAACTTGTTTGCCGAATTAAGATGAGCGATAGCTGCGGGCAGCGCCCCTCCCATCCCTCTCACGCACACACACAAAACACATGCCCAAATTTGACTAAGCTAAGCTCATAAAGAGTCGGTCAAAGCAAAATGATTGGCATGTGCAGTGGGCGTGGGCGTGCCCCCCCCCCCCCCCCACGCACAAATTTCACTGAACAAACTAGGCTCATAAACAGTGGCATGTGCAGGGCGTGTGCCCCCCCCCCCCCCAACACACACGCACGCTCGAGTTGCGACCAGGACGCTGATGAGAACGAGACTCGGCAGAGAAAAGAAAAAAAAATCGCGGCGGTTAGCCCGATTGCTAGCACGCCTGACAAAGGTCAGCTGATGGTGACGTGACGTCATCCTAGACCCCACAAGTCGAGCTCGGAGCGCCGGTTGCCACGGTGACGGCTCGGTGACGTCACCCCTCCAAACCTTCCCGCACTTGTTTCGCGGGTGACGTCACGCGGCAGGCGAGCTGCGCGATGACTGACAGCTCGTCCGAGGGCGCGCGCGTGCGCGTACTCACCGTGTTGCGGAGGTCCTGCAGCGCGACGCTCATGGTGGAGCCGAGCCGAGCCGCGCCGCGCCGAGCAGAGCCGGCAGAGCGAGCGAGCGAGGGAGGGAGCGAGGGAGGCAGAGCGCTACCGACCGCAGCTCCGTAGACCCATCCTCCGTGTGCGCGCGCGCGCGCGAGCGCGACCGCCCGCCCGCGTCCTCCTCTTTTCGCTCGGCTCGACGTCAACGGCCCCGCCCGCCTCCTCTTCCTCTCGCAAACAAACACACCCGGGCCGGCAGGCCGACCGGCCGGCAGACACGCTCTCTGACGTCATCCGTGGCGTCGCTACGCAGGCTCCGCCCAGCCCACCGCTTTGCACAAACGTGCCCCCCCCCCCCCCCCCCCCCCCCCCCCCTCAGGCGGAGAGGGGGGGCCCAGGAGCCGACTCGGGGCCCGGATAGGGGCCGTGAGCTCCTCTGCGAGCTCCTCCCAATTAGCTACGTCCTTTTTACGTCCTTTTTACGTTTTGATGTCCTTTTTAGATTTCTTTTTTCCGCTCCTTCGCCGTTCCTAATTCCTTTCGGCATCTCGGAGCGAGTTGCGATCGTTTGCAAAGGAAAAAGCAAAAACGGGAGGGCCGCGAAGAAGGCCCCGGACGCCAATGACTTTGAAAAAGGCGTCCGCACCTTGGTTCCAGATCGCCCGGACTATTGGAATTGTCTGTTTATTGGTCAGCGCCATTTACAGATGGTCCAGCACGCGGCTGCCCGTTTGCTGACCGGGAAAAAAACCCTGACGGTATTAGTCCCGTTGCGTTTTCCAAAGAAACTTGGACTTGACTTGTTAACGTGAAGGCGAACGTGGCTAAAGCCAAACCGCGGCGGGATTTTTACTCTCTCTACTATCTCTGCCGGCCGCGCGCGGCCCTTCTATTTCTTTCTTTGATGCTGTTGGCTCCCCGCCATCTCGGGCGGCAGCCGCGCCTCCGGGCCGGAGCGTCTGCCGAGAAGACAAGAAGAAGCCCAAACATCCTCCAAAAGTTTTTATTGCGATGAAAGAGCAGAGAGGGCGGAGCCGGAGGCTCAGCAGGACGTGAAGGTTTTCCAGAAGAAGTTCTTGCATCCGGCCTTGCGCTCCCGAGGGCCCAGCGCCTCGAGGAGGTCGCCGACGGACCTCTGCGGCGGGGCGGCGCGCGCCCGGGCCCCCTCGGCGCCGTCCCAACGCTCGTCCTCCGCGGCGGCCATCCGGAGGAGGTCCCGCAGGAGCGCCTCCGCCGGGGACGGGCCCGCCCGCTCCTGAAACAGAAGGCGCCTTTACGGCGAGGTCCCGGGAGGTCGCCGCCTTTGCCCCCGCGCTCGGCCCTCCGACGACCGAGCCCGCCCGGCGAGCCCGCGGACCGTCCCCGCCGGCGCTTTGGGCGCCGGAGCTTTGGGCTCATGACGAAGAAAAGGCCTCGTCGCGATCGGCCCGCCCGGCGCTCCCGCCAAACGACGGGAAAGATCGACCTGTCTCGCGCTTCCAACGCAAACGTTTCCGGGTGAAGCTCCGTCGCCCCGTTCCTACCGCGGCCACTTTTCCAAGGCGGCGGGCAGGCTTTGCTTCTAGATACTTTACGCGGCGGCGACGCCGTCGAGAAAAAGCGATCGGGAAAAGCTACCGCCGCGGCTTGCGAACGAAGGCTCGCGGCGGGCGAGCCGGCGTTCGGAGGTCGCTCTCGCGACCTTCGGGTCCGACCTTTCCAAACCTTACCACGAGCGCGCGTACCTGCTCGGAGGAGGCGAGCGCGGCGGCGCTTCCGCGACCGGCGGCGGCCGAGGAGACGCAGGCGGCCAGCAGGAGCGCCGCCAGCCAACGTCGGGACCACCGGGACCAGCTGCACGTCTTCATCCTTACTCGCCCGTGTTTTTGTCGGGGCCGGGTCCCGCCGCGCCCGCTCTTATAGGGCCGCGCTGACGTCACGCGCGCCTGCCGCGATGCTTCCGCCCCCCGCCGACACTTTAGTTAAATGAGCCATCTTCATGCACTTTGTCTTCTTGCCCACCAGGTCGCTGTCGCTGTCGCGCGCGCGCGCGCGCGCGCAGGCCACGTCGCGGCTCCGGATTTGTCCCGCCCGTTTGGTTTCGGGCCCTAAAGCCTCGGCCGGCCCTCCCCGGGTCGAAGACGAGTCCGAGGCGCCCGTTTTGAGCCGAGGCCGGGAGGAAAACGGGGGTCTCGCCGGGGGGCCGGGCTCATCGTGTGCCCCGAGGGCCGCCCGCCGCGTCCGCGCCTCGCATTACGCGGGGCCGATGGGCACATTCACCTCCGGCCAGGCGTTTGATCGGTCGCCGCGTGACGCCTCCGTCGGCTCGGCGTCGAAAAGCTTTTGCGTTTTGGCTACGCGCCAATGAGCTCATTACTCATCCCTCATCCCTTCGAGCGCATTTTCAACTTGGGGGAAATAAACAAGATGTCGAGGGGGTTGAAACGGACCCACGCCTCCGGCGTCTCGTTTCTTTTGTCCGTTTGCGGCCCGTCGACCTCTCGTGTCTTCACATATGCGTTTTGCATCTCCGTTGCCTTTCCTAGCCTCGGCCGTCGAAATTCAATTGGAGCCCTCGCCGTGGAAGCCGGTCCTCGAGGTCCGGACTCGCGGGCTCCCCGCGGGGTCCGCAGAGACGGTAACTCCCGCAAACGTATCGGCGGGAGCGCGCGTACGTCCGCGCCGGAGCGCGCGTGCGATATAATGAGTCCACCTTTGTGGCGCTCCATTAAGTCTCATTAGAAAAGCACACAGCCACATGCTAATGTGTCAACATTTGCCTTTCTTCATCACCATCAAAGACTCATTTGGAAAAGCGCACGCAGATGGCCAACTGCGCGGGGCAAAGACAAAAGGCGGACCGTTGCTTAGACATTGCTCTCTTTATTGAAGCGGGGTCGCGGGCCCGGGCCGTCAGCAGGAAGTGAAGCCCTTCCAGTAGAAGTTCTTACATCCGGCCTTGCGTTCGCGGGGCGGCAGGTTGTTGGGGGGCTCCACCGAGCGCCTTTCGGGTGCCGACATCCTAGCCAGCAGCTCCTCCGCCGCCCGCTCGCTCCACTCCTGGGGGGGGGGCAACCGGCCGGGGATTAGCCGGCCCGACGCTCCGAAGCGGGTAGCCGCGCGGAGCGAGTCGACGCGAGTCGCCTCGATGCTTTTTACGACGGCGCTCCGGAGTCCAAAATGCGGCGGAAAACAAAAAGCGGTTTGCTCGGAGTCGGCGTACCTGCGAGAGGTGGCCGGCGACCCGGGCCGCTTGCCGCAGCGTCTCCAGTTCCGGGTCCCGGTCCGGCTCCGGCTCCGGGTCGGGCCGGGACGATAGGGCCGGGCGGCACAGCAGCAGGCAGACGAGCAGCGCCAGCGGGGAGCGTCGGCACGGGCGCATGGCTGCAGAAAGCCAAGGTCGGGTCACCTTCCTCTCAGGGGGAGGCGGAGGCGCGGTCAAGGGGGACCGAACAACCGCGCGGCTACCCCTCGCTTTATTAGGGTTAGGGTTAGGGTTAGGCGCCGCCTTTAAATTGGGCCCATTCCGCTCGCTGAGCATTTTGGCGACGGGAAGGTCAATTTGCCGCAATTTTTGCCTCTTAGGGTTAAAACGGACGGCGTCCAGCTCGTGCGATTCCAAAAACGGACGGACCGGATTGGGACTTTGGTGCTCCCGGACGGAGAGCTTCTCAGAATTCCGCGGGCGCGCCTTCTACGAGTCAGGCCGCGAATGTCGTCTAGATTGCGGCGGGTGGAAATTTCACGGGCAGAGTCAAACGCAAAACAAAACAATGGAGCGTGCCCAGAAGAAGACAAGGAGCGCGCGAAAGTGGAGCGAGCCGGACCGGAAGCAAGAGCGAACCCTCATACTTTCTCCTTGAGGTTCCGGCGGCTTGAGGTTCCGGCAGCGGCGCTGGTTCTGCGGGTCGGGGCGCGGGCGGCCGCCTTTTAAAGGCCGGCCGGCCGCCCGCCCCCCCGCGACGCCTGGGCCGCGCTGCGCGGGGATGCGGGAATGTGGCCGGCCCCAATGGGTTGGGACTGATTGGCCCCGGAAGCCTCGGCGGCCATAAAACAAAGCGCGTTAGCGCACTTGATTAGAGCGCCTCCATTAAGGATGGTGAGCGTCCGTCCGTCCGTCCGCCCGAGCGAGCGAGCGCCCGCACCCGGCTTGCCTCGCCGCCTGCCGCTACCTTTGCTTTGCCGGGATTCCGCGGCTCCGCTCGATAATGCTTTCAATCAGGCATTCTTTTTATTGGTCTAATTTCTAAACAGCCTATCGTGAGTCTTTTTAATGATCAAAGAAATGGCAAGGCTTTAAGAATATCCGAGCATGAGTGCATATACCAGGAACAAAATACTAAGCAAACAAAAAAGGTAATCAGAAAAAATAAATAAACCTTACAAGGGAGAGGCACACAAAAAAAGATTTGTTTGCATCCTTTTCCTCATTTGCTTTTTCTTTCTTGTTTGCTCCTTTTTTTTAACCCTTTGCTTTCTCTCATTATCTATTTTTGTTTCAGTTTTTTAAGTTTTTTGTATGTGTGATTTGCACTCATACTCGTTTTTTCTTAAAGTTATTCTGGTGGGACCCCATACTTAACAAAAGCCCATTGACAATAGGGCTTTTGAACTTGGAAGAAAAAGACCACCTATAGTAAGGTTTTCACTAATTAAAAAAGTCCATGTATAGTCAATCCCCAACCCCCCCCCCCAATAAGGCATGATAAGACTGTTTTTTGTTTAGTAAGAATTCAAATCAATTGCATAGTAAAAATTTTTTATTAAGCACCCGGGTATAGTAACGCTTAAAAATAACCCCGTATGTAGGGCTTTTTATTTATGTTATTTATGATCAAACGACTTATGTTATGAGCAGTTTCTGAACCTTGGCTGACTTGAACAGACCCATTGGAAATCCCCAATCTTAACCCCGACACCCTCAGCCCGGTGGAAAAGTCTCCTTTGAAAGCCTCCTTTCCAAAAAAAAAGGCAGATTGGAAACCCTGAGCCTAAAGAGCCTAAAGAGCCTAAAGAGCCTAAAGAGCCTAAAGAGCCTCAAGAGCCAAAGCCTCCACGGAAAAAGCGGAGGAGAAAAGGCCGGGGGCTTGGGGGAAACGAGGGCGAGAGAGAGGCGGGCGGCGACGTGTGGACGCGGCGGTTAATATTTGACGACGGGCCGAGGCTCGATTGTTTGCCGCGGTCCCCCGCCGAGACCCGTGAGCCGTTGCCACGGCCGGCCATTAGCGCGCCGCCGTCGCCAAGGAGCCGCCGGCGCCGAGCGTGACCGCCGGCTGATGACGCGGCGCTGCGGCCCCCGAGGAACGCCGGCGCCCACGTCCGCCTCGCCTCCGGCCGGCTGAATACGCCGCGCGTCCCCGCCGCCGCGTTGCGTCCGGATTGCGTCCGGCCCGCGAGCGAGCGCGAAGGAGGCAAAAAAGAGGCTTTGAGCGTTTCTGCCGCAGCCGGCTCAGGTTTATTGGAGAAGCGTTCACAAAAGAAGGACCGGTTGACCTGCCTTACAAACGGTTCGCTGGCCTGACCCAACCCTAACCCTAACCCTAACCCTAACCCTAACCCTAACCTGTATGAAAATGCCACCGCTATTGCTAGCTGCTGCCACAAGTAGCGCTTTTACAATAGCTAATGGCTATGGCAGGCACGCATTTCTTATCTCCCGCAAAAGAAGGACAAAAGCGTCACCCGAAGAAGCAGTGGGCCGCCTCCTTTGGGGAATTTTGGGAAAAACTTGCCATGTGCCTGTAAAATCTCCACATCGAAAAAAGAAATAACAAAAAGAAGAACCGCGTCGACAAGCGCAAGTACGACGTTCGAGTCGCGTTTGCGGGCCAAGCGGCAACATCGTATTGACGCGTCGGCGTCTGGAAATTTCGGCTTTGGTGAAACTTTCAGCCGATCGCGGAAGCGAATGAAAACCTCGGGGCTCGGGAGATGCGTCGGAGTATCGGAGCCGGATGTTTGAGCGGCCAACGCGTTTCGGGAGCGTCGCGCTCAGGTTCGAGCGGCACCTCCGATCATCGTGGGCTGACGCTGCCGTCGGCGGGGCGCCGGGAACTGTTTGGAGTCAAGGAGGTGGCCGCAGAATGAACTGAACTCCTCAAATGAGCCGCTTCGCACGGATCCGAGGTCTCGGCGATGCGGGTGGCGACGCGGCGGACCGGCCGAGGTGCTGCGCATGAATGGCGTGGTCGGTGGAATGTGACCGGCGCCCGGGCTTCACAGGCGCTTGGAGCAGACTCTGCAACGACTGATCAAATTTTCTGGCGGGTCCCCGGCTTCCGCGCGAGGCTCGGGTTTGCTGAAGATAAAAAAAGGAAATGAAAAAGGGATCCTTGGTGGCACGCGTCGCCGTGCCCGCGAGCGAGCACCTGAACATGTGACGCGGGTCTAGCGCAGCCAGCCAGTACGAGTACGAATCAGTGTAGAAGTTGCACGTCCCTCTGCCGTGACACTCGATGAAGGGAATCTTGCGGAAGTTCTCCAGACAGGATCCGGGCGACGACAGGGGCTGACCCGAACCCTCCGCCCCCACGCCTGTTTCCTGAAAGCCAAGCAACCACCGGTTGGCGGATCGGCCCTTTTGACGACCTCCGTGGGTCACCGTCACTTTGGACCCAACCCGCCCCTCGATAATCGAGTCCGAAACGGGTCTTAAACCTTAAGCCGGGGCTTTCCGAGCAAAAATCTCAAACGTCTCTCCGACTCAATGCGGACCGTGATGAGAAGGGAGCAAAGATGAAGGAGGAGCGGGCGCGCTGAGTCCTGCGCAGCGGGTTATTGGGTGTTTTTAAAGAGGATGGCCGTTCCGCCGGGCTCCCCTGGCCGGCGTCCGCAACAGCGCGAGGACTTGCTGCTTTTTATTTTTTCTGTCTACCTTGGAGGACTTTGTGTCGGAAGGGAACCCCGATGTGTTGAGATGATGGAACAACACGAGCGAGTGCGAGTGTCCCGGACGAGCGAATGTTGGAACTTGGACCAAAAAAAAAAAATAATCCTTCTCTACCTGGCGGGCAGAAGAGCGGCAAAAGTGGTGGCAAGCAAAAATCCAACGGCGATGGCCACTACTCACCATGACGAAGGAGAATCCCGACCACAAAGAATCCCAACCCGAAGGACAATCGGGAAGCAGACGCGTCTGACTGTGGACCGTCATCACGTTGGCCGGCGACTCGCACACGGCGCACCTGTATAGAATGCGCCCGCCGCCTCAGACACGCGACACAAACATCACACACGTCGTTCCGCGCATTCTTACCGGCCGATGTAATTCTTCAGCAGCGGCCCCGAAATGAAGGGCGCGGTGCCGTCTCCTGACTGGTCGGTGGACAACCAGTAGGAGTAGTCGTTGCGTGCGGCGTAGCGGCAGGTGCTGTCCGTGTTACAGAAGAGGAAGGGCATGGTGGTGAAACGAGGAAGGCAGCTACCCAGAGCTCCTGGACACAGGGGTGGCAAAAGTCCACGGAAGCACGTCACAGTGAAAGCCCCTTCACGGCGGGGGGATCCGTTCCGGCCCCGGCGGGAGAAAATTCACGACGGCGCGACAAGGAAACGTAACAGCAAAGCGGTTATGCCCCCCCCCCCTTTGCGTAGCCAGTTGCGCGCGCCCCCGGGAAGCGCGGGGTCCCACGTACCCAGGTCTTGTCCGTGAGCTCGATTGTTCCCGTTGATGAAGAGCAGAGAGAAGCCGCTGTACACCTTGACCGATCCGGACGGGCACTCGGGTACCAGGACGTTCTGACTGTGCCGGCTGAACAGGAAGCCGTCTCTCTCGGTGGCATTGGTGCACGAGCCCGGGGCGCCCCGCGCTCCTTTGGCGCCCGTGGGACCCGGCGGACCCGTCACACCTGCGACACAGGATTATTTCAGGCTCGGGCAGTTCTGCTGCGGCGCTGATGCGGGTACGGTGTTGTTCCTGTGCATTTCTGATGTGCTTCTGACAAGGCTTGGATTTCTTCCTGATGTCTGACTGCCATGACTATCAAAATACCTTTATCAAGGTATTTAATGCTTAGCGCAGTTTCAATATATGCATGTCAATGTTTAGTAGTTCCGGTGTCTTTCTGATGAGATTTGAGTGCATTCTGTTGTGGTTTTGGAGTAACTCCAGTGGAGTTTCGGTGTTTTGGCATTGTCATGCAACTCTGGTCGCAGTGTTATCCCGCTGCGGTTTGGCGTTGTTCCCTTAAGGTCCTGATGTGGTTCTAGTAGGATTCTGGTGCTGCAAGAGCTCAAGCTTTCGAGAGCTTTGACACGAGTTTCTCGTTTAACGGGGAAAGATCAAAACTTTACCTTTTATTCCGGGGTGGCCTCTGTCGCCCATGTCTCCTTTCAGGCCTATCGCACCGTGCGCGCCCGTTTGTCCAGGGCCCCCGGGCCCACCTTTTGGACCTGCAAGCGTCACGAAGAATCACAAGTTGCTTGATGAGGACATCCCGAAGAGGGTCAAGCCGCAGCAATGAGCCACCTGGATCACCCGCCGTCCCTCGCGTTCCGGGGGTCCCCGGTGGTCCTGGTCGTCCCTGATCTCCGGGCAAACCGATGTCTCCTGCTAAGACCACCACCTCCCTGGACACGTCCTTCCCCCTCTGCCCTATAGGGGCGGTATTCAGCAATGCGCGCAAAAGCTCGTCTAGCAACTCTATCACGCTTCCGTGCAACTCGAATTACGAGCGGCCCAACTAATGAGCTCTTTGGATTATGGGCTGTCTGTCAAATGGTAGATATTTTTTTGCGGCTCGACCCAAAATCTGAATCTTGCGCAAGCAGGTATGAACTCAAGTGAACTGTCAAAAAATGGCGCAGTGAGTTTCACTGAAGGCAAATACTGCATTTTAATAAGCCAAAACAGTAAAATGGCTGTGGCAACAATATCAAAGTCGTTTCAATTCCGGAATGGAACAAACTTTTGAGTCAGAGTACTTGTGCTACAATAACTGCATCCATCAGGACAGACAGCGCTGACCACAATAAGATTGTGAACAGAACCCCATAATAATTGGACCACACAGTCAACATGGCCTCATCCACTTTCAGAAGGGATCCGTTTACAATTTTACGCGACACTTTGTGGGCGAGCATAGGAGCTTCTCTGAGAGAAGGTTTTTGAAAATGCCTGAGGGACCGCACCAAGGTCTCTTCTGTAAAGTCAAAATCAACAACAACACCTCCACAACACATCAAGTGATGATGGATGGCACAGCCCGAACGGAATGTTACTCAAAGACGCCATACCTCGTCTCCCTGTAGGTCCCGGAGGTCCGGGAGAACCTTTGATGCCCGCCAGACCGTCGTCACCTTTCATGCCTTTCAAAAGATACATCATATTGTCAAATGGGGCTGTCATACACCTCATGATCTGAAATGAGCTAGCAAATATAAATGAACAGATCAAAAACATGAGTGACCGTCATACCGACAGGTCCCGTAAGCCCGGTATCCCCCATGAAACCTTTGCGTCCCGGCGCTCCTGGTGCTCCATCTCGACCCTAAACACATTTCATTCACGTGTCATCTACTGATCCAAATTTTCATTAACGTGAGGATCGGAGTTTCTATGCGCACATACTGACCGGCCTGCCTGGTGGACCAGGATCACCATGGCAACCAGGGCTTCCTGCATTCCCAGGTGCCCCTTTGGATCCCTTCTCTCCTTTAAGACCGGGACCCGGAGGGCCGGGGGGCCCTCGACACCCTGGTAGACCTACAAACAAAGAGGAAAACAGCCAACCGTACATAAATGATCCATCTGCTCGAAGGGTTCAATCACCTCTTGGCCCCCGTTCCCCTGGCAGTCCTTTTCCTCCTTTCTCTCCTTCAGTGCAGGGTCCCTGCCTGCCACGAAAACCACGAGGTCCGGGGATCCCGGGCGGACCAGGGCAACCTGGATTTCCTTCAGGACCAGGTGGTCCTGGATGGCCACAAGAACCAGGAGGTCCCCTTTCACCAACACAGCCTAGGGGCAAACATTAGATTTTGTCTTTTTTTTTTTTTTTTTTACCTTCTCAAAGTGAAAAGCAAGTACATTGCAAACTCACCTGGTAGACCTTTTGTCCCATCTGCTCCCCTGACTCCAATTCCAGGTTCTGGAGAAAGAGGAACACTCTTGTCAGGAGAGAAAGATACCAATCAATTAGATCAATAAGATAAGGGGTGATCAGAGTCACTTCACCTCCCATGGATCCTTTTTCTCCAGAAGGTCCTGGTATGCCATCTTGTCCCTGGTTTCCTCTGGGGCCAGATGGACCCGGATTTCCAGGGGGCCCCTTATTACCTGATATGCAGGAACACTTTGTTTAGTCGTCATGTCGATGGTTACACCATAGGTGTCAAACTCCAACCCTCGAGGACCGGTATCCTGCATGTTGTCCACGCTTCTTTCTCAAACACACCTGACTGAAATGATTAGGATCCTTTTTGAGCTCCTGCGAAGCTTGTTGATTAACTAATCTTTTGAATCAGGTGTTTTGGGGAGACAAACCAGAAAAATATGCAGGACACCGGCCCTCGAGCGCCGGAGTTTGACATCTGTGGTTTACGCCCTGTTACAAAAGTATTAATGCTGAGCTACCCACCTCTAAGGCCACTAGGTCCAGGAGGTCCACTGACCCCCGGAGGCCCATCACAAGCTTTCTCACCAGGAGAACCCGGAGGACCTGCACACACAAAGTCCATATTTTCACCTGGACATTTCAGGGAGAACTAGTTAAAACTAAACTTGATGACCAAAACAAAAGTGAGACCTCTGCAACCTGGCGGCCCAACATTTCCTTTGGGACCACAGGGACCACGATCTCCTGGAAAGCCAAAGTCTCCTCGCTCCCCTGGCAACCCCTTTGGACCTGGGGTACCTGCACATCCTGTCTGTCCCTGAAAAAAAAAAAAAGATTGAAAAGACTGTCTGAAGAATTTGTGCTGGACACATGACTATGACGATCCTACGATGTTGACCATCTCTTGTTAAAAGATTATATTTATGAGAGGATGGAATCAATTGAGTGCACTATTTGAGTTCACACTAAGTAGGTTACATTTTGTCTCTTTTTTAATTGTTTTAATTTGTTTGAAAGAGACATTCACTCTTGGCAAATCAAACACATTCTAGAAATGTGCAACCTTTTCGCCAGGATATCCTTTGGGTCCAGGTACAGGTAAACTGGGTTCCCCTTTAGCACCTTTCTGTCCCGCCGGCCCTTCAGTTCCATCAAAACCGAATTCTCCACAGGGCCCCGCAGAGCCTTTTTCACCTTTGCAACCTGGACGCAAGACGCAGCAGTGCAAAGTTCCTAAAGCCAATCGTGTTTGTGATGAAGTCAACTGACTGACCGGGTTTTCCAAGTTCGCCTGGGTTTCCAGGGAGACCGCAAGAACCGGGAGGACCGGCCTCTCCATTTCTTCCTGGCTCCCCAGGAGGTCCTGAAAAATCAAACACATGTTCCGTGGTTCTCTAGTCAAACGATCCGACGTGAGCATCATTGCTGAATATTGATTTATTTCTTGGCTGCTGTCGGCTCCCTCTGAACTTGAAATCTTCACACCCAACCAATCGCGAAGTAAAGAATGACTTGAGTCGTCAATGAAAACACCTTGAGGTCCAGCCCTTCCTGGTCTGCCGTCGGAGCCGTCGAGACCCGGGGGCCCAGGGGTACCTTGATTCCCTTTAGCGCCGGTCGGTCCCAGAGCGCCTGAGGATCAAGAGACTGGTGAGAATTTTCTAGTGGTGCCTCACATAGAGCTTTCACAAAAAAGAAATGGCCCTTTCCCCTGCCTGGTGAAATGACATGCAGTACAGGGGAAGGGTTTGTTTACAAGTGGTGCCCTCAGAGAACACTTTGGCTTTTGTCCCCCGGAAGAAGATGGCACCTAGAACGGAACGTAATACCGGGTTGTCCTGGATCTCCGGGGTCACCATACATCTGCTCAGTGGTCTGCGTTCCTTTTGGTCCCGTCTCCCCTCGGTCCCCCTGAGGCCCGGGTGTACCCTGGGGGCCTGTGGCACCATTGGCACCTGACCCACCTGAATCAAGAACCACAGGTTGGCAGTGATTTAAAGAGAGACGGATAGGTTTCTTTGTGATGACTGAGTGTCACCTTTTGGCCCAGTGATACCAGGCTCTCCTGGTTTACCAAGGTTGCCCGGACTCCCACGGGGACCTGGCGGACCGGGGTCTCCCCTTAAACCTGACATACAAATACAGACATTCCTCTGTGCCAGGTTAGAATAGTCACTACATGTTAAAATAATCCCATACCCTGGCTCTGACATTTAATTAGTCCTTTTTGCGGATTTATTTCACGTCAGCCCTTTCAGAACAAGCATTGTTTTTTCCTCAGCAGACCGATCAGATGTGCAAGAATGAGATTCTCCGCCATACCTGGACTTCCTGGCTGACCGGTGGTCCCGGTCCGCCCCTTCGAACCGATGCTTCCCTGTGGACCTGGTGTCCCGTCAAACCCCGGGACGCCAAATGGTCCTTGCGGTCCTATAGCTCCCATGCCCGCCAGCCCAGAATCTCCTTTCTCACCCTTGAGACCCCGGCCTCCTGCAGAAGAAGACCCGTCTGGCGCTCGAGGGTTCTCCAAAATTATCTTGATGGGTTTCATACCCGGCACGCCAATGACTCCTCTCAGCCCCTGCTGTCCCGCAGGTCCAGGAGACCCTGGAAAGCAAGGTCCAACAGGGCCAGGTTGTCCAGAAGGCCCATCTAAACCATGGAAACCTGAAACACATGCAAACAAATGCATGAATGATAATGAGAAGCTCTTTATTGGT
Source organism: Hippichthys cyanospilos (assembly GCF_059441005.1). NCBI lineage: Eukaryota > Metazoa > Chordata > Actinopteri > Syngnathiformes > Syngnathidae > Hippichthys > Hippichthys cyanospilos. The sequence continues at coordinate 118,269 of NC_142379.1, forward strand.
ATTATACCTGTCCTGGTACAAGGCAATGAGATGGGCCTAACTGGTTTGAACCATCCAAGGAACATATAGAGCCCTAATTAACAAGGAAAAGGAGATGATAAGAGCAGTCGGTGATAAGGGCAGTCGGGATGCACCACAACGGCGGTGCTCTGAGATCTTGGATATGGAGAAGGAAAAGCACGAGGGCGTGGAAGGGTCGATGAAAAACAAAAATAAGAAAACATCACTTATGTCAAACAACATCTAGTTGGCTGGGGGGGGGGGGGGGGGGGGGGTCGCAACGCATCCCCGCAGGATCCGGCACTTCCGCAGCAGGAGTGGTTCAGGATTGGCTAAGCCTAACCTATGCATGAGAGAAGAATCCAAGTCCGCACATTTGTTAGTCAGTCACTCCGGTCGACATAACAAAGGCAGCCTTCAGAAGCCCTAAATTGTACCTTAGACCCTCTCACAGGACTATCATCCCTCAAGACTCCATCCGAGGTTACCATACTGGTATTACTTGAGTTATAAAAGTGTTTTAGGTACGCTCCCTCACTATAGCTGCTCCAAATTCGCTATAGTTCAGTCTACTGCAGATCTCAGGTCAAAGAGTTGGCTGAGTTTTAGGGTCCCCACTGTAACGACTGAGTTAGAGAGGAAGAGTCTGTCCTATTTTGGGCCATGGGCATGGAACGATCTGCAAGGCCACTTGAAGCTCAACCCTCTCATTCCTTTTGTTCATTTCGAGTACGCCATCTCCAAAATCCCTCTCACCGGCTCTTTTTGGAAGTAAAGAACTACTTTTTTTGCCGTGGTCTTTAGTGCTAGTTAAAAATCACAAGATCATTACTCCTGTATATTTTGATTTATTTTCTCACAATTGCTTTTCTCTTTCTCACCCTTTTGTTAAACTCTGTTCAAGTCTGCTTTCTGTCAAATCTTCTCCAGGACGACGGGATGTAAATCTCAATGGATCGCTTCCAGGTTTAATAAAGGTGAGAAAAAGAAAGATAGCTGCTTTGTCTGTTTCTGGTCAACCTTGTACGTGTGCCCGACCCGCCACAAAAAGGTGAAAATCTAGGATATAACCAGGGTGTTGGGGGTAGACCTAGTGATGGGAGAGAGAGGTTTCATGAACCAGTCGTCATATTTCTTCACTGCTCAGATGGCACTCTTTTTTTTTTTTAATTTCGACGCGGGACTTAAAGCACATTTGTTAGAGGACTTTCTTTGAACCAAAATGTCCATCTGATGGAGTCAAAGTACAGCAATTGGTTCTCGAAGAAGCAGCTCAGCGCAGCTTCAATCTACCTTTAGGACCTGGTGGTCCATCTTGTCCCGCTGAACCCGGACGTCCAACAGATCCTTGGAGCCCTCGCGAACCCGGTTCTCCCACAGAGCCGTCCGTTCCTTGGGGGCCTACTTGGCCTTGCTGGCCAGGAAAACCAAAGCCAGCATTGCCCTGTTCCCACAAGATCCGCACCCAATACATAAATTCAGCGTTGGACGGGATGAGTTTGGCGATCAGCCCGGGAAGTTCTACCATGTCACCTTGGAGCCAGGTCTTCCCGGTGGCCCCGATGGTCCCGAGCGCCCCTTACTTCCGTAACTTGGAACACCAGGCGCTCCTGCCGGGCCCATGGAACCTGAAACGAGAATCCGTAATCTCGGACTCGATTCTGGTCAGGAATCGACGTCTTGAAAAAAAGCAAACCTTTGACTCCTGGAAAGCCCATAGAACCCTGGACAGTAAAGCCCTTTTGTCCTTTTTCTCCCTTCGGACCAACTGATCCCAGAGCTCCAGGAGGTCCCGTCGCCCCTGAGGGCAACCAGAAGAAGAAGATTGTATTGGAAACTGACGTGCATTGGCACTCATGCCAAAGTCTTTGGCTTCCATTATGAAGTTCCTAAGACAAATCTAAGGCCCACCTTCTGATCCAGGATTGCCAGGCGAACCCTTAGCTCCTTTCGGGCCGGGGTCTCCCGGGCTGCTTCTGATTTGACCGGGGGATCCTTTTTCCCCTGAAAGACACAGTTTGGACTTTTGGGGTTGGTCTACGGCCCTTAGGTCACAACTGGCAAGTCATACCTGGTTTACCAGGATCTCCCGGTGGGCCCGAAACCCCCACATTCCCCGGTGGTCCTGGTGGACCCGGAGCCCCGATGCCCGGTGGCCCCGGCGCCCCCTTTTGTCCCGACTGCCCTCTGGAACCGGTCGCTCCAACGGGACCGCTAAAGCCTTTGGGTCCCTGTCCCTGCAGACAAACGACGACAGAGATTGCTTCAAGTCATCATCATCATCCTCCCAATCAACACTAATGGTTCCCTCCACTTGCTGAACCGATTCTCACCGACAAGGCGCTCAGGTGTCTTTGTGGTGCAGGCTACTATTTTGTGAGTTGAGTAGCTTCATTTGGACGTAAATGTAGTCCTTTTGGACATTTAAAGGCAATAAGGTGTTTTAGCCTGTGGTGATGGCTGGGATTGTCATCCATTAAATCAACACGGCATCAGGAGCACAAACAGAACTTTCGAGGACTAAAATGAACTCAAATGCAGTCCCGTGGGCAAACGTAAGCTGTTTTTCCACTGCACCAGTTCCCGAGCACCCCGCGAGTGTGCACCTAGCAGTCGAGGCCCACGCAGTTCATCTGATCCTGTCCCGATGAATCGGCGCACGTCGTGATGGCCGGCCGGGCCGAGCGGCGCCGGTGCAGTGCGGCACCCGTCAAGCGGCTTTAGAGCTACGGCGAGTGTTCTTCCCGGTCGAATACTTACGGGATTTCCCTTCGGCCCCGGACTGCCTTTGGGTCCCGTGATTCCAGGAAGTCCATTTCTACCCTCAAGGCCCGGTGCTCCAAAGCCTCCCGGGTCCCCAACTTGCCCCTTCTGCCCAAACCTCCTCATGACGCCCTGGTCCCCCATTGGACCTGGACGTCCCGGCGGCCCTTGGGTACCAGAGAGGCCCTGCCGAGGGAGGCGGGAACACAGGCGAAAAGTTTGTCGGCCGCTTACCAGTCCGTAGACGCGATCACGGTTTTATTTGTCGATAGTTTTGCTGAGCCGAGCTCACCTGTGGGCCAGGTTCTCCGGCCGTACCTTTCAGGCCTTGCTCACCTTTGGACCCTGAAGCGCCGGGTGCACCTGGGGCAAGAAAGACCACAGGAAATGACTAGACCGGCCGCATTGGTCTTTACAGTGGTACCTTAACTTTGACCGGCGACCAGTTTAGGGTTAGGGTCTGGCCAAAGAGGTCCTTGCAACCCCAGCGAAGGCAAACAAAATGGATGGCTGGAAAAAAAATGATAACATACAATGGTACAATATGCACTATACAGAAAGGATGTATCCATCCATCCGTTTTACGCGCGATTTGAGACTGGGCGTCAGTCATGTCGCCTTGTTTACCGGATGTCAAGTTGTCGTTTTTAGTCCTGGCTTTGAAGCAAGTGTCGCTTTTTGTGTTGGACTAGCCGATAGCCCGTGTTTCCTACCTCATCATATTCCAACGATGATTTGCTTTTGATTTGTGTCCTTTGTTAACGGCCGGCTGAGTTTTTCTTTCCTATGTTCATATATGGCGTATTCTTGCAGATGAGTTTAGCGACCGGCTCGGTTAAATGGCGAAGTCGAGGTATCGCTGCATCTTCATAATGACGGCGGTTTTTTTCTTTACCTCCGGTGCCGTCCGCGCCCGGTTCCCCCGCTGGACCCGGCGGTCCGGGGGGTCCGGCGACGACAGGACACAGCAGGCACAGCTCCCCCTTTTCACCTGACGAGTAAACATTACCCGCCCCGTGTTGCCTTCTCTCTTCTGTCGCCACGTCGCGCGCGCTCACCTTCCGGCCCTTCCCGCCCTCCGGTCCCGGGAGGTCCCCTCCGGCCTTTGCCGCCCTTGGTGCCCGGCGGTCCGGCGGCGCCTCGCAGGAAGTCTGACGGTCCGAAATTGGCGCGTTAGAACCTCGTTCACGCCCGTCTTTTGTTCTCGCCTCGGAAGGAACGCTCGCGGCGGTCCGACGGGGCCGGCGGCCGCGTACGGTATCGACCGGCCTCCGACGCAACGCGGGCTCAGAAATAAAGTTAGAGGTTCGGCCGATTGACCCTGACGAGTCACAAGTGTGAATGAAGAGCAAAGCGTTTCAAATGACTAGCTCTTGAAGCTCACGGAGAGAACGCGTGCAAAGCGGGCCGTCATTTTCAAGAGCCTACAATACAATTGACTTTTGCAGTGTTCATTCATCCAGTTTTGATGACTTTGGTGAGAATGGAAAAACCCTTTGAATGAACTGCGCCCAAACCAGCCGCGTGTGTGCATGTGTGTGTGTGTGTGTGTTTGCACGGCTCTACTTGTGAGGACCATCGCGGGCTGGGGACCGGCAGAGTGAGGACGTTTTTGAGAAGTGAGAACATTTAGGCCGGTCTTCGCTTTTTTTTACATTCTAAAGGCCTCTCTTCAAGTTTCAGGGTGGTCCTCACAAATATACCGAAAGAGATGTTTTGTGCGTATATTCATTTTCCGAGAATACGCACACTTTTTGCTCTGTGCTGCCACCTTTTGGATTTTTTGTACCAATGCAACTGAAACAAGAGGAAAGAGTCTGATGGGCTCAAGATCCGATTTTTTGGGATATGCTTTTTCCCCGTCAAGTCAAATGAACTTTTATAAGGAACGTTTCATGTCTTTGATCAAAGTTGAACAAGTTATTCAATCCTGATATTTTGAAACGCCTCCAGATATAGCCAAAGTCATTTCAAGCTTATAAAAGACAAATGGTATTACTGTTCAACGTCCTAGCTGAATGCCGGGTGGGCTAAAAAGGCCGGTCGAAGGCCTTTCGCGGTACGTTGCCCGTAGTTGTCGACTCTTGCATGTGGCACATATGTCTAAAAAGTCTACTCGGACGCAAAATAGCAAAGCTTAACTTCCTAGCTGAAAGTGTCGCAAAGGTTTTAGTCTGAAAAAGGTCAAAACCTCAGTTGAAGGCCTTTCAAAGGCCATGACGGTGACCTTTTGTCATGTTTCTATGGCGGTTTTGGTCTGGCTTTTTTTCAAGTCGGGGGTTCTTTCAGTTCTCTCGGTTTCCCTCGTGTCCGTCCCCGTCAGTGTGATTCCTTTCCACCTGCGTACTCGCCCTCCTCGCGCCACCCGATCCACTCCCTCGGCCTTTTGTTTCTCCCCAGCCGTTTCCCGTTTGCTCGTCTGGTCCCTCGTCTATTTAAGCCCGAGTTTGCCGTCGTGGGCCGGTCGGCTTCGCCCCCCGTGGGAATTCGTAGCCAAGTTACCCCGCGGCGCTTAGTTAAGTCCTCGCCTCCGTCTGCCCTAGTTTCCCTTTCCCTTTTCGAGCCCGCCCCCGCTTTGTGGTTCGTGTCCTTCAGGTTGCCACCCTTCTGTTGCCACTTTGATTTTTGGTCCCACCTTTCATTAAATAAGATTTTTGGAGTGCCACTCGCTTCCCGATGGAGTGCCGAACCGCGACTCCTTTGACACGTGCGCGGTGTCTATACAGTGATCCCTCCTACTTCGCGGTCTCGGTACTTTGCGGTTTTTTCCAGGAAAAATAAAAAATATTTCAAAATGAAAAACCATTTAAAAAATGTGCAAAAATTGAAAAAAGCAAAGAAGTACATTATACAGTACTGTATTGGTGAAATAACGAAGTAATATTGGTTAATAACTATGTTAAGAATTCTTCAAGCGTTAGAGTTCGTGACGTTTTTTTATCTTGTTTTGAAATGTGTGCTTTTAATTTGTCGGGTCGCGTTGCATTTCCGTTTCCTTCCCGTTTTACGTTCTCTGTGCGTCATTCGGCTCGTTACGGTGACGCTGGGAAGGACAAAGTAAGCTCGTATTTATAGTTTATTATCATTTATGTTGATAACGCACGCTACTGCCTATGTTTAGTAAGCGATGAGTGTTTTTTCTGTTTATGTGTTGGTTTGTGTCGGTTGCACTTTATAGTTAGTAGTTGTTGCTAACCCGCTAATGTCGGCTAAAAATACAGTCACTTCCTAGATGAAGTGTATATATGTTAGTTGACTGACTTTAACATTGTTGTTGATTTATCATTCAACAGACACTACGCGATACACCGTACAGGAGCCAAAATAAATGTGAAGTTCAACGTGATGACTTGCGTACTCTTTCACCGGAGTCTTGGTGCATGCAGTTAACACCCGGTCCTGAGAACAAATTCGCAACAAAGTAAGTCATATTAGTTATTTAATGAATATACAATCATGTTAATAAGGATAATGTCATGTTAAATGATAGGAGAAAGGAATTAAAATAGGCAAAAAATACAAAACAAAAAGGATTGTTTATGGTTACTGCGGCTATATTGGGGCGTACATAGAAATGGAGGAACTGATACCCTACTTCGCGGCGGGTTGACAGCCCCCATTAACCGCGAAGTAGGGGGGATCACTGCATTTGTAAAAATCACCGTCAACCACTTTCCGGATACGGAATATAAAATCTCAACTTCCTCTCGATGATGCCATTGACCTTTGACACTTGCGCGTGGTCCATAGTTGTAAAAATCACCGCAACGTCCAAAAAAACCTTTGGTCGACTCTCGGATACAGAATATTTCATCTCAAGCTCCTAGCTGGAAGCGTCGCCGAGGCACGTGGGCTAAAAAGGTCAAAAGCTGGCTTTCGTAGTACGTCGCCTGCAGTTGGTGACACTTGCGCGTGTTAGATTTGTCTAAAAATCACCGCAAACCTTCTGTCCACTTCTCAGATGGCAAATCTAAAATCTCAACCTGCTAGCTGAAAGTCTTGCCAAGATTCGGGGGCCAAAACGGTCCAAATGTCAGTCGAAGGCCTTTTACAGTCACGTCGCATGTAAGCTCAGACGTCTCTCCTTTATTTTTGTTAAACTTGCATATGCTGTTAAATATCAACTTACGGTATCTCGGATTCTACCAAATGCATTCGATACAACTTACTTCGTAGCGCTACGGACGTTGAAACAATCGACGTCAATAAGGTTAATATTAATGTTGCCGCATTAACAATATCGACGATAATATAAATCACAAACAAGCACGGGTTTCCTTCCCGTTGCCGTGGAGGATTAGGGTTCTTCCTCCCTTCTCCGCAAACTCTTTGCACATCCGATCCCCTCCCCCCACTTCCGGGTCGTTCAAGGCCGAGCGACTCGAGACCGAGTGAAGCCCGCCGGCCGCTCATTTCCCGGCCTTCTCACCTTCCCGTACGCTTGATTTCCTTCTGCTTTGGACGTTGGCGCCCGTGGCCATTTTGTTCCTTTCTTGCGCGCAAGAAATTTTTTTAATTCACGGTACTTGCGTTTTAACAGTACGGTAACATTGGTGACGCCCAATTAAATTGACCGCGGTGGCCTTGAAGACAGCTGACTCTCCCGACAGTAAAAGTGCGCAATATTGAGTGGTGTTGCTTAATTGGCAGGGGAGGAGCCCTCCTCTCTCCTCTCCTCTCCTCTCCTCTCCTCTCCTCTCCTCTCCTCTCCTCTCCTCTCCTCTCCTCTCCTCCCCTCCCCTCCCCTCCCCTCCCCTCCCCCCCCCCCCCTCCCCTCTCCTTTTTTCTCCGCAGTTACTTGCGTTTGAACAATATGGTCATTTTGGCGTCGTCGCTGTCGCCGCAAACGTAATTGATCTCGGTGGGCTTGAAGACAGCTGACTCCCTCCCAAGAAGAAAAGTGCGCAGTATTGAGTAATTGGCAGGGGAGGCGGCGTCATTTCTCCCTTCGCCGCCGCAAAGTGTTGCGCATCCGCTCCCCTCCCCCCACTTACGGTTCTTTCAAGACCGAGCGACTCCTCAATTAAGCGTACGACCCATGGAACGGACAGGTCATGTTAAAACGATCGATTTATTTCTGAAACGTTTGACTACTTCACTATTTGTTATGCGCGTGTGGAGTACGGGGCACGCGCGGGTCAAGGGAAATCCTATTCGAACGGCACCTGATATTCCCGCTTCTCCCGGTTCTCCCCCGGGTCCGGGACCTCCAGGGGCACCGGCCGGTCCCGGAGGCCCGACGACAACGGGCCCGGGTTCCCCTCGCTCTCCTTTAGGTCCCGCGAAGCCCGGCGGCCCCCGAGGGCCCGGCCCACCGGTCGGACCCCCGCCTGAAAAGACCGGCGCTCGGGCTCAAGCGTCCCCGGGCGGAGCGCCGACGGATCGTCTCGCGGCGGGCGGCCGCGGCGTACCTCGCTCGCCTCGCGGTCCGGGAGAGCCCGCCAGTCCTGAAGCCGCAAAAGCAGAAGATGGGACGCGGCGCCCGGCCCGAGCCAGTCCGAGGTTCCGCAGGCGGAAGCTCGAAATTACCTGCCTCCCCGGGGGCTCCCGGAGATCCGGGCTGGCCGGGGGGCCCGGTCCGGCCTTTCTCCGATACGTACTTCACCGAAACCTGGCGAGGCAAGGAGCTTCTTGACGCGTGCGGCCGCGCCCTCTCTCCCCGCTGAACCGGGAGAGGCCGGCCGATCTTTGGGACGTCGGAGGAAGTCTCACCTCGCCCGGGAGACCGGGAGGACCAAAGTCACCGTTCTCGCCCTCGAGACAAAGTAAAGAAATACCCGTGACAACCATAGGTTTTTTAGCGGCGTCGCGTTAGTAAAAAATAACATGCTCAAATAGGCACGTTCAAATAATACACAAGGGTCTAAATAATAGCGGTAATTTGGACCCCTCCTACGGCGGGGTGGCTCATGGGCTGGGCCTGACTGCAAATCCGCAAACGGCCTGCGCCGACACCCACAAGTCATTGATTTGGATTAAAACCGCTAAATCAAAAAGAGTCAAAAGGACGAAAGAAATGAGTTTGTTCGTCGAAGGAAACTTCCTTGTTATAAATGAAATTCACAGGTATTTCGGTCCCTAAAACATTTCTGCCGCCGCTGCAGCTGCTACCCCCGACACCCGACCCCGGAATAAAGCGCGGGAAGGCGGATAGCTATTGTACTCACGGGTACTCCGTCGATGCCGGGGGGGCCCACGGATCCGCGAGGCCCCGGCTCTCCCTGCGGTCGCGCGCAAATGCATCATTTTGTCATGGGGCCGGCATGCCAAATGGCAGCCGGCGTTACGCTTCTCACCGGTTGGCCCAGTTCTCCGGGAAGCCCGTCCTTTCCCGCTTTTCCCTGCAAATGGCCGGTGAGGCACGAGATACGCTACGGCGCTCCCCCGAAAGGCCGGCCGGGGCCAAGCCTTACCGGTGAGCCCGGCTCCCCTCGCTGGCCCGGCCCGCCTTTGGTCCCCGTTCTTCCCGCCGGACCCTGTCGCGTCAAAAGGTCAGGCGGCCCAGAAAGCAAGAAGCCGGCGCAAAGCCGGAAGAAGAGTCGAGGGACTTACGGGGCGCCCGGCGCAACCTTTGTCTCCGACGTCGCCCGGTTCACCCTGAAAGCGCGTTGGCGAAGGCGGGGATGCGGGAACGGGCGCGTGGGTCCACGCGGGAATTATTGAACAATGACAGGACCAGCGCAGAGACGCACGCACGTCGGGAAGGACGGACGTGTGAACGGACGAACGGGTGACGAACGAGTTAAAGCGCAGACGGAATGACGGACGCCGCTCGGATGAATCTCGAATACGTCAACCCGCGAACGAGCGCGAAGGAAATCGACAATCCAACGAACGGCGACGTGAACGGGCGGTCAAATAAATGACCGCGTGGATGAAGCGATGAATAGTCGAGGGGACGATTTGACGACTGGACAAAACGGCGGCGGAAGGAATGCGCGAAGGGACGGAAGAAGGAGGAGGTCGGCCAAGAAGAAGGAGGTCGGCGAAGGAAGGCGGGGACGAGGGCGGACCTTGAGTTCTTTGGGCCCCTCGGCGTACAGTTTGATTCCTTTCTGGCCGGGGATCCCCACAGGTCCGCGATCTCCCTTCAAGCACAGTCATTGTGAAAATCTGGGGACGTCAGGGTTAGGGCCAACGCACCCACCTTCAGGCCTTGTGGACCCGGACGAACCGGGCTGGGACCCTCTTGACCCTGACAACGCGAGCGTACGTTCAAAAGCGCGGCCGGCGTACCGACGAGCGCCGGCGTAGAACCGAAGTCGTTCTGACCTTCTCTCCCGGTGATCCCGGCGAGCCCGGACGCCCCTGCGCCGGAACGACACCCGAAAAAGCTGAGATCGACCGGAAAGTAACTCCGTCGAACGGGCGGAAGAAGACTTACGGGAAGTCCGACGGGTCCCGAAGGCCCCGGGAATCCCGGAGGACCCGGATCTCCGCGAGAGCCCTGCGTCACGTACGACGGCTCGTCAGAATTCAAAACTTGACTATTGTTCCGTCGGCGAAGTAAGCAAGTTTGTATTTGCGAGTCGACGCCAAAAACCAGGCGGCGGCGACGGGCGGCTCGTAGCATGTGGCGCGGCCTCACGGGGGGGGGGGGGGGGGGGCGCTGCCGGATGACGATCGGGCAGGAGGCGTACAAAGTCCGATCGCTGAGCCGGACTCGCGGGACCTAAGTTTTACGTGGCGGGCAGTTAAATCCCATCGCGGGGATTCCGGAGTCTGGAACGAGCGAATCGCTACGGCGGGATGTCCATCTTGCGGAATGAGTAGGGCCGAAGCGACCAACGGAATGTTCTCAATCGCCACGATGATATTTTGTTTATATTATCGGCGAGCCAATGCGTCCTTTCCCGCATAGTACCTTTTCTCCATCCGGCCCGCGAGGTCCTCGTGCGCCTTTCGTGTCGGCGGAACTCGGGAAGATAGGCGAGTCTCCCTGCAAGAAAGCAAACGACTCCCATGGGAACTCGGAAGGAGCGGGGAAATCTCCTGGCCCGCCAGACCCGGCCCGACCTTTTCTCCCGGCGGTCCGGCGCGACCCTGAAACGCACGGCGGCCGTTAGCTGGGCTATGTAGCCGTGTTAGCGCGGGACGCCTGCGGGCGGCACTCACACGGAAGCCGACCGCTCCGGGGATTCCCGGTAAGCCGGGGAAGCCGTACGCACCCTGGAAGGGACAAGAGGATATGGCGAATCCATCGAGTCGCAAACGTCGCGCGCCAATTAAAGGAAGACGAAAGAGGGGACGAAGAAGAGGATTTGATGGCGCGGGAGGAAATGGACCAAAATTCGATCGGCGGGAACCGGGAGTCATTTCCAAGGCTAACCTTGGTGCCGTTGCATCCCGGGAGTCCCGCTTGGCCCGGCGAGCCTTCGCCGCCCGGAAGGCCCTTGAAAGAAGAATGAAAAGGCAAAATATAAGCGCCGTCCGTCCGGTGGCGTTTCACCTTGGAAAAGCTGCCGGGGCTCTGGACTCACCGGAAGGCCGGGAGGCCCGGGAAAACCCGAAGGGCCCGGAACACCCTGAACACAGGCGCAACGGGAGGCGCGTGTGCGTGCGCGCGTCAATGCGCGTGCGCCAGCGCGAGAACACGGTGGCGCCCCCGAGTGGAAACGGTATCACGTCAAAATGGGCGCGTCGCCGGCTGCAATTTTCCTACCCGAGAACCTTTGAGTCCAACGTGTCCCGCGAGGCCCCGCCGACCCTGCGGATACCGCGGCGACAGCCTCGGTCACGGGTACGCTCGGCGTTACCGCTCGGATCGGCGACTGACCTGGACTCCGTCCGGCCCCTGGCCGCCCTCGTTGCCGGGATGGCCCGCCAGGCCGGGCGGGCCGTCGTACCCCCGGTAACCCGCCTCCCCCTGCGCGCGGGCGCACCGTTAGGGAAAATCGCTCACGCCGTTCCGTTCGAAGTCCGACCGAGAACGCCCTTTGGGTGCGCGTTCGGGCTCCCGCGGGGGATGCGCCGCGAAACCACGAGAGCGGAAAAACGAGGCGTACGGCGGCACTCACCTTCTGACCTTTGATCCCATCGCAATGACACGGCCACTTCCCGCTGCATTCGCACCCCTGCGCGAGCAACAAACGGCGACGCGTCTTGTTTTTATTTTGTCTTTTGACTTTTTTATCTTTGGAAGACATTTCCAAGTGAAGCGGGACCCAGACGACATCTGGGCCGACGGCCCACGCGCTCTTATCTGGGTCCCGTCCGCCGCCGTCCCGTCGTCCCGCTGGCGCGTGTCGGCGCATGTTTGTATTTGTTTTTTCTTTGCTTTGTTTTTTGTCTTTTCAGGCCCGCTGCGCCCTCGCGCGTGCATGGAAACGTAGCGAGGCGCAACACGGGCACACGCGTTTGTTAAGGCTCTGCCATTGTGAGCCTGAAATGACAAAAGTGTTAACCGAGGCTTGAGAAACGTGTGTGTGTGTGTGGGGGGGGGGGGGGGCACACTGGGCAACAAAAAGGAGGCCGGGGCGCGTCGCAGCCCGCACGTGCGGCTTTTTTGTTGTGTCTGACGCGACCGAGCTTCATGCGGGCCACCCGACAAGTCAAATTTGCTCAACGCTTATCGGGCCTTGCTGAAAAAACGAAAACTACATCAATGCCGGCGCGCGCTGCGTGGGAAGCGCGGGATTAGGGTCCGTCCTTAAAACAAAAAACAAAAAAAGGCGGCGAGAGCGCGCCGCCTCACGCCCGAGTCCGAACGGCGGCCGGTCGGTAAAGGCGCCCTTCCAAAATTCAGCGTGCGCCAAATGGGGCGCGCTCGGCGCACTGACCCGGCATGGGCCGCCCCCCTCGTTTCGTCGACTGTTTGTTTTTCCCTTTTCTCGACCTCGTTCTTTTTCTGTTTTCGAGCGGGTCGTCCCCGCGGTCGCTAGACCTGCCGGAAGGAGTCCGAGGCCGCGACGGGAACCCTTATGGAAGGCGGGAAAGCGGGCCGGCGGGCGCACCCCAACGAGCGGGACGGCCAACCGCGGGCCCGTCGAACCCGGCCAAGACAAAAGCGCGAGTCGGCGCGGGAGGCTCACCTCGCCGGCGGTTCCCGGAGCTCCGCGGAGGAGCGTCAGCAGCATCAGCATCAGCATCAGCGGAGGGGCGCACCCCCGCCGGACCCTCGCGACGAGCATAAAAACGGCGGCCGGCCCGCTCCACCTCCCTGCTGGCGATCCCTCCTCGGCCCGGCTCAGTCCGCCTTGTGACGGGTCGCGCGCGCCCGCGCGCCTCGCCGCCTCCGAGGGACACGCCCACCCGGCCCTCCCACGCCTCCAAATTAAAAGCCCAGACGGGTCTGGCGCCCGCCTGCCGCTCTGCAAAAAGGGGACGGGAGCGCGCTTATTTTGAAAGGCGCCCGCTCAGGCGGGGCCGCGCTTACCAGACGCGCACGGCGCCCCCGACCGCGGCGCCAGTCTCTCTCGGACTTTTGGACGCCGACATGGAGACAAAGGAGTGACGGCCACCGGCGGCAGCGGCACGCCAAGGTAAGGCCGGTCAATCGACCTCATCGTTCGTGACGTCATTCCGCCGCCGCTCGTCATAGTCGACTTGCCTTCAGGAGTCCGCTCGTCCGATTGACCGATTTATTGGCTAAGTGTCCTCGGCGGGCAGGGCGCGAGTACGTAACGCGCTCGAGGAGCGCGCCGACCGTTTTTCCACAATGTCCGCGGCAAACGAGCGAGCGACCAGAGGGCGGGCGGCCATGAGAGCGACGCGCGCGACACCGATGCCGTCGAAAAGAAAAAAGAATCAAAATTCAAAGGTCTTGGTGCGGTCGGGTCGAATCGCATACGACCGAGTGAGAGTTGGTCCTGGAGGGACTTGCTTGAAAGCGTTTGGATTTTGAAACTTTGAAGTGCCGGAGCGTTATCTTCAGGTGTGGTCTTTTTTCCGAGGGGTAGGACCTAGTGCCTTAGCGCCACCGCCAACTTAGTACCACCGTAGTACGGCCTAGGTGCTTTTCCGCTTCCCGTCCAGAGTCGGAAGAACAAAGGTTCCGCCTGCGTCCGGCGCGGGCGGATGCGCCTGAACCGCCGCAGAGACCCGCCCCCTCGCCCTCGTTGCCGGCGTCGTGCCATTTTGGGGCCGGCGCCGTGCCCCGCCGCGCGTCCGAGCGACACCGGGCGCACCTCCTCCTTTTCTGGGGCCTCAAAACGAACGGCGCCCCGGGCTCCCTGGCGTCAGCGGCCGAGGGGAAGGCTTAAGCGCCGGGGGGCCGTCGGTCGCTCCGAGCTACCCGGGCGCGGCTTTCCTTCGCTCGCTTCCATTTAGAAATGACTCCATCGCAACCACAGGTATTTTTGCCTGAAAGGGCCCGGTCCAACCGAGAAGCCTGACAAAAAAAAAAAAAAAAAAAAAAACGCCGGCGCTCTTACCGGGACCGTCCACGTTGTGCGCAGCATCGCAGGCTCCTGATTGGCGGGAGGAGGACCAGTCGGCGGGGCTTCTCATGAGCAGCGGACCGAGCCGCGCGTGACCCGCGGAAGCGACATGACACTCAGGTACGCAAGGCGCTCGCGGCCCCCGTGCTTCGAGAAAGCCGGCGTTCCCCCGAATCAAGTAGGGCCACGAGTCCTTTGGCCGGATAAGCGCAACGGATTTGCAAAACGATCAAACGCCCGCCCCAAATTGGACGCGGCGTTCGCTCGCCCAGCTGTGCGCATCAACTAGCCGAAGTGAGTTACGGCATTTAGTTGAGCGCCAAGACGCTTCCCTCATAGACTGCCCGAGACCCGTCCGGGTTTTTTCACTCGTCGGTCAACTCGATCGGACTCTTTGATCCGTTCCCTTCACGTTTCCGACCTCCCAAAAACCCTCTGCCACGAAACCTGCACGCGGAAAAAAAAATGACCCCATGCAATGAAGCATTTCTCTCTTTCTTGCTTCCACACGCAACAAAAAAAACAAAATGTTTTTGGCTGCGTTTGCGTTGCATTGAAATTCACTGAGGCCTGCGGCAAAAGTCTAGCTTGCTCTATACCGGCCGCGCCGGCACGCGTTTGGCACCGCTCTACACTTTGAGCGGCCTCTCGCCATCTGGAGGATCGCGCACTTCGCGGCTCGGGAGAAGACGGCGACGCGTACGGCCCTCCGGACGTCTTTGGCCTGCGCGGGCGTCGAAGCGCCGGCAAAGGCGTTCCGACGAGCCGCTTTTGCTCTCCTTGCTTTGCGGAACGCCTTCGACCGGCCCGCTTGCCGCTCCGAGCGCGCGGCGCTGAAGTTGCCTCGCGCGCCTCCGTCCGTCTGCGTGCGCCTTATCCATCTTCGTCAAGTGTCCGTCGCCGCCTGCGCCCGCGCCTCCTTCGAGCAACCGAGCGAGCCCCGTGTCCACCTGTGCCCTTAGGTGCTTCCTGATGCTCCTGATCAGCACCGGTGTTCTCGGGGTAAGCGGCGCATCCGCGTCTCTCTCTTTAACCGCTTCCGAGATGTAGGAACCGCATCGTCGGCGGGGCGGCCGGGGGCAAACGGGCGGTCCCGGTAAGCGGGGCCCGGCCGGACATCGAACGGGAAATCGCTCCGAGCCTAACCCCAACCCCATCGAAAGTAAAATTCCGAGGCTGACATGTTAGCCGGCCCGGCTGCGCGTGGCGGAAGATCCCCGGCGCGAACGTGGCCCGGGCCGGCGCGGTGGCCCGGACTTCAAAAAGGGGCTTTTGGCATCACCCCCGAACGAGAGGGCCGTACGGAAGGGTTAGGGTTAGGGGTAACCATACTCGGTCGGTCGGTCGTTGTCTGGGCTCGAATCAGGGTTAGGGTTAACGGACGTGAGTAGGAGGCTATCTAATTTGAGCAATTAGAGCAATCGGGGGGCGGCGCCCCCTGCCGATTCCAAGCCCAATCTCAGCCCGTCACTACGCCCGGTCCTAAAAGGAGCGCGGGACGAGCCGAACGCCCCCGTCCGCTTCCTGCCCGTTCCCGTCGCGCGCGAGAAGGGCCGGGAGATGCCGCCCGTTCTTACGCTCCCGCCGTACACCCGAGGAGGCCGCTTCTTTTCCGCTCGGCGGAAGGCCTCGCCTAAACTCTGGCCTTGCCGGCAGTGAATACAACGTTGCCTTCCGCGGCAACGATTTTGGAGTCGTCGCACGTACGCGTTAAAAACGTGTTTAGGTCATTTTGCGAGGCGGCCCGCCCCCTCTGCTCGGTGGAGGACTACGCAAAGGAGAGATGCGGGCGGCATCGAGCGGCTGCGTCCAATTCGCGGTCGGTGCCGGCGGAGGACGCGCGTCTGGTGGACGCGGCGGTGAGCGGGCGGGCGGGCGGGCGGGCGGGCAGATTTTGGCATTCCTGCAGCTGATAGAAACGCTTGACTGCTCACTCAGTTGACACAAGGCAGCAGGAATGCAGCCGGCAACACAAACACCGGTGCATGATGGGAAGCTGGGAAGCCAACAATCTGACAATCTGTCTGCCGCGACGACCCCGCTCACCCGGCACGCTCCTTTTTTCGCGGAACGTGACAGCCTTTGGCACAAGCGGTCCGTGAAAGACTCGCTCCCCCATACTACCCGCCGCCGCGTTGGCAACGGTATTCCTGCGCGATGTCCATCGGTCCGTTTGTTTGGACGGATTCCCGCGAGGTGAATCCGAGGTAGCGACCGCTATCCCGGGGCTCGGCCGTTCCTGAGGCCGGACGGTAAAGAGACGAATGAAAAGTCAGGCGATTTAGGATGCCGAGCCTAACAAGTAATGTCGCACCGACCACGCGCCTTGGAAGCTTATGCCGCTTTTGCCCAGCTCTTCCTCGAGGCTAACGTCACAGAACGGCATTGACGTTTTTAGCCCGACGAGTAAACGGTAACCGGCGGGCGGCTGCCCGAGACAGACGCTTCGCCCGCCCGGCCCCCCCTACCGGGCGCGCCGTATATGGCGGCCGCGGCAACGCAATGTCCTTTAGCGCTACCGTCGCGCGAGAGCGTTTCCTAAACGGATGGCAGAAAAGCGCTCTCCAAGCGCAACGTGCCTTTAGGCTATTCCCGACGTCGCGCGTGGGGTGGAATGAGTGAACGAGCAAATGACTGAACGCGTGATGCGGCGCTTCTACGTTCCGCTGTCTCCAGGGCCACGACGCGGAGCTGTGCGGCGGCCGAGACTGCTCCGCCTGTCCGTGCTTTCCGGCGAAGGGAGCCAGGGTGAGACTCCGCCCGCGACAAAAAACAAACAGTCGCGCAAACAATGCGAAAGCTCGCCTCGCCCCGGCGACTCCATAACTCCCAAACCTATCTTCGGACCGCAAGATGGGGATTGCGAGACGGCGACTGGATCCCGTTAGATTTCGAGAGCGCGGAGAGTAAATTTAGAGCGTAAGTCGGCCGCCCGAGTCCAGAGGTTGTGTCCGGAACCGGGGGCTCCATTGTTTTTTCGGCGTGCGTGCGAAAAAATACAAAGGGTCGGGCAATCGTTTCAAGCCTTTGGGTCTCGACGGCCCCCTGGCGGGAACCCCGGCTAGACTTTGGTCCTCCTCCACAAAAATGAGTATGACCTCCTGCCCTAAAGTCAAATGTGCGCCTCTTTGTTCTCACACACACACACACACACAAAGGCAGCTGTAGTTTCGACGTGACCTTAGATGTTACAAAAATCAACTGTTTGTGCGCGTGTGTGCGCGTTTATACAGCTGGGGGCCGCAGTCAAACAGAAAGCGTTACGCCAAAGCGTCTGTCGCACAGATTTCACACCTCGATACTTCCAGAGAAAGCTAGCCAGAGCAAAAACTAACAGAGCTCAGACCTGTCACATCTCATCGCATCCACCGCGCGCATCGCCGATGCTGTCGCGGGGCCTCCGTCCGTCCTCTGGCGCTCGCATCGGCGTGCCTCGTCACCTGAATTCTTTTTACTGCTGCTATTGTTTGCCGTGTTGTTTCTGTCGAACCGTCGGAAGAGAGCTTCCCAAAACGTCGGGGTCCAGAGTGAACAAAAGTATCCCTCCGTTATTCCAGCGCCAATTTAAACAAAACGGCGCGCCAACACCGAAAAAAAATGAAAGGGTTTCTACTTTGGAGAAAAAGTCCAAATGTGACCTAATGACATTCTCCGGGGAAAAAGGGGCGGCGTTACGGCCGTCGGGTAAAAACACGGGCGCGCGCCAGGGGCCCGATCGGACTCCGCACCCTCTGGTCTGCGCCGAGCACCCGCGCCGCCGAAAGGGAACACCGTTTCATTCGCGGACCGGGGCCGCATAGAAACGTCTGGCCATCGCACCGAAAGACGGCGGCGGAGGCCTCGCTCGAGTCACCCGCGGAATTCCCGGACAGGAACAGGGAGAGCGGGAGGAAGGCCCCGAAGCATCACGCCACTGGCGACGTGGACTAACAGCCGCCGTTCTCCACTGACAGCCCGGCTTTCGCCCTTCAGAAATTAAGGAGGGAACGGGTCCCGTCACACTCGAGACGGCGCCGGCTCTCCGGCCCTGTCTGTAGCGCAAGCTCCGGGATGCGTAGTTCCTTGGGGATACCCGCTTAGAAACTTGGGAAAGGAGCTTGTGTTCTCCCAGGGGAAATTTCCAACTTTTGTTTACCGTTCGGGTCGAACTCTAACGAGCAAAAAGGAAACCGTAATGAACACCGTTTGACAGGCGGCGTGCCGCTGGACTAGCGGGGCGTCCGTCGGCGCTTGCGTAGCTTTGACTCTTTGCTTGGTTTTCTCAGGGGTCTCCAGGGCCGCTTGGCCTTCAGGGCCCTCAGGGGCCCCCGGGCTTCCCAGGCCTTCGGGGCACGCCAGGAGAGAAAGGCAAGCGAGGGGAAGAAGGCCCGGCAGGAACTCCGGGACCGAAGGGAGAAACGGTGAATGAACACAGAGCGAACCCCGTTCATCCAGACGCATCCGTAATAATCGAAGGATCGCAATCCGGAAAGGATGACTTCAGACTTGAAAAGCCCCACACTCACGAAGTCATTTTAGTTCAAAAGACGCGTATTCAAAGGTCCCTTTGGCCTATTTGTTCACCCGTCAAGATAGGGGAGGCTTTCAAAAGAAAACTACAAGCAATAGCTTTGCTAACTCTGCCGATTTGTTCTTTTTCCAGGGAGCTGTCGGTGTTCCCGGGTTTCCCGGTTTAGAGGGCGTGCCGGTAGGAAGCAATCCCCGGACCTTTATCCGCATGATCGAGACTTCTCTTCCCTGGATGACCCGCTTCGCTCCGTTTGTGCAATCAGGGTCACCCGGGGCCAGCTGGCGGGCCTGGTGTTCCAGGGGCGGATGGGTGTAACGGGACTAGAGGAAGGCAGGGAAATCCTGGACTACCTGGAGAACCGGGGCCCCGCGGCGAAGTGGTCAGAACTACAAACCGGTCAACATTTCAGGGTCGCGACCTGTCGCGCACGTTTGAGACCGCAACACCTCAACAGGACCGCAACTCATAAGCTACAAGAATCAAGACTTAGAACACAACGACTTAGAACACAACGCCTGAAATTGACCTCTTCAGTAAAGATGAAAAACAAAAATAAACCACAACATCTGACCGCAGCATCCAACATAAACAATGTGCACGACGTTCGAATACGTCACGAGATATACAACAGACCATACCGCCGGACGTGGATTATATGATTAGAGATGGACCATTTGCGGTATCGCGGGCCTCACGCTTTTCCTTCAAAAAGCAGCAGAACTACCAGCTAGGATTCAAAGGCTGAGCTGGCTGGCTTTGTGTTACAGGGCTTTCAAGGACCTAAAGGATTAGCGGGCGAGCCGGCGTTCTTCTTTCTCCAGTACCCCGGCGTTCCTGTAAGTGGTCTGCGCATCACACTTCCCGTCGTCGTTTCAAAGAAGCTCATCGGTTGACTGATGTCAATTTTGCACACTCGCTATGTCTGACAGGGTGACGCCGGCCTGGGAGGACTTCCTGGTCTGCCGGTGAGTTCGCCGCTTTCCTCCGTTTCTGTGTGCATCGGACTTCTTGATTTTCCGCCATCTTCGTCCTCTGACCTCCTGCTCGTCCTTTTGAGTTTTTGCTTGTCTTGACATACTGCCCGACAACACTCCCTGCCTGCCTGCCTGTAGGGTGGGCCAGGTCCCAGAGGGCCGAGTGGATTTATGGGTGCTGTTGGTCCTGACGGAGTGAATGTGAGAACATTTTTGTGACAAATTCTTTCAATATCTTCATACCGGTGGACTATGACAGCGGTCGCACGCGCGTGTGTGGTTGTGTGTGTGTGTGTGTGTGTGTTGGGGTGCGCATGTGTGTGTGCAGGGTCTCCCTGGACTGCCAGGTTCCAGAGGTCAACCTGTAAGTTCAGCTTTCACTTCTGGGTTTATAGCAACTATTTTTATCGGTGCCCGCGATAAGACGAAGAAGTGTAGAAAAGCAAATGAAGGAACCGGCAAGCCGGATGTGTTTGTACAACTTTTTCAGGGCGAACGAGGTGGATCGGTGCCGGGACCGAAAGGAGACGAGGTACAAAGTAGCGAGGGCCGATTTTGTGACATGACGGCAGGCCTTAAGTGGTGTCGTCTACAGGGCGAACAAGGCTTACAAGGGCCTCCGGGGCCATTTGAGTACGTAGACCCCCCGGAAGACTTTTACATCAAAGGAGAGAAGGTGACTCGGCTTTGGCCAACCGCACGACGGCCGTCTTCTTTTCGAGCGGTGCCTCTTACAGCGACGTGTCTTCCGTTGCTCCGTTAGGGTCGGCCGGGGCCGAAAGGGGCGTGCGGAGCTCAAGGCCCGCCGGTACGTCCGCTCCAGGGTCGCGGCGTGTCCTTCGACTCGGCATCATCCGGTCTGACTGCTCCTTTTGACCTCCAGGGCCTCGACGCCGGTCCTGGCATCAAGGGAGAGAAGGGGATCGTGGGACTTCCCGGACCCAGGGTGAGGCATCCTTCTTCGGCGGATCTGCTCGCCGTGAGGAGGACGGAGAAGGGAAAGCGAGGCTGGTAACATCACATCGAGGAAAGATCTCGAGCCGGACCTGACCCAGCCGCCGAAAACGCTGGTCGCCACTTGACACCCGCGCGCTCGCCCGTTGCAGCCGCTAGACCAGTGCTTCTTAACCTGGGTTCGATCGAACCCTAGGGGTTCGGTGAGTCGGTCTCAGGGGTTCGGTGGAGCCTCCGCCGCAGAGGTCCACTCCTCAGTCTAGTCTGCAGTTAGTGGGCACAGTCATTGAAAGCGTCCTGCTTTGACATTTCCTACCGGTCCTACTGAGCGGCCACTGCGAGATTGCCCCCCCCCCCCCCCCCCCCCCCCCCCCCCGGTCCACAATATAAATGAAAGGGTTCGGCGAATGAGCAAATGAAACCGGTAGGGTTCGGTGCCTCCGACAAGGTTAAGAACCACTGCGCTAGACCCAATCGCCGCAAACTCCGGAGCTGGCTGTTCAAACAAGGCGAGGCTTTTATTTGCTCGCCGGCTCCCCCGAAGCGATCGGAGTTTCTCGATCGGACCGAAAGGTTTCTTTCGGTTAACTGGAGAATAGGTCCGTTGGCCTCTTGCAATTGCGCCCCGTCACACTTGGCGCTGTGCTTGAGGCGCTCCTCCGAATGTTCAAAAAGCATCCGGACGACTTTGCTAAAGTGAGCCATCCTTTCCAAACACCGTGGCCACCACCGCTGAGTAAGCGCCTACGTGTGTGTTTGTGGTCTTCAGGGACTCCCGGGACGCCCTGGTCTACCTGGTTACAAAGGAGCCAAGGTGAGCGACTTCATATCGAGATGCCGAATGTCAAATTCACTGTGGTTTCATGTCTCTCTTTTACAGCGGGGTGGGAGTGGCAAACAATTATTTGGGAAAATGCTTGTTTTGGTTTCCTCCAAGTGACCGCATATGACAATGTCCCTGGTTTCTGAAATTTAAGGCAGGGGTAGATAAGCTAGACCACGCAACATATTTACCTGCGTACATTCACGAAGGAGCTTATATATCGCGTTTCGCACGTTTCCAAATACAGCATTCAAAGGCGTTTGCTTGAAGGGGGTCGAAGACATTTTAAGAGCAAAGTGAAGAAAAAGGCTTACTCAAATTAGTCAAAGGACGCGGAGCAGGAACAAGATTTGGGAAAAATTGCAGACGGAAATGTTTTAGAACCTGAATTATAGGTGCGAAGGGAAAATAGTATTCTGATATTAACCCGGATGTCAGAACAAGAGAACAGGCACAACGCATTCAAAGTGCGTCTGCAGGAAACGTGTGATTTTGTTTTCAGGGCGCAGTAGGAAGTTCCGGTCTTCCGGGGCTGATCGGCCAAGAAGGTCCAAAGGTCGGTTGGTGATGGTTCAAACGTCTTTGGGTTGACATGGAGAAGAGTCGCACATGATACACGTTGGTTCTGTCGCAGGGCGCGACGGGAGATTCTGGTCTCAAAGGCCTCCCTCAAGAAATTGTCATCACACTTTTGGGTAGCCGTCCGTTCACACACACGCAGAGACACAGCCATCTGTTCTCTTCACCCGCGACTCTTCACGCAGACGCTTGTTTGTCCTTAAGGTGACATCGGAGAGCCAGGGACTCCGGGACCGATGGGACTTCCGGGAGATCGCGGATTCACGGGAGCACGTGGGCCCCGAGGAACCCCCGGTGGAGCCATACCAGGTCAGAGCATTGCTACGCTAACGCTAGCACCGCGCGACTTCGACTCATTGGGGAACTTTACTTGACCAATAAGGTTTTCTGAACCGAGACTAGGGTCAGCGGGTGCGGTGGGAGCGAGGGGAACTCCCGGAAGCAGAGGTGACCAAGGAGATCCAGGTGTGGTTTTCACAGATCGAGCATTCCCTGGGGAAACTGGAAAACCTGGACTCCCAGGACCCAAGGGAGCAAAAGGACAACCCGGGAGGCCGGGTAGGCTGCCGGTAGCTCTAGAAAAAAAACAACTTTGTCAACGTGGATATTTGATCTACATTTTCACAGGGCATTACTGCCTTCCCGGAGTGCCGGGGGAATTTGGAGAGCCTGGTGAACAAGGGCCCCCCGGACCTCTAGGTTATCCCGGATTCAAAGGTCACTATATCGGCTGCGGCGATTCCAGTCATATGTGTTGACTGTGGTGTAGGTTGCGGGACAGAAAGTGTTTTACGGCAGGTCGTCAAGGCGAATGTTCCTGCGGTCCTCCAGTTGTGGTGAGCGGACCCCCGGGCCCAATGGGAAAGCCCGGATTGCTAGGGTATCCGGGGTCCCCTGGGGCTCAGGGGCCAAGAGGGGAGAGAGGCTGCGTGGGGGACACTGGAGCAACTGGACAACCGGTAAGGAAATCACGTGGCCCAAACACACTCCCAAGTTTGGTACATTATTAGGGTCTGAAGTATTGAAGAAGAGACTCTCTTTGCCAGCCTTGGCGGACTCTAAAAGAACATTCAAACTCACATTCGACTCACTGATTTGAATTGGTTGACTGGCTTGCAGGGCCTGGGTGGCTTGCCTGGTGTCAAAGGGTTCAAAGGGCAAAAAGGAGACTTCGTTGTGATGGATATTAAAGGTAAGTGGACTGACTTTGACTGCCAAGTTGCGCTCATTATTGACATGGAGTCAAGAGACCTTGTGACAACTCGTCAGAGTGCGGATGCTACAGACATGAAGCGTGGGGTGAACCTAAATGATTCAATCATGTCAACGTGTTGGAGTGATCAAACCTCTTTTCTCAGGGCAAAAAGGTGAAAGCGGTGAGTCCGGACTTGCGGGTAGACAAGGTTTCCCTGGGAGAAGAGGACTGGATGGACTCCCAGGCCTCCCTGGAAGCCCTGGACCTCAGGTCATTGGCTCTCACCACGAGTAATAGGAGTATCGCATGTTTGCATGAAATTTTATGAACCTGCCGAGTTCACAGACCCAGTTGATTGGGGGGGAAAAAAATCAAACAAAAAAACTCATCAATTGCATGCTGAGTTTTCACGCTTACCTTTTGCTTTGTTTCCAGGGAGAAAGTTACTCCGGTTCTCCGGGAGCTCGAGGCTTTCCGGGTCCCTCTGGGCCCAAAGGAATAATCGGACCAACTGGCCCCAAAGGATCAGGAGTGGTCGGAGCGATGGGAAAGCGGGGGGACCCGGGAAACCCGGGACCTCCGGGTTTTCCGGGCTTCCCGGGACTGAAAGGCGTTCAAGGTAAAACTCAACCTGATTGCGAAAGTTGTTGGGGGGGAACAAGGCAGTTGGCTACGTTGGACTGACGACTCACCCCTCCCTAGGCGAAACGCTTCCTTGTATACCCAGAAACCCTGGAGCCCCAGGACAAAAAGGGGAGGCCGGAGATGCAGGTGAACACAGTATTGATGGTTCGCCTTCTAGCTTTTGGCCACCTGCGGATTTGACCTGCTGTACAACTGCCCAGGCCTCAGAGGGATCCCTGGTCCTCCTGGCTTTAATGGATTCACAGGACCTGATGGATCTAAAGGGGAAAAAGGACAGTCTGGACTTCCCGGACAACCAGGGCTAGCAGGTATGATGCGTTTGAACCACACTTTTGTCACATGGCTATTATAGCGGGCATCCGATCTTCCTCTGCCAGGACCACGTGGTATTATTGGAGATACTGGAGCTGAAGGGCCT
This sequence comes from Hippichthys cyanospilos, assembly GCF_059441005.1. Taxonomy (NCBI): domain Eukaryota; kingdom Metazoa; phylum Chordata; class Actinopteri; order Syngnathiformes; family Syngnathidae; genus Hippichthys; species Hippichthys cyanospilos. Next base: position 142,508 of record NC_142379.1, read on the forward strand.
GAAGGATACAGCTTTGCTGGAGAGCCAGGTACCATCTCATCTAAGACGGGTGATTTCATAGAAAGGAGACATGGATCAGTGTTAGAGTAGTTGTCTCCCAACTCGGAAGCCGTGGGTTCAATCCCGGCCATCGTGACCACGGCGCACTCTCTTTGAGCAAGATGCTATACACCCAGTAGTTCCAGAGGCCGCACCATCAGCATGATAATGAGTAGGCAGTGTGTGGCGCTTTCAGTACCTTAGAAAAGCGCAATTTAGGTGAAAGACCATCTAAGACATGTATATCCAAGACAGGTGAATAGTCAGACAGGCAGTAACCTATAATAACTGCTCTCATCCGCTTCACACAGAATCGCAAAAAGAATTTGCTGGTGCGCTCCTTCCGCTGATGTACGTGGTTTTTTTGGTTGTTGTTTTTTATTTCGTACGAACCAGGCTCACCGGGTGCTCCAGGAGCTGTTGGACTGAGAGGACCGGCTGGAGAGTCTTACGTGGGGACCGCAGGACCCATTGGTTTTCCGGGGCTCGCGGGCTTCCGGGGACCTAAAGGAGTGCCAGGCCAAGCTGGCAACCCGGGTTTTCAAGGTGAGGGGAAATTCTGAAATCCAAATGCCGGATCTACTGCCGCGGGACATATTGTAGACCTTATCCACTGTAGAGCCACACATACAGTATGCTGTGGCCCGAAACAACCCCTCTGCATAACCATCACAATCGCCGACAAAATTGTCCGGTTTCTTTGGTACGCACGCAAATGGTTAGTCTTCTTTAAACATGGTCTCTCTTTCTCCAGGTGTCCCAGGTCTGCCTGGGGCTCCAGGGACAAAGGGCCAGAAAGGACAGGAGGGAGGGCCTGGCAAAATTGGTCCCCCCGGTCCTATCTCTGATCTGTGCGAAAGAGGAAACTCTGGACCCTCGGGTCCGCCCGGTCCACGAGGAGCTGCTGGCCCGCTGGGTAAAGTATGATCTGGAGCAACTTACTGATGTCATGACTCTCATTTCACCAGGAGAACTTGTGGCAGAAGTCAGAGACAGCTGATTGAAAGCCTTAGTTTCTCCTTCCTGGTTTTGCTCAGGATGTTTTGGGGACAAAGGTGACGTGGGAGAACCAGGACCTCCAGGTTATGGCCCACGTGGCCCTGTGGGAAAGGCAGGCTCCCCTGGTTTTCCTGGCTATCCGGGACGTCCGGGCCCCCCCGGTCCCAGTGGAGACTTCGGATTTGCAGGCTGGGATGGACAGAAAGGTGAGCACCTCCCTGGCAGCATCAGATTTTACATCGGTCGGCTAGTATTTGTTTCGTGACGTCACGAGTGTTTCCGACAGACCGGAGCGAGGGGCGACGCAAAGGGCCTTCGAATTCATCGACTGTATGTTCACATAGCGCAAAAGTGACATCATTATTTCACAATCAGGCTTGACGGGACCCGCCGGTAAGAACGGTGCCCAAGGAATGCAGGGATTAATCGGGTTCCCAGGATACCCAGGGCGGAAAGGAGACAGAGGACCTGATGGACAAGACGGCAGGCCAGGATGTCAGGGCCCCAAAGGAGAGAAGGGTACAAACACTCCTACTGTTACTTTTAAGAAAGCAAACATTCTAATATCGGGCAGCGCAGTGCCACTCAGGGGACTTTGTCCCCGCCCGGCTCTTGTTCGGACGGTCCTGATTCCGCCTACATTCCTTTCAGAATATACACTGTGTGAATGTGAAAAGTTGATGTCTATTTATGACCTGATGGTGGTCTTGTTCTTGTGGCCGTTCAGGCTGTAAAGGGCACCCAGGACCACCCGGGGAGACACTAAGTGTCCCCATCGGAGGTGCAAAAGGAAAACCCGGTCCCCCCGGTCTCGCTGGTTTCCCCGGTGCGCGAGGTCAGATTGAATTGGAAAATTTCGCCATACTGTGAACGTTTTGCTACAGACTGAAGAACGTTTTTTGTCTCTTAAATTTACCAGGAAATAAGGGCGCACAAGGTCTCGTGGGCAGGCCGGGGTACCCGGGCACCAGTATGTCCCCGGGCATCAGCGGGCCCCCGGGTCCGGCAGGATTTTTGGGCCGGCCGGGGCTTTCTGGAGGACCCGGGCCTCCCGGACCTCCCGGGTTCCTCGGCTTCCCTGGAGAAACGGGAGATCCGGTAAGAGGGGCACGAAGCACGGAACTTACTCACTCGCAAAATGTAGGTCAATTCCCACATGCTGTGGCTCACTGATCAACACAACCAAACGTACAGGGCCAAAAACAGCACACCCGCGCACAGTTGTCGTTCACTATTGGCAACTTCACCTAATTGCGGAATTCCTCATGGGGCCGATTGCTTTATATTTGCCCAAATCCCATCTTATTTGTTGGGTTCTTTACCGGAGCGTTCGCTTCTGTGGTTTGTGTGCGCATGGCAACCGTGAAGGAGCATCAGCAGTTTGACAAATGTGGTTATTGGTGGCCTGACCCGCTCCGCGGGAAACATTAACACTTTGGAATGGGGAAGGCCGTTGCGATTTCAGTGCACTTCCAAAATGACGAGGATGGAATCTGGACAAGGTCATTCCTGTTGATTTCAAACGACAACGGCAAACTCATCGCATCAAATCCCCTCCTACTGAACAGAGATGCCCACGTGGGTCTGATGTATCCATGCATGTACTGTATGTGTGCCTGTACAAGGGACAAAGGTGATATGGGAGAACCAGGAGCTTTAAAGCATCCTTTGTTATGGGGTCTTTTTTTGTACCGCGTCTTTAAAACGAATCTTATCTGAATCACTGAAGTCCGATCAATTTAGCTGTGCGGACATGTCTGTGAGGCACCCGTATTGTCATACAGGGTGACCAAGGATCACCTGGGAGGCCTGGTGAACGTGGTCAACAAGGACGTCCTGGGTCCAAAGGTACAAGACATCTTCCCGCCACCGCGACCCAGCAGATTCAGAGACACTTGTGAATATTCAACTTTTATTTATCAGGCGATCAAGGAGAATCTCGTAGTAGACCTGGTTTACCTGGGGATAAGGGGCCTCCTGGAGATGCTGGACCACAAGGTGAACTTCTCACACAATATTCTTAAACCTGAGCACCTAAACTGCAAAAATGAGGAACTCAATTGTCCTCCATCAGGTTCTTCAGGACCCCAGGGTGATCTTGGAGCTCTGGGTTTCCGTGGCGAGCCGGGTCAGAGAGGCTCCAAGGGAGATCTGGGACAGCCAGGGGAGCAAGGACCTCCAGGTACAGCGGTCTGTCTGCAAAGCTTTTACGCGCTAATCAGGGGTATTCGTCGCAGTCTCGATAGGCTCATGTTGCCGTTTCAAAATTTCTGAACGGATCTCAAAGGTCCTGGTAATGAGAAAAGCTCTACAACCGTCTTCCTGTTCGTTAGGTGTCATTGGGCCCCCAGGCTCTGGAGGTCGCCCGGGGGTTCCAGGTCATCCTGGTAAGGCGGGTGCTGACGGTCCCCCTGGATCGCAGGGAGTCTTGGGACTCCAAGGTGGGAATTGCAATTTCACTTTTTTTTTGTTTTGTTTTTTTTGTTTTGACAACTGTGTAAGTACTAGTAGTTGATGCTGAACTGTTGGAACAGGTCCCCCTGGGCCACTGGGACTTCATGGCCTGGACGGACTAAAGGGTGTGAAAGGAGACGTCGGCAGCAGAGGTTCGCACACTTGTCTGAATGGAGGAATGACATAAGGATGCGCAAAAGTTTAACACGGACTTTGTTGAAGTTATTTCTTTGATGTCATCTGCGGCGATTAGAAAAGTTCCCGTTCTGTCTTTTCAGGTCTCGGCATTCCAGGTTCACGGGGTTCTCAAGGTCTCCCGGGAGATAAAGGCCCACCCGGTCAGCCCGGTGTCCCGGGTTCGTCACAGCCTGGAGCCCCAGGACTCAAAGGCCATTCAGGATCCAGAGGTTGGTGGTCCCTAAATTTCTATTAGAGCCCTTGTGCGTGATAAGCAGGGGTGCACATCATATTTGAATGGATTACCCAAATGAGTGCCAGGACACAGTGTTAGCTATTGTTTCACAATTGGCTTGTTTGTTAGCCATAAGTTGCACTCTATTCACACGCTCTTATCATACTTTTCGAATAAGGGACGGCTGACAATTGTCAACCCTGTATCAAACGTACCCGAGGACACGAGCGATAATTGTTGAACATCTTTCAATTTACTTGTCCAGGACCACAAGGACGAGTAGGTCCTCCAGGTGAATCCGGGCTCGACTGTAAAAATCCTCCTCCGGGGATTCCTGGGGATCCTGGTGACCCTGGGCCGGATGGAGAACCAGGTCGGATGAAAAGCGACGCGAGTCAAAAGTCGAGGTATGACTTGACTGACTTCAGACTGCCGTCTAGGACTCCCTGGCGAAGCGGGAGGCCCGGGTCCTAACCTTCCAGTACCTGGCGACGATGGGGACAACGGGGACATCGGGTGCCCCGGCCAAAAGGGAGACAAAGGACTTTCGGGGCCCCGAGGCCAAGCGGGAACGGGTGGAATGCCGGGTATCAAAGGTAACCGATTGCTCATAGTTCCGGGCTGAAGCTGCTCCGGTCCAGACCCTCCCGAATGTGCGATGGTGTTCTTGAGTGCGAAAACCCGTGTTATCAGGTGAGCGAGGTTCTCCAGGCTTGATGGGGATACCTGGAAAGCCAGGCTCTAGAGGTCTCCAAGGACCGGCCGGACCTCTTGGGTCTCGGGGCTGTACTGGTCAGGCAGGTCCAAAGGGGGAGATGGGAAGAGTGTTTCCTTGCCCCAGTTACCATTCGCCCCCGCAGGGCCCCGCAGGACCCCCCGGGCTGCCCGGTCTACCAGGAAGTGCGGGTATGCAGGGCGACTGTGGCCTCGGGGGTGCCAAAGGTAAAAGGCTCCATCAAGACATACGACACAGATGTCAAACTCAAGGCCCAGGGGCCAAATGTGGCCCATCACATTGTTTTACAATGCCCGCAACCTACTGATCTGAATTCATGTTTGTGACTAAAATGCCAAGTGTGCAATCTGTCTTCAACTTTTAAAAAATTGGGAGGAAAACCAAAAAAAAACAATCGTTATTTTGTTCCCAGGCGCCCTTTGAACAGTTCTGCAGGTCACAAAACTGGCTAAGTGTGTGACCAACACACTTAAAATCGATTTGACTTCACGGTCGTATCGACCCTCTGACAGAAACTATAACTACAATGTGGCCCATGATAAAAATGAGTTTGACACCCCCGCCATACAGGATCCGCGTTTGTTTGCGTGATGTAGACAGTTGATATTTTACCGTAGGTAAGAAAGGGGATGCCGGGTGCGTTGGGCCCCAAGGCCCTCCGGGGCCGCCGGGTCCTGCCGGCGAGCCGGGGCGACGAGGCCCGGAAGGGGAACACGGCGAGGCGGGAGCCAAAGGTGAGACGGGGAGGTGAAACGTTCGCCCGAGCGAGGCTCGGGCTCGGGCTCGGGCTCGGCCTCGGGCTCGGGCTCGGGCTCGGGCCCGGGCCTGCCTGCCGCCCGGCAATTCGGTCGCCGGCTGGAATTTGTCTGCACCGTGCCGTCGGGCGGCGTGAGAGATTTGCCTTTCAACCGATCAGACCTCATGCGCTTCGTGTTCAGGTGCCCCCGGTTCGACTGGGGACCGCGGACCTCCCGGACCTTCCGGGGCCTTGAATGTAGGCTTCCTAATGGTCATCCACAGCCAGTCCGAATCGCCTCCGTCGTGTCCGCAGGGGATGCAAATTCTCTGGGTGGGATACAGTCTGCTGTACCTGGAAGGCCAGGAGAAGGCGCACACTCAGGACCTCGGTACGCCCGCTCCCTTTCTCCCGGCCTCTGCGGCCATCGGCCGGTAGCGCGAGGGCGATTCGGGGCTGGCGAGCGCGTCCCGAGTCGGCGCAACCTAAGAGCGAGCGGGGCCCAAACGGAGCGCTCAAAATGTCTTACCGGGTCCACCTTCCCGGCGAGCTGTTTTTTCAGCCCTCGCAAACCGAGGTCGGCGACAAGGTGGCCGCGCGCCCCCGCGTTAAGCGCGCCGCTTGTGTCGCAGGTCAGGCGGGCTCCTGCATGCGCGTCTTCTCAACCATGCCCTTCGCCTCGTGCAACATGGGAACGTGCTCGTACGCCGGGCGCAACGACAAATCCTACTGGCTGTCGGCCTCGGCCGCCGTGCCCGCCCTGCCGGTGGGCGGAGCCTCCATCCAAGAGCACATCAGCCGCTGCGCCGTTTGCGAGGCGCCCTCGGCCCCCGTGGCCCTGCACAGCCAGTCGTCCGCCCGGCCGCCCTGCCCCCCCGACTGGACCAGCCTGTGGACCGGCTACTCCTTCCTCATGGTGAGTGCTTCCCCGGGGGCAAAAAAAAAGTCCCCAATCGTCCAATTCACACTCGGCCGATCCGTCCCTTCCTGAACTAGTGCCACGATTGCGTCGCCCGCAGCGAAAGCGGACTCGGCCGCTTGTTTTCGCCCGAGCCGCTTCGGCCCGTTCCCCGATCGGCCGCATTTCTTCAGTCTGGGATCCGTCGGGCCAAACCGGGCCGTTCCAAAGCGTTTTTATCTTCTCGCCGTCTTCCTGGAAATTCCAAGGACGCTAATGACGTTTCTCGGGTCCCTCCGGCGGGCGAATGAAAATGACGTTTTTTTTAACGGGCGCCCGCAGCACACGGGTGCCGGCGACGAGGGCGGCGGTCAGTCGCTGACGTCGTCGGGCAGCTGCCTGCGCCACTTCCGGCCGCAGCCCTTCGTGGAGTGCCAGGGCCCGCGGGGGACGTGCCACTACTTCGCCAACATCTACAGCTTCTGGTTGACGGGGCCCCACCCCCAAGGCCGCCGGCACGCCGACAACGCCGGCCGCTGCAACGTCTGCATCAAGGCGGCCCCGCCGGCGGCCGGCCAACGCCTTCCGTGAGCGCGACTTCAAATAAAAAAGGTTTTTCAAAAACGCTTTGGACGTCGCCCGTCTTTTCTTCCGACGCGAGGCCATTGGGGTACTTGCCGCTTCGCGTGCCGACGCAGAAGAAAAAAATACAAAAAAGAGAGAACGGGTAAACGGCGTTCCCTCCTTTTACGCGGTGAATGGGGATCGGGAAGCAGGACGCCCCCCAGGAATTATTGTGCGCGCATGGGTTTCTTCCCAGAACGTTTCGGAACGTGGAAAGTATTTGCCACTAAACGATGACGCCGCCGTCCCCGAGCCGTGCGCGGGGGGGGGGGGGGGGGGGGGGGGGGGGCTCCGGTATTGCCGGGTTAGGCTTTGCTCCGAAAGGGACCCCGGCGTCTGTGCGCGTACCGCTTTCAAACTATCGCGAGACCCGATGCGCCAAGACAGCATCAAGGCGGCAAACTGACGGCAGAAACACGTCCGTCGTCCACCTGGCGCGTACCTCACTCGCTCGCTCACTCGCTCTCCATTTGCACCATAATCGCGACGCAGCTTTAATCTAACCGAAAAAAGACGCGAGGCGGCGAAGGTGGAGTAGCGAGGGAACGCTGTGCGTAGCTGGCGCCTTTGAATTGGGCCCGACTTGCCACGTCAAGCGCTAAAGGTCGGGCCCGCAACACAAATCACAAGATATCTCAGTTGATCTGACATTTATTTATTCATCCAAACCCCCGGCCGCCCCAAATTGCACAAACTGAAAAATTCGGGTCCTGAACGCAGGGACGTCGAAGAGAAGCGGTCCCTAGCTGGCGCGCCGACTAGACTAAAGAGCCATCCGCGTGCCCGGCGACAGCCGGTCAAGCGCGGCTCCGTCCTCTCAACGGTTGGCGCGCGCCCGAGCCCGCCGTTTATCGGTAGGCGCCGTGAAAAGCGCGAGGGGCGTTCCGAGGCGGGCCCGCGAGCAGTCCGTCCGCGGGCAGTCCGTCCGTCGGGTCCGCGCCGGGATCCGGAAAGCCCGCCGTCAAAAAGTCCGGCGCGCCGAGGAAGTCCAAGTCCGACGGCGCCTCCGCGCGCACGGGAAATCTTTCCTCGCGCGGCCGATACTTGGCTCCGACGACGCGGCCCGCCTGGAAAGCCGCGGGGACCGGGTTCCCGGCCCACGGCGAGTTTGCGCAGCCGCTGTCGGCGCGGGCCGGCCCGAGGCGGCGGACGGGGGACGGCGGCTCGCGGAGGTAGCCCGGGTCCCGGGGGCCTTCCGAGCGCAGGTTTTTGAAGGGGCGGACCCCCTGGGGCGCCGGCCCGCCTTCGCTCCACGCGCGGCGCCGCCGGGCCTGGCCGGCGTCGGCGGGGAAAGCGGCCGGCCCGTCCGGCGGGGCCGGGAGGGCGTCGGGGTGTCCCGGCGCCGACACCCTGGAGCTGGCGTCGATGAGCAGGTTCCGACTGATGGGGCTGGGGTTGGCGATCTGGCCCTCGCACACGGAGGTGGCGCCCGCCCCGGCGCGGGCCTGGCACAGGCGGTTGATTTGGTGCACGATGCTGCTCAGGTCGCCGCCCCGGCGGTGCAGGCCGGCGGCCATGGACATGGGGATGGTGGAGGTGGACACCGTCACGTTGGGAGGCGCGTCCGACTCCGGGGGCTTGCGGACGGCGCCGAGCGGGGCTTGCTGGAGGCCGCCGGACTGAAGAGGGCCGGGCGCGGCCTCGCCGGGCATCTGGGGGTGCTGCGGATGAAGCGCGCCGGCTAAAGCGCCCGGCATCTGGAGATCGCCGGCTAAAGCGCCTCGCATCTGGAGACCGGCGGCGAAGGCGCCTCGCATCTGGAGACCGGCGGCGAAGGCGCCTCGCATCTGGAGACCGGCGGCGAAGGCGCCTCGCATGCGGAGGGCGCCGGCCGCGCTTTGCCGAGGATGGAGAGCCGCCGCCGGAGCTCCCAGGGTTTGGCAGCGAGGCGGCCGGAATCCGCCCGCCGCGGCGCTCGGGGGCCGGGACGGGGCGGACGTTCGCAGAGGCGCCTCCGGCACGCGGCGCGGCTCCGGCGGCGCGGGCTCCGACCGATGCCCGAGAAGGCTCGCGGGCCCGACGTTTGCCGGCGGCGGCAAGTCGCGGGCGAACCTTCGGTTCGGCGGCGGCGCCGGCCCGTGATGGCGCGAAGAGGCGGGCGGACTCAGGTCGCGCGGGCGAAAGGGCGCCTCCTCGCAAGCGGCGTACGGGTTCATGGCGCCCCCCCGGGGCCCGGCCGGAGGAGACTCGCAAAGAGACGGATGGGTGGCGCGCTCACATTTCCTGGGCGGGCGGGGGGCGCTCGCTCGCCAGACAAGGGCAGGAGGACCGGAAGCCTCAACCTTCGGCCGACCTTCGCCTGCAAGTGCACAACACGCGCGTCAGCCACGCGTACAAGGGTCGACGATAAAGTGGCAAACGCTACGGCGGCGAGTCGGGAGAACGGCGATATCGATCGAGCGTCCTTTTCCTCTTGGGCTTCTCTAACGGTTGCGATGTTGCCTTGGTTGTCGAGCCCTCAAACAAACACGGCCGATGGCGATGAGGGTTTTTTTTTTTGTTTTACGCATTTTCATCCCCGCCCGCCCAGCCCGCCTTGGTCATTTCCTTTCTCGTAAAGAGGAACGAATAGCGCTACGCTCCAGGGCCTGGAGCGGGGTAAGTTACCCCGTCGGCCCCAAGTTGACTCCGTTGTTGAATCCGTTTCCACGGCATTTGCGGAAGGCGCAGTCCAGTTGAACAATCAGCGTCTGTATAGCTAGGCAACGGCTCCGTGATGTCACGCGCGTTGCGAACACGTGGTCGCCGTCGTCAGAACGACGCCGCCGACGCGGGAGCCAGTTAGCGCGAGCGACGTCGACTCGACTCTGGGCCCAAAGGAGCTCACGCGCGCCCATCCCGCCGCTTGGCGCCACCCGCCTGCCCATCCTATCCGGCGTCGGCACGCGTTCCCCGTTTCAAGAACGCTCCCAACTCGCCGATTGCCGGAAGCGTAGCCTTTGTCTTGGCTGTTTGCGTTAGGCTGCGGCTGGGCTAAGTGACGAACGGCGTCCGTAGAGTCGAGTACTTACGCTTCTCGCCTTTAGCGACGCGAAGCGTCCATCTTGCGGGGGGTACGAGGACGCCGACAATATTCTGGACGTGAGCCCAATCGACTGCAAGGTGGCCGCCGGGCGGCTTGCTAGCCGGCTAGCCTCTCCGTCGGCTTGCTCGTGGCCCCCACTGCGCTTGCGCACGGGGCGACTGACTCACGTCCTCTCGAAGCCGGATAGGCTCCCGCGGCGAATGCCTGAACGATGAACAGCGCGGTCACGGTGCACGCAAAAAATAAAATAACGATGTTACGCGAGCGCATTAGTCCAGCACAACAGCGCTGCGACCATCGGCGCAATTGAAAGGTGACGGGCGATTGATTCAATAGCTTGTTGTTTTTTTTTTTTTTAAACCTCGCGAACGCCAAGAGCCGACTGGTTAGGGCATCCCAACGTGGCCGCCGTGACGGAAAGGGCCACGGTCCCGTTGAAGCCAATTCAAAAACATTCGTTCGTCCGTTTTCGTATTCTCGTTAGGATCGCGGGCCTGCCGGTGCCTTTCGCACCTGTCTGCGGGCAGTGGGCACCCTGAGCTGGATGCCAGCCAATCGCCGGGCACGCTTAAGATGCTTTATTTGGCACCCGATTTCTTGACGCGAACAATGTCTCCGTCAACGTGAGTAAAACGAACGTCAAACGAACGCTTCCGGAGCGCGCATCAGCTAGCTACGACGCGGGCAGTCGGTGAATTGCCGGTTTTGAATTGACGTTTCGGGCCGCCGGGTGGCGCCACCGCGTCGGAAGCCAGGCCCGCAGACACCGGAAGAAGCCCCCGTCGATTAATGGGCGCCCGCCACCGGCCGTCGGGCTATTGTACTGCACCCGCCGTCGTCTGATGGCGGCCGCGGGCTCGACTCAGCACGTCGGCGACGTCGAGGAGGACGCCTCGCAGCTGCTCTTCCCCAAAGGTTGGCCTCCCGCCCCACCGTGCGACTCGCGCGTCCGGCCCCTTCTCCCCGCTCTGTTCGAGAGGGCGTCGGCTTCTCGTGAACGGGGCCGACCGCGTTTGCGTTTCAGAGTTCGACAGCTCGGAGACGCTGCTCAACTCCGAGGTGCGCATGTTGCTGGAGCACCGCAAGCAGCAGAACGAGAGCGCCGAGGACGAGCAGGAGCTCTCCGAGGTCTTCATGAAGACCCTCAACTACACCGTGCGCTTCAGCCGCTTCAAGAACCGCGAGACCATCACGGCCGTGCGCAGGTGTCGCCGCGCGCGACGTCTCCTTGTGGGGCTGACGAACCGCAAATGATCAAAGTGGCCCCGAAGGCTCGCGCTGATCCTCGGTCTTTTGCAGCCTCCTCCTCCAGAAAAAGCTTCACAAGTTTGAGTTGGCCAGCCTGGCCAACCTGTGCCCCGAAGCGGCCGAGGAAGCCAAGGCCCTGATCCCCAGGTGAGCGCGCGCCAGCCGGCCGGCCGGCCGGCGCCCGGCCCGGCCCTGACCCGCTTTGTTTGCGGGTTTCTGCCCAATTTAGTTTGGAGGGTCGCTTTGAAGACGAGGAGCTGCAGCAGATTCTGGACGACATCCAGACCAAGAGAAGTTTCCAGTACTGAGGACTGACCTTTTGCCTCGTTTTTCTTCTTTGACACAATAAAACATAATGAAGGTGTCAAGCGTCCGTGTCCTTGGCTTAATAACGTTGGCCTGTGATTATTTAACGTTAGTTCAACTGGCGTCGTAGCCTACGATTGATGTTCTGTGCGGTACGTATGTAGAGAACGTCCCAGAATCGCGTACGCCCACTTGAGTCCCCACACAATTTTTCAGCTTCGGGGGGACACCTCGTTGCTACCGACGGGGGCCCTCAACTGCAAAATACGGATTTTCCGGGGAACTACGACGGAGGCTCGCGACCTCGGGCCGTCGGCAAAACGGAAAGCCGAGGGAAAACGCGTGGCACGTGTGAGCTTTATTTTCTTAGGAAATAGAACATCTGCGCACAAAAATGAGGCAAACAAAGAAAAGGAAAAGCAAAGGGCTCCCGCGGCCTTCCCTCTGCGGACGGCCGAGCGCCGCAAACGCTTACAGGTAGCCCTCCCTCTTGAACTGCTCGTGCAGGACGTCTCGGTATCGGTCGAAGCCGCCGTCCAGCCGCGACACTTTGCCGTCTTCGCACACCCAAAGCTCTTCGCACACCAGGCGGATCAGGCGCTCGTCGTGCGACACCAGGATCACGCCGCCCTGCCCGACGCGCCGCACGCGCTTGCGTCAACCGGCCGACGGGTTCAGCGGCCCAAAGCGCCGCGCCCGGACTCACTTTGAACTTGTTGAGCGCGTTGGCCAGCGCCTCGATGGTCTCCATGTCCAGGTGGTTGGTGGGCTCGTCCAGGATGTAGAAGTTGGGGCTGGAAGGGCGGGCGCGTCAAGGGGGGCGGGGGGGCGGCGGGCCGGGAACGTACCAAGGCATGGTCATCTGGGCGAAGGCCACCCGACTCTTCTGGCCCCCCGAGAGGCTGGCGACGGGCCTGGTGGCCAGCTCGCCCGTGATGCCGTAACCTCCCAGCTGGTGGCGGTACTCCTCTTCCGTGCGACCTGCCCGCGCAGAGGCGTCAGCTGGGCGGGGGCGCCCACTCCCGCCACTCCCGCCGCCGCCACCTACCGGGAAACTTGTTGAGCAGCAGCTCCACGGCGCAAACGTTTAGGTCCAGCTGGTCCACGTGGTGCTGACTGAAGTAGCCGATCTTCAGGTTCCTGCGGACGTTTCTACCTGCGTCACGCCCTCAATTTTCGCCGCGTCTCCCGGCGAGCGACCACGTCCGCCGTCGAGCGACCACGTCCGCCGTCTCACCTGTGAGCGTGACGCACTCCGCTGACGGGCGTCAGCTCGCCCATCAGAAGCTTGAGGACGGTACTCTTCCCGGCTCCGTTTTGGCCCACCTGATAAGAGCGTAATTGAAGACATTTAAGACCCGGCCGGGGATGCCTCGGAGCCGGGGACGCCTTCGGCGACGAGCCGTTTGAGATGGGCCCGCCCCATTTCCGACTTGGCGGAACGTACGCGGGCGCGGGAGACGCGCCCGACACGTACGATGCAGACGCGGGACTCCAGGTCGGCGGACAGGTTGAGTCCGGAGAAGAGGCGTTGCTCCGGCGCGTAGTAAAACTCCACCTCGTCCAACTGCAGGATGGGGGGAGACAACTTCTCAAAATTGTCGGGAAACCTGAGGCGCCGGCAAAAGACGCAAAGACGAGTGGGCGGGCGGGCCCTCCGAAGGGACGCGCCAGGCGAGGCGAGGCGAGGCGAGGCGGGCGCGGCGAGGCGGGCGCGGCTCGGCCCTGACCTTAACGTGACCTCGGCTTCTTTTTCGATGGGCTTCAGTTCGGGCCTGCCGGCAAACGTCAGCGTCACGACACGCAAAAAGCGGGTGGTGGCGGCGGTCCCCGCTTTTCGCCTTTTCCCCACTTACAGTCTTTCCAGCACTTTGAGTTTGCTCTGCACCTGAGCCGCCCGGTTGGCGTTGTAGCGAAACCTGTCGATGAACACCTGGAAGCGGACACGGAGTATGAATAGGAGGCGCGCGGGAGCTGGCCGGCCGGCCGCCGCCGCCGCGTACCTGTATATGTTGCCTGTATTGCAGCTGCGCCTCGTACTCTCGCTGTTGGTTCTTGAGTCGATCTTCTTTGGTCTTGACAAAGTTCTCGTAGTCGCCACGGTAGCTGTCCAGCCTGTGCGAGTGCAGGTGTACGATGTCCGTCACCACGGCGTTGAGGAAGTTGCGGTCGTGGGACACCACCAAGATGGTGGACTGCCAGGTCTGGGGGGAGCGCTCACATTAGCTCTTTCAAGCTAATACCGAGCCTCGCTTCGCTTCTGACGGCGGCGGCGGCGGCTAAGACCTGCAAGTAGTTCTCCAGCCACAGGATGGCGCTGACATCCAACATGTTGGTAGGCTCTGTAAAGACGCACGCGCCAGTTAGCGCGCGGGACCTCGCCGGGATTCCGCCCGCTTTGAGCGAGTCCGAAGGATGAGCGAATCGTTATCCCCTGGCGTGAGGATTCATCTTCGCGTTCCGCTTTGTCGGTCGGCTCGGCCGGCCCGTTCGCGCAAAGCTTTCGACGGCGGCGCTCCGAACATCGAATCAAGACGGAGGGCCGGAGCTGCAACAGCCAAACGCTTCCGGCGGCTCTGGCCGTCCCGGTCAGCGGAGTGAACGTTTGCCCGCCCGGCGCGGCCCGAGCTCGCGTACGCTCGCTCGCGACCCTACGAAGCATCTTGGGGAGTCGCCTCCGCGAGGCCGGCCGCGTGTCAGGCGTCGTAAAGCGGGCCGGCGGCCATACCTCGAGAGACGGCCGCGCCCGTCCCCGACCGATAGTGCGGCCGAGGTCACGTGACTCACCGTCGAGCAGCAGCAGGTCGGGACTGAAGAAGCGCGGGGGAAGACGCGACAGCGGTGACTTACGCCGTTCCGGACGGGCCGAAACGCCGAGCGAGGAACTCACCGAGCAAAGAGAGCCCTCGCCAACGCCAAGCGCATCCTCCAGCCTCCTGAGAACTCTCTGCGCACGCGCATACACACGCGCGCACCTCAGACTACATGAGCTGCTGCCCGCGGGCGGGCGCATGCGCGTCAACTCACTTGGTGGGCTGCTGCTGCATTTTGGGAGAAAATCCCAAACCGGCCAAAATAACGGAGGCTCTGATTGGATGACAGACAGACGGAGGTGAATGGCTTCGGCCCCGGCCCGACGGAAGCGCACGCTCTTACCGAGCGGGCGCTTTGTCCGCTTCGATCTCCTCCAGTTTGCCGTAAATTTCCGACAGGCGGACGCTCTCCGTCCCCTCGGCTCTGAAAACAAGAGCAAAGGCCATCTGGGGGTGTGGCGGGACCATCTCCGTCCCCCCCAAAAAGACCTCGAATTTGACATGACGGCTTGTCCTCGCAGGCCGACGCGATGGCTTCCCGAGCTACCTCCTGGACCGAAAACCTCCGTCGGTGGGCCGGTGCGGCCCCAAAAACGCATACACGGCGAGCGAGGGGAGGAGCGGAATAGCTACGGTACCGTACGTCAAAATTCACACGCCTTGCGGCGTTGAGGCGGATGGCCCCCGGTGAAAAGAGGGGCCGCCGGCGAGCGGCTTCTCAAAGCCGACCGAAGGCGACGCGCGCGGTAGCCGCCGCCGCCCCCCCGACAAAGAGGAGCCTAAGGACGAGGCGACGGGCGACACCTAACCCTAACCCGCCGACGGGCGAGGGGAAAAGGCCAGGCCGGCCGGGCGTACTCACGTTCCGTTGGCCAAGCGCGCGTTGAGGCGACCCTCTTCCCGGAGCAAGGCCTCCCGAAGGGCGTCGCTCTCCAGGACGCTCTGCAGCGCCGTGGTGTTGTTGCCCGCCACCTCCTGCTCCACGTGCAGGATGGAGATGTGAGGGGGGACGCGGAGGCTGCGGCCGGCCAACAT
Source organism: Hippichthys cyanospilos (assembly GCF_059441005.1). Classification (NCBI taxonomy): domain Eukaryota; kingdom Metazoa; phylum Chordata; class Actinopteri; order Syngnathiformes; family Syngnathidae; genus Hippichthys; species Hippichthys cyanospilos. Next base: position 157,833 of record NC_142379.1, read on the forward strand.
CTTCAGCAGCGTGGTCTTGCCCAAGCCGTTGCGGCCGATCAGGCCGTAGCGCCGGCCCGCCGCCAGCGAAAGCTCGGCGCCCTGAAGGAGACACCTGAACGCCCGCAAAGAAAACACGCCAATAAGGCACCGCGCTGCGCCCGTCCGGGCCGACCTCACCTTTCTCCGAAGGACACGTCGAAGTTCTCGATGCGGATGTCGTAGCTGCGGTTCTTTCCCGCCTGCTCGGCCCGTCCTTCCTTTTTGCTGCTGGCCTGACTGGCCGAGGCTTCCTCCAGGACGCTGGGGGGCGCGGCGCGACAGCGTGAGAACGAGGCCAACGCGCGGAGGGGACGGGACGGCGAGACGGAGGACCCACGGCGGACCGGACGACTTGTTGGAGTCCTTCTCGTTCCGTCGTTCGTGTTTGGCTTTCAGCTTGGCCTCGGCCTTCTCCAGCTTCTTGCTGTTCACCGTCTGAGGAACGCACGGCACGACCCTTTGGCGGCCCGCGTCGTTCCGAGCGCTCCGTCGGCGAGGGGGAGCCGCGCGGCCGCCCCGGAGGGCGAGCCCTCCCGAAACCTCTGCCGAAATAACCGCCGGCGGCGGGAGCCGTCCCTCCGGGGATGGGCGTGGTCCCGGGGGGACGACCTGACGCCGGGGACGGGGCGAGGAGGCCGGCGCAGGAAGACCTACCGTGTTCTGAGGACGCTTCATCATCCAGATGCCCTGAATGTCGTCCTTGGCCGAGGCTACGCGCAGCAAAACCCGATAAAAATCGCGTCAGTCGCGGCGCAGGCGCGCGCCCACCGGCCGGCCGGCTCGCTCACTCGTGTCCGTCGACATCTGGGAAAGCTGCACCGGCGCGTCCAGCAAAACCTGACGCTCCGAGGCGGCGCGTCCGCTCCTGAGGGCGCGCGTGTCCGCGTTTTACAAAGGCGCGCAAGAGCCACGGGAGAAGCCGAGGAACCGGCGCGCGCTCACAGCCGCAGCGTGTCGAACATCCGCAGGCAGATGCCGCGGACGTCGTCCTCGTTCTTGGTGTGGGCCGAAACCTCCTGCAGGACGCCGCCCACCGCCTCGAACACCTCATCGCCGTCCTCAAAGTCGCCCCCGCAGCCATCCAACACGCCTGACGCGCAGACACACAAAATCAGGTTTGCTGTCTCGGGGTATCTCCGGCAAGTACCGGAGATGATGTCAGCGAGTACTGGGGATGATGTCCCCGCTCCCCGGAACCTTTCTATTGGCACGCGGGCCCCGCTGACCAGATCTTCAGCGTCCGGCGATAGCGAGTCCTGACCCGATAGCTCCGCCACGCAATACAAAGTAACGAAGACGAAAAGGGAGACGGCTCCGATTTTTTTTCACACCGTTATTAGATGAGATCTGGCGACATGCCCCGACCTTGCCCAGTCTGCGCCTGGCCTCGCCGACTTTGCTACCAAGAAACCTTTCTATATGGCTGTTAATGGCTTGAGGGTCAAATCAAGGGAAGAACAAACACGTTGTTGGCTTTGGAATTTCACCTGTAACTGAAGTTGAAATGCTGCAGTTTTGGGGTGCGTCAAATAAATACCGCCTCATTAGTCATTGACGTTTGATACGTTGACCGAGTCTCTAGCTAAGGACGTATGCGATGTCCTACTGTGTGAGAGGTCCCTGAACGCATCGGGAGTCAACTACCTAACTAGAGTACGTGCAGTGCTTGCTTTCTTTCTTTTTTTTTTTTCCTGTTTCTTGCTCATGAATTGAAAACCCAGAAACGTTCAAGTGTGTCTGTCTTTTGCGAGTGATGCCGCGCCGCCTGCACACAATGCGCGGCGGGGGATCCAGTCCAGATCCAGGATGATTTGATGGCTAAGTCCTTCGGCGGGCGACAAGCCAGCAGCAAACTCGGCCCATCCCGGAGAGGCACGCCGGCCGGCCGCTTAGCTGCTTTACAGCTATCAGGCTGCCTCCCCCGACCGAGGCGGAGGGAGGAAGCGACAACATTCCCGACTGACAGCCAGCCGACACCTGGCACGCGGCGACCGGGGGTCCGGCCTCTCACCTGTGATGTAGTCGAACAACTCCGCGTCGATGTCAGGAAACTCGCTCCTGAGGATCTCCACGTACGTCGCCGCCATGACGGTCACACCGCGACTCGGCCGCTCGCCAGCCGTCCGCCGCGCATGCGTCATAGCGACGGCGCCACCCGGCATTGTGGGAGTTGAGGTCTCTCGAAGTCCGGAAACCCTCCCTCCTTCCGGCGAATAGCGACTTGTATATTTTCGTAGGTATTTACTTTGTTCTCTCCGTTTTTAAAAAAAAAAAAAAAAAAAAGAATGAACACGTTGAAATGCACTTGCTGTTCTCTCTCGTTTACAGTTTGTTGGTTTTATCAACAAAGACGAAAAGAAAGCATTTACTTATTGTCCTTTATTGCTGCATGTGTTCATACACGGTAAAAAAAAAAAGCAGCACCTAATGCTGTACGTACGTGTGCGTACACGCGCGCGCTTTAAATATGAAGATTCAAGAGTTGAAGTGACCTGAGGATAGTATTATTATACCGCACAATGAAATTCTTATTCCGTTCACGTCCCCGAGCAGCAGACCACATTTATTGTTTTCCTTAACTCAATGCACAATTGATCATTTACAATCAGTTCCAAAGACGAATGGGTAATCACGCCAAAGAAAAATCAACTCAAATAAGTATACAATACCGCATAAAAAGTTTTCAAAGTTTGGGCGGCAAGTTAGTTTGGCCTGCGTTACACGCATGCGCACGAACACGTCCAAAGTTTAGGGTGGGAGGGTTAGCATTAGCATTAGCGCGAGGAGAGCGCGACCAAGCGGAGTGTAATGGCGGCCTCGGTGTTGTTGGGCTCTGCGGCGGACAACACCGGACTCGGCTTCGCGGTCGGAGGCGGCGGCGGTTCCGGCGCCGCCGGCGTCCTCGGGGCCGCTAACAACAACGGCGGCCTGGCTCTGGCGTCGGCGGCGGGCCCGGTGCCGTGGAACCGCTCTCTGGAGCGGGCTCTGGACGAAGCCGCGGCCACCGGCTGTCTCAACCTCAGCGGCAGGAAGCTCAAGGAGTTCCCCCGCGGCGCCGCCAACCACGACCTGAGCGACACCACCCGGGCCGGTGAGTCCGGCCGTCGCCGAAGCGCTTTGGGGACGGGCAGGTCCCGGTTCCGGCCGGGCGACGGCGGCGCGGCGCGGCGGCGCGGCGCGGCGCGTTGCTTCGGCCGGCCAACCGACAGCCACGGGTCGGACCGTCCGGACGCCTTCGCTCGCTTCCGTCCTCGTCGTACGTAGGCGAGCTACTGCCAACTTTCGGACACTTGGCCAACTTCGCCGAAGCTAGCGCCGCGCATTAGCATCCCGCTAGCGCTTCAAGTGCGTTTCAACTTTGGCGTGGGGGGGGGGGGGGGGGGGGGGGTGTTCTGGCGCAAACTGGCGACTCCGGCGTTGTTTAGGAAAACGATTTGAGCAAGTCGAGACTCACTGGTCGAACGATGTATGCGTGTTCACGCGATTGCGAACGCGATACGATGACATCGCTCTGTGTGTCCAGTGGGAAAGCCTAACAAGCCTCGAGTGATTCGTTCAAACGCGCACGAAAGAGTGTACACATGGAAATGAGGGCCGCAGATGCGTTTTATCGACAATTCCATTCGCAACGTTTTTGACTCACGGTTGCCAATTGGACTCGGTCGTTTAACTCGAACTTTACCGTCCCAAACTCGAAATCAATTCGGTCACTTCACCCCCAAGACAACCTGCGTGCTGGACAGCGGTCCGAATGAATTCAACAATGTGTGCTTCGTGATGAATGCTGTCAAGAAAAACAAGAATTGGACGGAGTGAAGTGCATTCAACTTGCTTCCGTTGTACTGACGATGACTTCCGCGGCTTTTGGTGTTTTTGAAGAACGTCTGTTGCGCGTACCCGTCTCTACGTTGAACTGTCTGAGTAGTCGGTCGACGTAATGGATCCACCTCGCCGCGCTCCCCCTCCTCTGATTGCAACATGCCATCAGGTTGAATGAACTGTAGCTTCACCTGCTAAATGAGATTGTTTTTGTAAGGAGCCACGGTTTCAGTGATGTCTGGCAGTATTTGCTCTCTATGGTGAGGTATGGGTGCCACAATCAACAAATGCCAGCCGCTTTTAATTGGTAGAACGGTGGAGACAACGGGCTGGTTGACTGAAATCCCGCCTTTCACCGTCTTTTTAAGGCCGACTGTCACGACAGCAAACTAACCCTAACGTCGTAGCGGTCAATGTTGGGAATTAGAGGTGCCCGGCCAAAAACCGGCGTTTTACTGACATTGAAAGCATCTGGGGTTGCCAACAAAGCAGACGACGTTTTACGCACGGCAACACCCCTTCCTCTTATCCCCTTGGGATACCGCTACTCACAAGAACAGTTGCTCCTGCGGGTGAACGACTGTCCCAAACACACGTTTTCCCCACTCGGACGTCTTTTGCAGTATAACTTTGTAACCTGTAAATCAACGCTTGATGTTCACCTGACCCGCTGGGTGCAACATCTCCCATCCCCTACCCCCTAACGGAACCGAAATTTGAAGAAAAAGAAAAACGTCTCCTCAGATAAGGCGGGCCAGTATTTACTCTTCCGGGGTGTCGTAGAGTTGGTCATATCGCCTCTCGCTAAGCATTACTATTTGTTCAGGCGGGAACGGTGCTCAGAGCGCAGACTACGCAAAGAATTGATTAGAAATGCATCGGTGAAGGAAAGTAACCCTTTGAGGTGTTGGGGGTATTAAATTCCATCGCCGTTGCCTTGAGGGAGGACGGACGGCCACCGATTCTCATTCACTCGCTTCCCAAAGCAAATGCCAAGAAAATCAACACAACAACTTCCTTCTTAGCCGACCCAGCCACGGTCTCAACTGCCGCCCCGACTCCATGTATGCACACACGCGCGAGCGCGCGCGCGCGCGCATGCACGCGCAGGCCATTGTTGGGATTCTATTTTGGGAAGCGGTCACAAGTTTTCTTCCCGTACTAAGAAACAAGCACAAAGATTGCCGGAGGAACATCACGTCGCACGACAAGATGATGTAAAGAAGATCTCGTTATCGATGTGTACGCACGCAGACCTGTCTCGGAACCGCCTGTCGGAACTTCCGGCGGAGGTGTGCCTGCTGGTGTCCCTGGAGAGTTTGAACGTCTATCAGAATTGTTTGAGATCCCTGCCCGATCACATGATCAACCTGCAGGCCCTCACCTACCTGAACCTCAGGTAGCGCGTCGAAACGCGCGCGCGCAAGCGCGATCGCCTCCCGCTCACCGCCGGCCGCCCTCATCAGTCGCAACCAGCTGTCGGCGCTGCCGGTGGTGCTGTGCGGTCTCCCGCTCAAGGTTCTGATCGCGTGCAACAACAAGCTGGCGGCGCTGCCCGAGGAGGTGGGCCGGCTGAGGCATCTGACGGAGCTGGTGGGTAGCCGCGGACGCCGGTCCGCACCGATCGCCGGAGCGCTAATGGCCGCCGCCTCCCCGCAGGATGTCAGCTGTAACGAGATCAGGGCGCTGCCCCCTCAGGTTGGGCGGCTGGAGGCGCTCAGAGACCTAAACATCAGGAGGAACCACCTGCTCGCCCTTCCTCCGGGTACACGCGCCCAAAATGGCTTCGTTCAGGGCTCGCTTTTCTTTCTCAAATTCACAAAGTTTGAAGGACTCGTTCCGACTTTGCTTCTCCAAAGCGCTCAGAGAACGCTCGAGCAAATGTTCCGCCGCTTGGAGCGTTATTGTTTTTCTCCCTCTAACTCCCGAGTCGTCGTTTTTCGGGAGAGCCCCGACGACAGCGCGTCTGTTCAGCCGTTAGCATTGCCTCGTCAAAGGACGCGAGCCCTTTTCAACGCTCGGGACGGATCGCTCCATGAGCCGTTTGTCAAAATAACACTCGCGCGCACGGACTGACCCGTTGCGTAAATCTGCGAAAAAGAATGAAATTCGGCGAATAGCGACGGGAGACTCCGGTCGGACGGCGAGATACACATGAGATTAAAAAAAATGGAGCGACGCACCACGCCATCATCAAACGTGGAGTCGGTGTGTCGGCGCCGCGTGACTGGCCGCGTGTGTTTTCAGAGCTGGCGGATCTGCCGCTGGTGCGCCTGGACTTCTCGTGCAACAAGGTGACGTCCATCCCGCTGTGCTACACGCGCCTGTCGCAGCTGCACACCATGGTACTGGACAACAACCCGCTCCACACGCCGCCTGCGCAGGTACCCCGTTTATCCCCGTAGCCAAAGAGTCCCAAAGAACAGCTCGCAAGTTCACAGTGGCCGTCATGGCGGGGAACTGGATGGGCTCCGATGCGGCCGGGGGAGAAAAAAATCGGAAGACGCCTTCTGATTTATCGCATCTAATTTCCTACTCTTCCTCACTCAAGTCAAAAAGGCAGCTGTCATTATTATCGGTCAACATCGAGCTTCTTTGGTTTAGGTTTGCATCAAGGGCAAAGTTCACATCTTCAAGTTCCTCAACATGGAGGCCAGCAAGACCACTCCTGACCTCCCGGAGTACGACAGGAGAACTTTGAACACCGGCTCCTGGTCCGAACTCCTCGCCATTATCGGTCGCGTATGACTTTCTCCGAGCCTCGCGAATAAAAGGCTGCCATGTGCGCGCGCGCGCGCGCGTCAGCATTGAGGAGCTGTACCCCGGCCGGTCCTATGGAGCTTTGGATTCAGGCTTCAACAGCGTGGACAGCGGAGACAAAAGATGGTCGGGAAACGAGGTTAGACGCAGCGCGCGCACACAAACATACTGGATTACGTATACGCGCTGTGAGTATGTTCTCTAGCGCTCTCTTGTCTGAGTATAAATGCGTACAGTACGGTGGAGCCCGGTTTACGACGTCCCCGCCTTATGGTTTTTCACCTCACGACGTGGCCCGCCACGTTTTTTTACGTCCCCTCTTGGCGGCGAGTGCGCGCGACGCCGCTCCGCAATGCCGCTCTGCAATGCCGCTCTGCTATTGGTCGGCGTCACGACTCCCTAAGATACGGCGTCGCGGGGTCATGAAGATGCTGCTCTGCTATTGGTCGGCGCACCGAGTCGCACGGACGGCTGGCTCGATACTCGATCTCATTTAGGGCACTTTCGACACGGTCTCTATTCCGCAAACTTGAATTGCTTCGCCGCGGATCCCTACATTGCTAGTCACGTTCGCGAGAGAAGCCGGAAGATGATTTATATGGAAACCAAGCCGGAGATAATCAAGAAATACCGAGAAGGCTGAGCTAGCCTAGCCTAGGCTACCCCCACTAGGGGATATGGCCATCGCAAGCTCGTCATGTCGCTCGAAGGTGAATAAATCCTTCATATATTTTTTATTTGTCGTGTTACTTAATTGTATACGTGCATATTATAGATAAGGAAGCATTGTCTAATTTTGATGGTTTTACACGCATTTGCTAATTGGGTTTGGATCGTCCGCCACACGGCCAATTGGCGTTACGATCCCGGGCGTTCATCTCGTAAACCGGGGCCCGCTGTCAAAAGGAGGCGCTCTCACGTTTGTTTCGTCCCATGACTGTGTACTTTTTTGAGAAAGCAGAGATTTAGAACCTCGTGGTCAGGAAAAAATGGATTTGTGATGTCCTCCGCAGAAGACTTGAAAGATTGTTGACGTTACCATCAGGAGGCGTGATAGAAATATGAGCTAGACTCGAAAGATTTCCCACCACCGCTGCCTCGTGACGTAGCGAGAGATCTTTCCGCTAAAATTGTGACTTCGCGTGTGTGTCGCGTGTGCTCGTTAACAAGGAGCTTTCGGAGGTTCCCGCTCGCACGCCGGACGTCCACAAAGAGTTGAGGCGAGCGGCGGCGGCCGGCCCCCCCCCGCTGGCCAACGGGACACGTGAGCGCCGGTCCGGTCCGAGGCGGGCCTTCGTGCCAGTAAGTCACACGCTCGCGTGCGCAGATGAGCCGGAGCGCGTGGACTTCATCGACGGCGAGGAGGAAGAGGAGCGGGCCAGGACGGCGCCGACGGGAGAGCGGGCCAGCCTCAGCTCGCAGTTCGTGGCCTACATCGAGAGACGCATCGGCGGCGCGGTACGTCCGCTTTGCCTAGCTCGCTCGCTACGTTTCCTCACTTTTTGAGTTGGGCGAAATGCAAACCAGCTCGTCAAAGGAGGCTTTTCTGCCTTTGGTTATTTTGTTTCTTTCGTGCCTTTCCCACTCTTTCGCTGGTTGGATTTCTCATTTCTTGATGGTTTTTCATTTGGGGGGGAGGAGGGGGGGGGGGGGTTAGCAGCAGCAGCAGCTGCAGGGGGTTCGCGTTAACAGCTTTTTTTCATCGCTTGCTTGTTTTTTCATTGTTATTTTTTTCACGTATTGTCATCACTTTTATGTGTGCTTTTTTTCGTTTTAGCGTTTGTCGGATTTTTTTGGGTTCGTTTTTCTTTGATGTTTTCCGCCCGTTGGCATTTGTTTGTTTGTTTAGGGTTCTCCAGGTAAAGCCGGCTCATCTAGAACAGAAGACTCCGGACAAAGACCGAGCAGGTACGCGTCCGCGTTGTCGGCGCGGCGACTGTTGCGATTTTGATGGCGCCGTTTATGTCAGGAGCGCGGCGGACGGCGCCGCGGCCCCGGCCGGCAGCCAGATTCAGGTGAGGTCACCTCGACGGACGTCGGCCTCCGCGTGACCTGCGCCCAAGCTCGCGTGCGTGTATGTGGCTCAGAGAGGCGTGGAGAAGATGAGGCGAGAGGCCCAGCTGGCCGCCCTCAGGTACGACGAGGAGAGACACAAGACGCGCTCCCTGCAGAAAGACGCCAAGGTACCCCGGCCCGTCGCGCAAGGCGAAATACGCTCCGGGCGGGGCCAATATCCATAGGCGCGCCATAGGTATGACGAGAAAATCGGTCACAAACGGCTCGGCTTGAAAACGAGTCGTGACGCGGCGGTCCGTCTTTTCGGCGGCGCTCGCGACGCCCAAACGTTGGAACGGCTCGCGCGCGTGCCTTGGCTTTGTCGGCGGAGGCCAAACGGGCCCGGGCCGGAAGGCGCGGTAGCCCTGCCCGCGCGCTCCTCTTAGCCGCGTCGCGCCTGCATTTGTCCATTTGACCTGTGCTTGTGCGTAGAACATCTACCCCTTGAGGCGCTCCACCCACACAGACGACTCCGCCCTCTTCATGGTAAGGGTTGCCCGCGCCTTCGCCGCTGTGAACAAGCGCTTTGCGACCTCCGCTTAGGTCCTCCGTCACCTATTTGCGCGGACCTGATAGCGTTTCACGAAAGAACAAAGTGTAACCCTAAGCCCGCGGATGGAACAAAACTTGTCGGGTGCAAAACCTGAGCGTTTTGCTAACGCGCGCATTTGTGCCAGCAGGGCGAAGAGCGAGGCGGCCTGTCGGCAAGCGGTAAGACGGGAGCGACCGCGGCAAGCCTCCGTCGTCGCCCCGGGGCGCGCGCTAACTCCGCCCGCTATGTGTCTCCAGCCAATCCCGGTCAGCTGAGCTCGGCGGACGCCGCTTCCTGTCGCGGCGCGCGCCCGGAGAGCTTCCTGTATCGCCTCAGCCAGCGCGAAGAGAAGAGGAGAGGTGAGTGGGCGCCCTCTGCCCGCCGGCGATGGGATGTTGACTCGCGCCGGTCCCTCCTCGTCCTCTAGGCGACGCCGCCGCTCAGCAGCCGCGGGACGCGCCGACAACGCCCGCCGCCGTCGGGCGCGACGCCCAGCTGCTGGAGCAACTCAGAAAGGTCGCCTAATTGTTTGTTTATACATACGTAGAGAAGATAGCGCACCGTTTGCCTGCGGCTTGAGGGGGGCGTGAGGGCTCTATGTCCGCGGGCTGGCGCGCCGCCTCGTTTGGCATGCGTTTGGCATGCGTTTGGCATGCGTTTGGCATGCGTTAGCCGATATTCCCGCCGTTCCTTCGTCCGTCCCCTCCGCCGGCTGAATTGGAAGCCAGTCAGAGGCCGCTTCCGTTCGTCCCGCGAGCCAAGAAGAATGAGGAACCGCGCCTCGCTTGTGTTTGACAGAACATCGAGGGCCGGCTCAAGGTGTCGTTGCCCGGCGACCTGGGGGCCGCCTTGACGGACGGCGTGGTCTTGTGTCACCTGGCCAATCACGTGCGGCCGCGATCGGTCCCCAGCATACACGTGCCTTCCCCCGCCGTGGTGAGTCGCCCGCCCCCTTGAACCTGTGTCCCGCCGCTCCAACGGTCCCCCCCCGCGCATTTGTTTCCTCAGCCCAAACTGACCATGGCCAAATGTCGGAGGAACGTGGAGAACTTCCTGGAGGCGTGTCGCAGGATGGGCGTCGCTCAGGTAAGAAAAGGCCCGTCGCGAGACGGCTTCCGACGCCGCGCGCCTTCGGGGTTTACTCTTGCGCTCCGCGTTCGGGATGAAGGACCGAGGGGGCCAAACTGACACCGTTCAAGGGAGAGGTCGGAACGTGGGAAAGCCCTCTCAATTTATGGAGCGGCTCTCTGGCTACCGATCGCGAAGGATTGCGGAAGGCTTTAAGGGAACCCGTTTTCTTTCCGAGAAGACGTTACGGCAAACGTATATCGCCGGCTTTGCGAAAGGCGAACGCCGTCGAGAAAACATGACGTCGCGGCCGATCGGAACGTCCGACGATTGCTCTCCTTGGTTTTATCTCGGGGTCGCGTGGTGGTGAAGTTTGGCTTCCCCTGGCGCTCCATCCGTGAGGCCGATGAAGTCCGTCCCGTCTCTTGCGTGAGACGCTGCGCATCTTCCTTTACGTGCTTCTTTTCTATTAACAGGCTTGTTTGTTTTCTTGTCTCCTTCTCCCTCCTTCCTTTTCCTCTGCGTTCTCATGACGCCATCGCACGTGCGTAAGGCGGGGCTAAAGCGACGCGGCCTCCCGCGTGACCCGGTCGGGCGGGGGGGGCGTTTGCCGTCGTCCGAAAGAGAATGATCTCGGTGACGCCGCGCGACGCGCCGTCTCGACGTCGGGGACCCGCCCCGAGCCCCGGCCTAATCGGAGCCCGTCCCGCTCGGAGGCTTGCGAGCCGTCGCTTTGCTGTATTCGGGCCGTCGTGCCCGGAAGTAACGTTTCGCCGCCACCCCCGTAGTCGCAATTGTGCATTCTCGTTTTTTGCGGGGTGCGGCCTCGCCCCCTTTTGCCCCGCTTTGCTTTAAAACGAGGGGGGAAATTCAAAACGGAATCGGCGCCGGATGTGTGCGGCCACTCGATTTGCCGGTAACACCGGCGACGCAAGACGGCCGCTCTCCGGCTTTGCCGTTCGGGGGCAAATCGATAGTCGGTAGAGCTGGGTCCCGTTTCGGCGCGACGGCCCGGGCTACCTTTGGGCAGGGCGAAACGACGGGTCGCTCCATCTCATGCTCCCTCCCGCCCATCCCGTTTTGCCTCATTTCACTTGCGTTGATCCATCTTTGCCTTGTTTTCTTTTGCGCCCCCACACCCGCCCCCACCCCCTCCCCCTCCCTCCACGTTCCGCGTGGGTGAGCAGAGCGACTTGTGTCTTCCGCTTCACATCCTGGAGGAACAAGGGCTCCCCCAGGTGGCCGCCACCGTCAGCGCGCTTCTCCACCTGGCCCCTCCCAGACACGGGGTGACCACGTCCGGAGCCTCGCCCGCGATGTAGCCGCGCCGCCGTTTTTCTGCACCTGTTTGCATTAGCTTTAGCGCGGCCCGGCCGGCGAGGGCGCACGCGACGCTTGTGCCCTTGCCGTCGGGGCCCACCGTTTGGCGACCTTGTTTGCTGCCAACAGCCAAATGTCCCGTGTTTGCTTGTTCTCCCTGAGGCGTATCGCTGCCGCGCTCGGACTTTCGTCTTGACCTTAGGCGAAGCGAAGCCCCTTCTAAGTTCCGGCCGCCTTTGTTTGAAACCGTCTCCAAACACTCGGCCGTATTTATTTGATTTGATTCGGAGCTAGCAACGATGATGGAAAAGGATGATGGAAAAGGATGATGGAAAAGGATGATGGAAAAGGATGATGGAAAAGGACGATGGAAAAGGACGATGGAAAAGGACGGCTTCGCGCCCTCCGCCGCGTTGAGCGCAGCTTCTGCGACTGTATTCAGAGTCCCGGCCGGCCGTTCGAAGCGTTAAAAGGAAGGTGCGATTCCAAAATCGAAAATGTCTCAATTGACGCTTTTGTTGCGCGCGCAGCCGTGTAGCGGAGCGTTAGCCGCAGGTGAACGGGAACGACGCGCCGAGAAAACATTGAAACGAAGCCATTCGGGGTCGTGCCCTGCCCTGCCCTGCCATGGGCCGGCTAGGCGAGAGCAAGCCGGGCTAACTACGCACACGTGCGGCCTTGTCTTTTTTTTTTCCTGTCCCCGTCACATTTTGCACTTTGTTTACTTCTCTAGCGCACTTGCGATTTTCCCCACGCGGTTATCACGTGATCGCCCCCTTCCCCCCCCCTTGTTGCATTCTGGGACATTTGCTGGATGGGGGGCTGCGTCGTCTGCCTGTTTGTAAAATTGTATCGTGTAAATACAAAGTGTGTGTAGTCGTGTATATAAAGATTCGGGGAGTGAGTGCGCGCGCCTCAAACGGGTTGCGTTTGTGTCGGTTACCATGGCAATAGTCTGAGAAAGTTCCACTTTTTTCATTCAAAAGTGTTTGACACATTTTCACTTGTCTGTCTTGCTGTAAAAAAAAAGACTTTAGAATGCAGCCGTCTGTCAAATAAATAACGGAATTGGAATATCTGCGTATGTTGCATTATTTACCTTTTGCATCAAACTTTTGCAAACCCAAGCTACGTTCGGCATAGTATTTCAAAAGTCCACTGGCGAGTCTGTTAAAAAAAAAAAAAAAAAAAAAAGCGGTTGCCCGTTTTTCCTCTGTATAACTTTTGAAGTGATTGACATTTGACAGCAAAGATCGCATGATCGGAAAGTGAATAAATGCAATGTCGTCTTTCATATGTTTTTCCCTAATGTGTCATGTCCGCGTGAACTAGGATACCCTTTCATCTCTTTATTTTGACCGAATTTTCTCGGAAAGATGTCTACGCCAAAGTAGGAACTAACGCTTCCAGCGGTATACTTTCCCGGTGAGCGTCATTTTGAAAACTCCTAACTTTTTCTTTTCTTTTACCCGTCCTTCGGATCGCCACGGATTCTGAGCGCTGTGAATACAATTTTAGTCGGCCCTTCTACATGTTCTGGGTGAGTCCGATTCTAAAAAAATGTGAGGGGGTGTGACTTGACAAGACCTTCTCGGCTTGGACGTGTAGCGCCGAGTGGCTACATTTCCATCATCTTCGGGTTAGGGTTAGGGTTTGCAGTAACGGTTGGAGTGCGCTTATGTGATACCGTAACATCCAAATCGGCAACAAAAGTGAGAACGCACGTTAGCGGCGTTTTAATGTTATCTTTTGGAGTAAAGGCAATTGCAAATCTGCCGTCATGGAGGATGAGTGACATTGGAAAGGCGACAATAATTGATTTTTTTCACAATTTCAAGAAAAAGGAGCTCTCCAAACGATTGATGGGAAATCAGAAAAGTTGTCGATTAATTGCTGCGCCATCAAATGTCATTTGAACGCAAAGTAACGAGCGAAGATGTTTGCGTGAACCGGAGTCAAAACGATCGTGAATGTGTGGCGGGGGGAAGGGGCGCTTCTTCCTAGTTGCCAAAACGCAACTACGTTTGAAAACTTCCGGCGTGTGTATTTTGAACAGGCGCCCCACGGCCACCTATTTGGCCAATAATTTCCCGGCATCCTTTTCGCGCAGTCTTTTTCGCCATATTTGCGCTAGCGGAGCAGGTAAGGAACCCGACGCGAGCGACTAAAAGCCGAAAACCTTTGGAGCATTTCGACCATTTGGCCTTCGCGGCTCGTCGCCGTCTTCGGGCCGCGTTATGTGAACACTCGGCTCGTTCCGGCCTTTACGATGGCCGAGATGGAGCTCGGATTCGGTTGCTAAATGCTAGCCGCGGCTACCTCCGCCGGCCGCGCCGACGAGTTATTCGCCGAGCTCAGAGGGCCTAAGCGGGCTCGGGCTCCGGCTCCGGCCCGGGCCCGGCCTCGGCCGGCGGCCAGGCTCGGCTCTCGCAGTCGGAAACGCGTGCGAGTTGATGTCGACGCGCCCCAACCGTTGTGTCGCTAACCAACGCCAACGTGTCCTGTCTCACTCGCAGGTGAGCCCGTGCGAAGACAAGCCAAGATGCCAGGAAGGTAAGCCGGCCCCGAGCTTCGCCTCGCATCGCATCGCGCGTGGCCCGTCTTTTCCGCTCGCTCCCAAGTCCGCACGTCAGAGAGCTGTCGGCTCGCGGCCGCTTCTGGACAACACGCGTTCAAGAACGTCGCGCGGTTTCTCCGCACCTCCACCTACCCTTACATTCCAAACGGACGCTTGCGAGGTTCTCACGCTCGGGATCGTTTATTCCCTTCGAATGAAAAGCGGTCAAATCTCGCGCACTGTCCCTTTAAGGTTGAATTTCGATGAGGCTCTTTCGCAGGCTGTGGAGCAAGGCCATCTTCACGGGCTACAAGCGCGGCTTGCGCAACCAACGCGAGCACACGGCGCTGCTCAAGCTGGAGGGCTGCTACACCCGCGGCGAGGTGGACTTCTACCTGGGCAAGCGGTGCGCTTACGTCTACAAGGCCAAGAAGTAAGGCTCCCTTTCAAAAGTCGGGGACTCCCTCCGCGCTCTTCCCGACAGGTGCCCCCCGAGCGATGAGCGAAAGCCCCTACTTTAATCGGGATGCGTGTGCGTGACAGGAAAACGGTGACGCCCGGCGGCAAGCCTAACAAGACCCGCGTGATTTGGGGCAAGGTGATGCGCGCCCACGGCAACAGCGGGATGGTCAGGGCAAAGTTCACCAGCAACCTCCCGGCCAAAGCCATCGGCCATCGCATACGGGTGGTGAGCGTCAAAGTCGGCGCTTGTCTCTCGCCTCTCCGCCCGAGCCCGTCGAGGTTGAATTCTTTTTGTTATCCCTCCCCCCAGATGCTGTACCCGTCCCGAGTGTGAGGCGCGGGGCCCGGCGGCTTCTTCGTGTTTGTACATAAACAATAAAAAGACGACTGTCCCACGTGCTCCCGTCCGCTTTTGTCCCGCGTGCCGGGCCGTTCTGAAACGGCCCTCATTCAGTTAGAGCGCCTGCCAGTGTGAACAACGGTGCCCTTCCCGTCGCCGGTCCGGACCGCTCGCGTGCTGCACTTTTGAATCCTAAGAAGGTACCGGGACCTAGCGCCTCCGCTCGTTGGGCGCGGGCCGGTAGACGCGGCCGGGCGCAGGCGCGCGGCGCCCTCCCGGGCTTGCGACGCGGCCGTGTTAGGGTTTAGATCATTTTCGGCGGCGCGGCCGCGGTGACGCCACACTTGGGTGAAAGATCGCTAGCGACGCCGCTCGCGTGGTGCGGGACTGTTGTCCCGGGGGCCCGCCGTCCCGCTTGTTTTTCTTCAAACGATTCAAACGATAAGGTTGGTTTTCAAGACCGGAGCGCCGCAACCGCGGCGTAGGGAAAAGCGGAGCGCAGCGTGGAAGCGCACGCCGGCTTTCCTGACGCTTGATCTCGGGACTGAGGGAAGGACGCGGGACAGTCGCCGTGAGGCGCGAGCTCATCTTCCGCTCCAGTAAAACTCTTGTAAGGCCGCCGCTCTCCCATTGGCCGCCGTCGGTCACATTGCCGACCCGCCATTGTCCCCTCCCAGAAATGCCCCCCGGCGGTTGGGCGGCGAGGACGCGGGAGGAGGGACGCGCTTTCTCGCCACTTGCGCTTCGACGGCGGAGGCACGGAGAGGCCGCGCGGCGCCCGGCCCGACGAAAGCGAGCGGACGTCGCTCGGCGGCGGCTCGTCCTCGTCGCTCGACCCGCCGGGCGTCGCTTTGGACGCGGGTGAGTCGGGGCGCGGTCGGGTCGCCGCCCTCGGTCCCCGGGAACGGGCTCGGCGTTTGCCCGACATCTCATTGGCAAAACCTTCAGAAACTTTCAACGGCTGTCGGCGACATTTGTTTTTTTATGCCATTGGGAAAACTATCGGCACGATGTTTTATCGTACCGCGTTGTCGGTGATTTCGTACGCGGTTCAGTTGGTCAGAAGTAGTTCAGTAGGTCAAGCCACCGCTCCAGAGACGTAGATCGTATTTGTATTGATACGCCGGGGGAAACGTGTGCGCTGTGCGCTCGCAGGCCGGGGCCGCTTCCTGGGCGTCGGCGAAGGCGGGGCCGGCGCGCGCATCCGATCCATCGCCGAGGGCGGCGCGGCGGCGGCCGACGGACGCGCGTGCCCTGGAGACATCTTGATACGGGTGCGCGCGGCGAAACGAGCTCAAGTGGCGCCCGCGTCGACGATGACGCGGTGTGACGCGGCACTCAGGTGAACGAGGCGAGCGTGGAAAACGCCGGCCGGCGGCGCGGGTACTCAGAGACGCCGCCCGGAGGCCGGGGTAAAGCGCGAGCGCGGCGCCCGCCCCGTGATCGCCCGCCCCGTGATCGCCCACGTGTGTGCAGCCCGCCGCCGCTGACCCTGTTGTGGGAGCCGGCGCCCACAGGCCTTTCGGCCTTGCCCAGAGGTGAGCGAACGCGCGCGCGGCGCGGCCGTCGCCCGTTGACCCCGCGCTTCTCCAGGCGAGCCGGTGCAGCCCATCGACCCCGCCTCCTGGGTGTCCCGCACGGCCGCCGTGACGGGGAAGGACGTCCCCCCTTATGGTAAGACCCGCCCCTTCCCGGGCGAGGCGCGCGAGCGCGCTCACGTCCGGGCCCGCCGCTCGCGGTCCAGGCGAGGACGAGCATCTGAGCGTGGACGGAGACATGGCGGCGGTGGTCTCGGCCATGACCGGGGCCCGTTCGGGCGTGGCGCTTCGCGACAGGACCTGGCTCAAAGTGCTCATCCCCGACGCCTTCACGGGTATGCCTCCGCCGCCCGCCCGCCCGCCCGTCCGCGCTTCTCTTTCTCTCTCCATTTTGGTCCGGATCGCCTTCGCCAGGGGGCGAGGCGTTGGGCTGGCTCCGTCGGAACGTGGCGGGCGCGTCAGGGCGCGCCGACGCTCGCCGTTACGCCGGCGAACTGCTGGAGCGCGGCTTCATCCGACACGCCGTCAACGGCCGCGGGCACAAGCGCTTCTCGGCCAAACGCTACTACGTGGTCGGAGGTGAGTTGGCTGGTTCGCCGGGGGGGGGGGACGCCGACGCCGCTCACGGGCGTCCTTCCCTCGCAGACCTCGGCGAAACGCCGCCGACGACGGACCGCCGCGACGGCGGCCGGCAACGGGCCCGCCCCCGGACGGCGTCCTCGGCCGACGCCGGGGACCGACCCGAGCGCCGGGACGACCCCTTCACGTGACCTAATAAAACGTTCGCAAGGCGAAAGGCAGAACATGTCGGTTTGCTCCCGTTTCGCATTCTTTAAGACGAGCGCGGCTCAAACGGAACCACGAAGAATTTGGGGCAACAACATTAACGCCGAACGGTCGGCCCGCGGCACCGATTTTTTTTTTCCTCCGTTTCCATCTAGGGCGTTTAGTATGAGTGCTTGTCCTTCGGCGCGGCAGGGGGCGCTACCGCCCCGCCTCCGGCGACGCGCTCTCCGACCGGAAGTCGGCGCTCAACTACCGGTCGCCATCTTGAGCAAGGGCGGCGGAAGGTGGGAGGACGTCGAGACGACGGCACCGCCTGTCCGCCCGCCGCGGTTAGCGGGAAGAGCCCGTCCGCGCGGCGGAAGGGCAAAAGGACGATTTTATTCAAGTCCGCTTTTTTTCCTTCCGTCCTCGCTTCTGTCGCTCGTCGTTGTCTTCGCGCGTTCGCGAGCCTGAGCGCGCGTCCTACCGCGGCGAGGCTGCGGCGATGACGTCAAGAAGGCGTTTCCGAGCTAAGCTCGATCGGGGAAGGAATCGCCTCAGGCCCAGGGAGGAGCGACGTCGCCTCGTTTCCTTCTGGCGGGCGTGCGGGCGGGCGCGATCCAACGCAAACCCGGGCGGCGAGGCGCACCGCATTCCCGCGTCGAGCCTACGTGCTCCGCGACGCCGCTCCCCTCCGGAGTTGCTCTGCCTGCGCGACGCCGGAAGCCGGCCGGGTCGGACGTCCGGAACATCCGGGACGCGGCGCAAGCCCGCAAACGAGCGCTGCGGTGACGTCACCGGCTGACCGTCGGGAAGCGTCCGCCCGCCCGCCCGCCCGCTTCCCTTCTCGCTACACGTCTACTGGAGAAGAGCCGATGTCCGAGCGCGGGCATCGGAAGAATCCCTTGACTCGCCGCCACCGCGCCCTGGTTTTTTTAGGTTTTGATTTTTGTGAGCTGGATGAGAAAATCCAAACCTAAAGAAAAAAGGGCGCAGGTGGCCATCCCTGTCTTCATCCTCGCCAAAGAGCCGAGCGTCCTCTTCGCACTGGTGGGAAAAGTCACAGACGTGCTCCGTGGCAACCGGTCGGCGTGGCAACCGGACTCCCGCCAAAGCACTGACGCGCGTGTGCGCGGTCATTAAACGTGCATCCTTCAGCTGAGCGAAAGGCGACTTTTCCCCCGCTGGCGCAGCGCCAGGCAGGTTTGGCGGCGCGCTGGGTGGGCCAACTGAAGAATACTAACGTCCAAAGGTGAGGAAGCCGCAAAGCAAAGCAAAGCAAAGCGACAGACAGCAGGACGCGACGAGACTCGCGATAAGCTGGCCGGCGGATTCACGGCACCACAACGGAGGGCGAACGCCGCCCCCTAGCGGAGGGCGAAGTCCGTCCAAAGTCCATCGCTTGGACTGCTGCGGCTCGAGTTTCCGAACACCGAACGCTCTCAATAAAACGCTTGTTGGGTCAGTTCGAGTTGTCCTTCTTTGACGCTGTGGCGCGTCCGACTGTCGTTGCCCGTTCGGTCCGCCGGAGGGCGCCCCGACGCGGGCTCGCCGAAAGATTTGACCAGCTCGTCAACAAGTGGACGAGCGGGGCAATTCCAAGTCTGGGTCGTGCGCGTCGTGGACGTCACAGCGCGGCGGACGGGTTGCAGCGAAAGAGTTAAGTCGGGGGGGGGGGGGGGGGCGGCGCCCCGCGCGCCGAACCCCTCGCAACTTTTGCTGCGGGCCCTCACACCCGCGGAGAGTGGCCGAGCGACGTCATGGAGGTCCCGTCGCTCCTGTTGGCGCTGATGGCGACGTCGCAGGTGGGTGCCGCCGGGCGAGCGCGCGCGCGCCAAAGTCCGAACGAGCAGCGCGGTGTGCCCGCAGGCGTTGCGGGCCGTGGGCGCGAGCCGCGTGAGCAGGCGCCACGCCGTCGACCCTCCCGGACGCAAGTGGGCTCACAGCGACCTGACGTACAGGTACGGCCGCGGCTCCGGGCGCGGCTGAGGAAGCGGCGCGCCTGCCTGTGCCTGTGCGTGTGCGTGTGCGTGTGCGCGTGCGCGTCAGGCTGGAGTCCTTCCCCTCCACGCTGAGCGCGGACGCCACCAGGGCGGCGATGGCCTCGGCCTTCCGAAAGTGGAGCGACGTGTCGCCGCTCAGCTTCACGGAAGTTCGAGCGCGGCGCCGCGCCGACATCAGCATCGGTACGCGCGCGCCGAGCGACGGACGCATAGATGGCGCCGGCGCCCACCTGCGTGCGCGCGGCCCGCGGGCTTCTACGCGCTGACGCCCACCTGCGTGCGCGCGGCCCGCAGGCTTCTACGCGCTGAACCACTCGGACTGCGGGAGCGCGCCCCTGCATCCGTGCTTCGACGGCGTCAACGGCGAGCTGGCGCACGCCTTCCTCCCGCCGCGCGGCGAGATCCACTTCGACAAGCACGAGTTCTGGATCGTCGGGAGGTCCCGGTTCAGCTGGAGACGAGGTAGAGCCGGCCGGGCCGGGGCCGGGGCCGGGGCCGGGGCCGGGGTCGGGGTCGGGGACTGGGCCGGGGACGGGGACGGGGACGGGGCCGGGGCCGGGGCCGGGGCCGGGGCCGGGGCCGGGGTCGGGGACGGGGACGGGGACGGGGACGCGCCCGGACCCGCCCGAGCCCGGGCCTCCTCGCGCCTCTCTCTGTGCAGGCGTGTGGCTCAACGACCTGGTCCAGGTGGCGGCGCACGAGATCGGCCACGCGCTGGGCCTGTGGCACTCGGAGGACCCGCGGGCCCTCATGCACCCCAACGCCACCGGCACGGGCCAGAGGGACGTGGGCCGCGACGACGTCCGGGCCGTGCGCCGCCTCTACGGTCGGCCGGCGCGAGCGCCTGCAGGCTGCCTATTGAGTGCGGGCGTGAACCCCGCCCCTCCCGTCTGTTGCGCGTCGCCCGGCGACAGGCTGCGCCGACAAGAAGCGGGCGTGCGAACGCTGGGCGGGCTCGGGCCTCTGCGAGCGCCGCAAGCGCCTCATGAACAAGACGTGCCCGCGCCGCTGCCGCCTGTGCTCGGGTGAGCCGTCCGACCTCCTCGCGCCGGCCGCCCCCCTCACGCCGCCCGCCCGCCCGCCCGCTCGCCCTTTCCAGAGCCCCCGGAGGCCGCGGCCACGCCGGCGCCGCCCGCCAACGTCAGGGTGAAGCTGGTCCCGCGCGGGAAGGTGGTGGGCTTCCGCTGCGGCCCCGCCGAGCCTCCGTCGCCGCCCGGAGTCAGGTGGGGTCGGGTCGGGTCCTGTCCTGTCCTGTCCTGTCCTGTCCTGTCCTGACGGCGCGCCCTGCCGTCCTCAGCTGGTACAAGGACGGCGAGCGCATCGCGGCCTCGGTCCCGGGACACATCGCGCTGAAAGGCGGCCGCCTGCGCATCGTGGCCAACGAGTTCAACGAGGGCGTGTACACCTGCCGCCTCCACGGGCGCGGGGGCCGCGCCCTGGCCGCCGATTCCTGGAGCATCCGACTGCGGGAGCGGCCCGAGCCCCCCGGCCCCCCGGCCTTGGCTTCGGAGGCTCTCCGTTGACCTTGCCATCAATTCCTCACCTGACTGTTCCGGGCTCCCGTACTTGCACCTCGTACCTGCCGTTCCCCGCGGAGTCGCGAGTCCCTCATCTTTTCTCTTGTCGCGTCAGGGCGAATTCTTGCATCCTTTTGTTTCTTTTGCCGGGCGCCTCTCGGCGTCGAAAGTTGAGAATAGAACACGTGTCGTAGGGTTTGGGGCTCCCCGTGTTTCTTCTTCTCTACAAACCGAAGGCAATGCGCTCCTTCCTTCGGATCCCTTTGTGTTTCGAGCGTGAAGCCGACCGATCGGAGATCCCGCGATCGATCCGCGTTTTCCGGACGGCCCGATCGCAATCCGGGGGCCCGGGGCCCCCCGCTTCGGCTTCGGCGTCATCCCGGCGCGTCGCACGAAGCGGCCGAATTCCCGCTGCGGGACGCCGCCACCTCCGAACTTGACGCTTCACGGCTAGGCCGGCGTCAGTCGCTCGCCGCCTTCATTACGAACGAGTGACAAGCGGGGAATACGAAGGGTGGCCGCGGGCGGGCCTCGGTTGCCGCGGTGACGCGGCCCCCCCTCCCCGCCATAGGGGGCGGGCGCCCTTTGTTTCGATTCCGCCGTAGGGTTGAACAAACAGTCGCAGTCAAAGCGTCCAAAGGTGTCCCGGAAGGATGTTGCGTAACCCGGCGCCGGTAGCTCGCCGTTCTATTTGCCAGGCCAGGTCCAATAAACGCCCTTTCGTTGATTAGCGTCCGCGTCACGCCGAGTGACGCGAAGCCCGAAGGAAACGCGCTCTTTTCTTGCGTCGCCTAAAAGACGGGGACACGAAATGAGACTTGTTCCTCAAGCGGAAGAAACGCGCGCGATCGTGAGCCCGAGCGAAAGGCGCCTCGTTCCGGTCGCTCGGGGACAGGCGCCTCGTTTCGCGCGCGTCCTGACTAGTTCAGAATTTTCATTTTCATTTCATTTCGCAATGTTTTGAAGCGTTTGTGAGGAAAGGGCGGGCTTGAAGCCGAGCGCTTTTCCTCCGCGGCACATCGCGGCCGCTTTGAGAGGCAAGCAGCACACGCCGGGTGTTCGAACTTTATGCCGGGTGTTCAAACTTTATTCCGGGTGTTCAAACTGGATTCCGGGTGTTCAAACTTGATTCCGTCTCACAGCTCGCGCGCGCGCGCGCCCCCTCTCCTTTGTTGGTCAGGCGCACCGTGCCCACCTCCCGTCCGATGAGACCTCCTCGGCGGGGGCGGGGCTTAGGCGCAGGTCAACGACCGTGAGAAGGTCGCCGGTGGCCGCACGTGGGCTAGACGGGCGCGCGCACGCGTGGCGGGAATGACGGAGGGGCAAAGTTCGGGAATGTGTCGGCGGGCGGGCGGGCGCGGGTGACGTGGCGGGCCGCCCGGCGATGACGTCGTCACTACATGCCCATCCTGATGCTCTGAATGATCTGGAAGATAGCTGCGAAGGAAAAGGGCATTTCAGAGGCGCGGGTCGGTCGCGCGCCGAACGGAGGGCTCGGGCCCGCCGGGTGGCTTTCTTCCCCCCTCCCCGGGATAGGCTCGGACGACTCGCCCGCCGGCGGCAGGCAAGAAAGAAAAGCCCATCGGAAGGCGCTCCGACCCACCTGATCCGCAAACCACAAAGACGAAGAGCGCCAGCAGCCAGGGTCCCACGCCTTTGTCGTCCGTCAGGTTCCTCTGAGGAGGAGGAGGAGGCAAAAACACGGCCGTCAGTCGTGGCCGGCGCCCCCCTGGTCCGCCCTCATCCAGCGGCGTTAGGTCAAAGCGCTTTCGCTCGCTGGACCTGCATGGAGAGGCGCGACTCGGGACTCCGCCTCATTCTTCCAACTATGAAATAGCTTTTGACGACTGAGGAGCTACACTCCCAATAGCGGTAGTCTGGCGAGTGGCGACCTGGCCATTTCTGCTCGGCGTTAAGTCTCGGAAGCGCGCGGATGCGCCGCCGGGGAAGCCGATCGAGCGAGCGCGCGCGAAGGGAGCAAGAACGCGGCGAACTCGGCTCGGAGGATCGCGTCCAACTTGTGGCGTGACGTGACGTGACGTGACGTGACTTGGGACTTACCGTGGACTTGGCCACGTTCCCTCTCTGCGTGATGTTCTTGCTGTGCTTCTCGTTGGCCATCCTGATCCTCTGCTTCGCCACCATCTTGTCGCTCGAGGGAGTTTTCTCGGCTTCTTCCGAGTCGCCGCTTGTTCGGAGGAGCTCCGGCGGGTACAAACAAAGTGGGAGCGACTCGTGGCTGTCGACGTAGTCAAAAAGACTCAAGCCGCGCCCACCCGCCGCCGCCGCTTCCTGCGTCAAGCTAGACGCGGCCACCTTCGCTTCCGGAACACCCGACGCTTTTATTTGACCGTCCCGAAGACAACGCGGCGTTCGTAAGAAAGGAAACGCGGGGCAACAGTGCGGCGCGCCGTCCTTCCCTCGGTCGGTCGCGGTTAGGCGGCTCGGGCGCTCTGAACGATTGCAATACAGTCGCACTTTTATTTTGAAACGGGAAGCGCCGTGAGAAATGCTCGTCGTCTCGCTTTATCGATCGAGTCGCGGAAAGCGTGGAAAATGACGTTTTCGTTTTACATTCGAACGAAGTCGTCAAAACGATCGACTCGCTCGAGTAGAAACGCGTAGCTAAAGCCGAGCTCTTAGCTGACGTGGCGGTGCGCGGCGAGCCTGCTGATGACGCGCGTCCGGTCAGAGCGGCTTCCGTTTCCGCCGCGCGAACATGGCGCCGCCGGTGCCGCTCTTAGCAGGTCGGTTCCTTTGGCCTCATCGTGGCGCCGGCCGCGGCCCTTTCCCGACGTCGGTAATGCGACGGTTTCGTCACGCGCCCGACCGACCTTCGGCTTTTGAGCGGGCCGAGCCGACAAACGCGCGCTTGAACACGAGACCCGCGGCAACGTTTTAGCCTCACCGCGCCTACTGCTGCGCGCGTGTCCCTTTCGGGCTCGAATTAAGGGTTTGGGTTTTTTCAAACTTGGAAAAAAAATGCCTCGATCGATATTCGTGTGGATTACCGCGGGGACTACTCTCATATTATTGCTGCGGATTTGCAACGCCTGGAGAGAGGCGAACCCTAGACTCATAACGCGTGTGCGTAATGTACATCAATTCGTTTTTCGACGTTCGCTCGAGTAAACTCGAGAGCGAGGGGCGCGAGGGCCTCGAGGGCTGCGCGCGGTTTCCAGCTCGGGGTGCTCGCCGATGAGCCGCTCTTTCGAATCCGGCGCAGGCGCATCGGGCCGCCGGCAAAGCTGCGGGGACGCTCGACGGGTCCGCTTCGACCGCGGTCGATTGCCGGCCGGCCCGCCTGCCGGCCCGTAGACGACGTGCTTAAGGACGATCGCGATGCGCGGCGGGCCCGGCCGCTCGGACTCCCGACGTGCTTTTTCTTTCAGTCAGCGAGTCGGACGGGACGTGGCTGCTCAGCGGCCCCCCGATCTGCCAGGAGAACGCCGCCTTCGCCAGGTGATCTCGGACTCCGCGACGCCGTGGCCCGCCGCGCCACTCAACGCCCGCGTGTGCGCGCGCGCGCCTCACACAGGGATCCCCGCGCCAATCGCTGCCTGACGTTCAGCCGGGACGGCTCGCTGTTGGCGTGGTGCAACGGGAATGCGTGAGTATCCGCCCGCCGATTTCAGGGAAAAAAGGACCCGCAATTTGTCGGGCAGGCGTCGCTATTCCCGTCCGGTTTGCGTCCGTTCTCCCGAATGGAGCCGCGGCGCCAAACGGTCGGAACGACGCGGCCCGAGCCGTCGTGTTTGACGTCGGCGCCAAACGGCTACGGGCGGTTCGCCGGTAGCCGTTTGGCGCCGGCGCAGAAACGTGCCGAGGGTTTGCCGAGGGGCGGGAAGGCCCCGGCCCGCTCTGACTTTGTCGCGCGCCAGCGTGACGGTGGCGCGGACGGCCGACGGGTCGGCGGTGGCCACGCTGGAGCTGCCCAAGACGGCGGCGCTGCGCTTCTCGCCTCTGGCCCGCGTCCTGGTCACCTGGCAACCCTACGCCAGTAAGAACCCCGGCGATCCCTCGGCCCGGCGACGAGCGTCCGTCGGGCTTACCCGCCGCCGTCGGTGTTTTCCAGAGGGCGGCGAGTCGGGCCAGGGCCAGGGCCAGGGCCAGGGCCAGGGCCAGGGCCAGGGCCAGGGCCAGGGCCAGGCCAACCTCCGCCTGTGGGAGCTGCCCGGCGCCGGCCTTCTCAAAGGCTTGTTCCAGAAGAACCCCGAGGCCTGGTGAGCCGCCGCCGCCGCCGCCGTCCGCGATGTTCTGAGCCGGCTTAACGGCGGCCGCGCCGCAGGTGTCCCGCCTGGTCTTCGGACGAGAAGCTGGCCGTCAGGATCGTCAGCAACCAGCTGCACTTCTTCGAGGACAACAATTTCAGTAAGAGGCGCGCCGCGGCCGAGGCGCCGCGGCCTTCGATGAACTCGACGTTCGTCAGAAAGGCTCAGAAGAACTTTTTTTTCTTTCCCCGTTTGGCGCTTTGAGTCGGCTAAGTTCCGACACGAATATTCCTTTGGAAAAACAAAATGAGTCAGTCCAAAGCCACGGCGCAAAAAGGCCAAAAGACGCACGCGCGGAGTGTCGGTCCCGCGACGGCTTTGACGCCGTTTTCCTTTGCGCCCGGAGGCGACGTCTACGCGGGGCGGCGGACGAAGGGAGTCCGACAGCCGCCCTAAGCCCAAGCCTTCAAGTGGATTGCCTCCGCTTGAGCTTTTCCTTTGGGGAGGGAACGGGCACGCGTGCGCTATTGCGTAGCCACGCGCTGGATGGGCGCTGCCTCGCTCGCCGCTTTGACTTCCATACGCAGGAAGAAAGTTCACCTTTTTATTTATTACTCTCTTTAAAAAAAAACAAAAAACAGCGCGATAACTTAGCACGCAGGCGTCAACCTCAAGGCCCGGGGGCCACATCCGGCTCGCCGCATCATTTCACGTGGCCCGCCAAATGCTGATTTGGCTTCAGGTTAAAACACCAAACTTGCAAGTCGCCGAAACAAAAAAAGCTTTTTCAATTGCCTATTTCTCACCTGAACGCTTTTTGCCAGCCTCCGAGCGCGGCTTCAAATCTGTTGGATTTCACCGTCGTAGCGGCCCTCCGACAGAAACCGTGACGACGAGGTGATAAAAATGGGTTTGGCGCCCCTGGCTCAGCGGTTCCGCTTGGTCTTCTCTTTGCCGGATGTCTTGGCCAGTACGCCACTTTTTGCCGCAAAAAAACGTCCTATTTGTTGTGTTTATCAGGTGCGCCGCCGCCCACTTCTTTTTAGCCTAGCTAGTGAGCAAACAACAAAGCTAGCCGGCCGCATTTAGCGTTAGCACGCTCACGCCGAAGCGTCTTTGCGCGCAGACGTCATCGCCAACAAGCTCCACGTGCAGAAAGTTTCCGGCTTCGAGCTTTCGCCCGGCGCCGGCCCCAGCAAGGTGAGCCGCCGGACGCCCGTGGGCTCTCGGGGCGAGCGCCCGCCTCATCGCCTCGCTTCTTTCCCCCCCGCGCGGCAGGTGTGCGTTTATGTCCCCGGCGGCAAGGGGGCGCCGTCGTTTGTGCGCATCTTCCAGTATCCGCGGCTGGGGGCGCCGGACGCCGCCCTCGCCACCAAGAGCTTCTTCAAGGCCGACCGCGTCAACATGCAGTGGAACGGCAAGGGTAGGGCCGGGCCGGGCCGGGCCGGGCCGGGGGGGCGGCGTCGGCTCGGGCCCGGCGAGCCGCCCGTGAACCTCCCTCCGCCGCCCGTTGCGGCCGCAGGCTCGGCCGTGCTGGCGACGGCCAGCACCGAGGTGGACAAGACGGGAGCTTCGTACTACGGCGAGCAGACGCTGCATTTCCTCCACGTCGGCGGAGAGACGGCGCACGTGCAGCTGCGTGAGTGGATATCTGATGAAAGCGGGCCCGCTTCGGTGGCGCGAGTGACATCGCCGGCTCGCGACGCCGTGCAAAGCGGCTACCGGCGAAAGTCGCCCCGAAAGCGGCGCTCGCGGCAAGCCGTCCCCTGACTTTGCGCCGCCCCGCCCCGCAGCCAAGGCGGGCCCCATCTACGACGTGGCCTGGAGTCCCGACTCGGAGCACTTCTGCGTGGTCTACGGCTTCATGCCGGCCAAGGCCACCGTCTTCAACCTCAAGTGCGACGCCGTCTTCGACTTCGGCACCGGACCGCGCAACGCCGCCTACTACAGGTGAGCGCCGCCGCCGCTCCGCTCCGCTCCGCTCCCGCCCCCGACCGGCCGTGGGTCCAGTCCGCAGGGGGGCATCCTGGTGCTGGCGGGCTTCGGCAATCTGCGGGGCCAGATTGAAGTGTGGGACGTCAACAAGTACAAGCAGGTGAGGCGGGGCGGGGCGGGGCGGACTCCCCGGGGACGTCGGCAAGGCCGCTTTTCTGCGCGCAGGTGTCCAAATGTCAGGCGGCGGACGCCACTCACTTCAGCTGGTGCCCGGACGGCGAGCACGTGCTGACGGCCACCTGCTCGCCGCGGCTGCGCGTGGGCAACGGCTTCCAGGTGCGCCACTACGCCGGCGGCGTGGCGCACAGCCACCGGACGCCCGCCGGCAGCGAACTGTGGCGGGTCTGCTGGCAGCCCTTCCCGGACGGGACCTTCCCCGAGCGGCCGGTCCGCCACCCGGCGGCCGCCGCCCGGGCCGCGCCCGCCCAGGCCTACAGGCCGCCGGCGCTCAGGCACCTCCCCGCCGCGCCCGCGTCCAAGCTGGTGAGCGCCGCCCGAGCGGGTCGGCCGACCCCGGCCCGAACCCCGAGCCTAACCCGGGCGGGTCGGCCCGATCTTTTGCGGGCGCCAGCATGAGGAGGAGGCGCCTCAAAACGCGCGGCCCTCCGACGGCAGTTTGTCCAAAGCGGCGCTGAGGAACCAGAAGAAGCGAGAAGCCAGAAAAGCCGCCAAACAGGTCGCGCCCACCCGCAAACCTCGTACACCTTATCGCCCGAGCCCTTTTTCATAGCCGTCCGGCGCCAGCGACGCGTTCGGAAGTGCCCGACCGGCGGTAGCAGCGAGTTGAGCTTCCTCCGTGCTTTGCCATGTCACCCGCAGGAGAGCGGGGCGGAGTCGCCCTCCCGGGCGCCCCCAGAGCCCGTCGCCCGCGGCCGACGGACGGAGACCGGCGGCGACCCCGAGACGGACAAGAAGATCAAGAACGTCAAGAAGGTGGGCGGCCTATTCCGCGGGAAGCCCCGCCCGCCCGCCCGGCCGCCCGGCCTCAAAGTGCGCCGCGCCGATGCGTTGCAGAAGCTGAAAGCCATCGAGGAGCTGAAGGAGCAACAAGCGTGCGGAGAACTTCTCCAGAAGAACCAGGTGAGCTCCCGCCGCCTCGCCCGTCAGCCAAACGCACTTTGCCGCTCTTCGGCCGGCCAAGTTGTGTCGGACGCAGGGGGCCTTATGAAACGCTCAAAGGAAAACAGGCGACGGTCCCGTCCCGGGTTGAGCCGTTGTTGTCCTTTCAGCTGGAGAAGATGCAGAAGGAGCAGCAGCTGCTGGACGAGCTCAAACTCTTGGAAGTGCGCCAGTGAGCCCGCGGCCCAAACGCGTCCTCTCTCTCTCTCTCTCGCGCGCGCGCGCGCGAATAAAAGGCTTCTTTTGCACACCGCCTCCTTTCAATTTCCGCTTGGAAAAAAAAGATCGTGGCCCAACCAAACGCCGAGGCCACCGCTGCCACCAAGGCTCCCTCTAGCGGTTGTTTTCAGACGGTTGCCTTGTTGTGTCGTAAAAAGCAGCCCTGCGACGGCGGCAGGCGGCGACGCTTTACGGCACGGAAGGGTCTTGATCTGGCGGTGGACAGCGGCGAACGTAGACGAGACGGAGCAAAACCGAATGGCCTGCCCAGTTGGCGACCGCTTGCAAAAAGCAGAATTTTCGCCCGTACGCTACGGAGAGTGGACTTGTGGCTTCGGCGTTGTTTTCACATTTTAATATTTATTTTGTCAAATTCTTTCCAGCGGTGCCTCGCCAATCGTTTGTTATGAGGAGCCGCGCGACATGCTATTTTCTCAACTTGAGTTTGGCTGAAAAGTAACATTGTCAAATTGAACGTCGGTGAACGGAAGGCCGCTTGCGATTTTTGCCGTTTTGTTCCGGGGGAACGTTTGCACTCGCCCACGAATAGACCGGCGTCCACCAGAGCCGCCCCGGAAACGCGAGCGAGGTGTTTCCGCTGGGAACGTGAACGTCGGTTGCCTTGACAGAGCCAAGATGGCCGCCAAAGAGGCGGAGTCTCCCGTCCGACCGGTGCGCGTCAGTCTCTGCGACTCGGCCCCCCTGCTGTGGCGCGCCCGGGACGCGGCGGAGGCGCGCTCCCTCGGCCTGGTCGGGGCGCTGCTGGGCTCGCTGCCGCGCACCCCCCGGCAGAACGTGCGTCTGGGCCGCCCCTTGTTGCTGCTGCCCGAGGAGGAGCGACTTCTGGGCCGGCGCGGCGCCCTCGCCGCCGGGACCGGCGTCTCGCAATCGGTGGGTGGCTTTCTCGCCGAGGCGGCCCGCTTATTTTCTCCCTTTTGCCCAGCGACTAAGGATCCGTTTCCCTCGACGGGCCGCTCCTTGGATCCGTCCTATTTTTTGACATTGAGGCGGCCGGCAAAGACGCGCGACGCGGACGCTACCGAGCGGACCGCGGAAGGACTGGCTCGCCGTCGGCGACGCGCTTAACGGCCCCGCTCCGTCTTCCAGGACGCCGACCGACCGGCGCTCTACCGAGAAACTCTGCGCCGGAGCTACCGAGAGCAGCGAGTCCTGGCCCTGCAAGACAGGAAGGCGGCCGCGCGACGCGCGCTGGGCTCGGCGCCGCCGGGTGAGACGCCCTCCCGCGCCACATGGAAAATGAGGGGAAGGGAACGGGCGAGCTGACGGGCCGCCCGCTTTGCGCTCAGGGTCGGAGGAGACGCGGCGCCGCCTGGAGGATCTGGAGCGCCGCTTCAGCTTCCCGCCGTCGGCGCTGGCGGTCCAGCTCAACACGGCCAGGACGGGTCCCGCGCCGCTGGCGGCGCGCGACGTCGCCCGCGCGCCGAGCGATCCCGCCGCCGACGCCCGGTACCGAGCGTTTGTGGACCTGAGGGGCCGGGGCTTCTACCTGACCTCGGCCGGCAAGTTTGGCGGGGACTTCCTGGCCTATCCCGGTATGCGGCTCGCTTGTCCGGCCCGCTGCGCCGACCGCCGCTTTCCTGTTTGTCGTTTGGGGTATCGGTCAATTTTGATAGCGCGGTCCTGCCGCGCCAAGCGGATAGGAAAAAGAGCGGAAGGGAGGAGGGCCGAAACAAAGCACGATTGCGCTCGACTCCTCCTTCCTTCCCTTCCTCGCTGACATCGCGGTCGTGTTTTTTTGTTGTTGTTGTTGTTGGGTGCAGGCGACCCGCTGCGCTTCCACGCGCACTTGATTTGCGTGTGCGTGCGCGGCGACGAGCGCGTGGCGCTCTCGGACCTCCTGGCCGCCGCCCGCCTGGGTTCCAACGTCAAGAAGACGCTGGTCTTGTGCTCGCCACGCGGCGACGGCGTGACGTATTCGTCGCTCCAGTGGAGCGGGATGGTCTGACCGGACGGCGGCGACCCTCGCGGCTGTCGCGGTGCACGCGGCGGCCTTTTTGACAAGGGAGGCGCGCGGATTTGGCCAATTCCGGCACACGGGCTCAAGGAGACGGCCGGGATTTGGACGAAGCCGGTGGCGGGCAACCTGCCGGGTGCCACCCGCGGCTGGACTGGAGCGAGAAACTCCATTTTGGCAAACCTTTTGTTTTTGCGCTCGATCGATGAAGTGCGCCTTTCTTCAGCCAAAAGAAAATCTTTTTTATTTCTTGTTTTAAGCGCAAATGGCCATGTACCTTTAGATTTCAGGCTAGCTGTGCGTTATTCCTTCCATACTTCGACTTTATAGTCTGTAAAAAAAATACACGTACTGCATTAAACCTCTATCGCCAAACAAGCTTGGAACGGTTGACTCAGCGAAGTAGGTTCATTGGACGCAAATGCCGGCGCGAATCAAGATTGGCAACGTAAGATGGCTCCTCCCCGGGGTCACCCGCGAGGGACCGATTGATACAAGTTAGCGTTACAAGTTGACAAACTCGAGCCGGAGAGAAACGCTTGGCGTTGTTTCGCTAGACGAGGGAGCCCGTTTCGCAACGCGCTTTTGACACGACGACGCATCATTTAAGAACGCTGAAGCCTTTTTAAGTCAAGCGTGGCAGCTTCCGTGAACCCTCGAGCAGACGCTCGCCCGACGTGACGTCATTTCCCCGCGACGGCCCGGAAGCAGCGCGCCCCCCGAGCCGAAATGGAGCCGAGGCGCAGTGAGCCAAACGAGGGAAGTGATGTCGGCCGGGAAAGCCAACGGGACATCGTGACGGGCTAAAGAAGCGAGTCCAACGAGCGCCTTAACGACGCTGGTGGGTGCGAATCGCGTTCGTCGCGTCGTCGGGCCATCTCGGGCTATCTGAGGCCATTTCCCCTCCCAAAGCGCGCCCGCTACTTTAGCACGCTAACATGTTGAGTCACGACTCGAAGACGCTCAGGATATGCCCCGGCGTCTTGATTTCGTCGTTATACTCGTCTTTGAGCGGTCATTTCCTCCGCTCGAAGGCGACGTCAACAACGTTTTGCCGCTCCCGCAACACGTGACAGGCAAGCGGGAAAAGTAACCTCCGGCCGACCAGCATCTCAATTTGGGACGCGGTTTCTGCCGTCGGTCGACGCTCGGCGGCCGGTCAGGCACGCGCGATTCACCATCCGGAAAGGAACCGCGCTGCTCCACGGTCGAAGCGTCACGTCGAATAATCTTCCGTATAGCGAGCGATGTTAACCGTCTGCGAGACGATCCCCGGTGACGCGCTCAGGTCAAATCCAAGCGAGCGGTGAAGCCGCACGACTGCGGGAAATGTTTGCGGACCCCCCCCTTCGTATGGGGTCGACGCAGCTCGAGACTGAAGCGCGATCCCCCCGCTTGACGACTCGTTCCCTTCTTCGTCTCGATCGCGTTCGAACGACAAGCGGCCACGTCCCTGCCAACGAAGCTTGTGGTCAATAGCGCCGGTGTTTGCGCCTCCAGGGGGTCATGGCGCAGCGAGGAGGCGGCTGCGCGTGGAAGCGGCACGTCTGCGAGCAACTCCAGCTTCGCGACCGTCTGCAGCGGCACGGCTTCGAGGAGATCGTCCGTCAGTGTGAGTCGCGCTCGGACCCGTTGCGTGGCGGCGGCTTTGCTGCCTTCAAGTCCCTGTCGCGCGCAAATACCGCCGTCCCGTGCGTCTCCACTTTCAGACAATCGTCTGCTGGAGAAGGCGGACCTGCGGGCCGTCCTGTCGGAGCGCTACCAGGCGGACAAGTACGAGGCGGCGCGCGGACACGATGCCGCGTGAGCGCCGCCGCCGCCGTCGCCTCCGCCGGTCGCGAAGGCGTGCGGCTGACGCGGCGGCGTCTGGCCCGCAGGGCGGCGGACGGCGGC
Organism: Hippichthys cyanospilos; assembly: GCF_059441005.1. Classification (NCBI taxonomy): domain Eukaryota; kingdom Metazoa; phylum Chordata; class Actinopteri; order Syngnathiformes; family Syngnathidae; genus Hippichthys; species Hippichthys cyanospilos. Next base: position 190,002 of record NC_142379.1, read on the forward strand.
GGCGGCGGGCGCGGCGAGGCGCTGCAGCAGGAGATGGCCGACATGAGGATCCGCCATCAGGAGGAGCTGACGGAGCTGCACAAGAAGCGAGGGGAGGTGCGTGCGATCGGAATGCCCGGTCCGATCGAAAAGGCGGGAACCGCTCGGCGCCGCGGGGCCGGTCGAAGTCGAAGCGTGACGGCGGTAGGCCTCAACCTTGACCAACTCGGGCCTTTGGCGCTCCGCAGCTGGCCCAGACCGTCATCGAGCTCAACAACCTGATCCAGCAGAAGGACAAGGAGATCCAAAGCAACGAGGCCAAGTGGGCGGCGCTCCGGCCGCGCCCGCGCCGGCCGCGCCCGCGCCGGCCCCTTGGCGCGCGCTGACGCTCGGCCGCCCCGCTCTTTCAGGATGCTGGACTACCAGCGGCAGATAGCCGACCTGGAGGGAGACCGTCGGGATCTCAACGGCCGCCTGCAGGTAGGCGCCGGGTCGCGGCCGGGTTCAAGGATTTCCGCGCCGGAACCCTTGAAGCGAGGCGAAGCGGCCTCCCTCCCTCCCGGTCGCCCGGTCTTCGTCGAAAATCAGCGCCGCCCCAAATGAACCGGCGCGTGGCGCGCAGGACCTGGAGCGAGCCAACCAGACGCTGAAGGACGAGTACGACGCCCTGCAGATTACCTTCGGCGCCCTGGAGGAGAAATTGAGGAAAACCGCCGAGGACAATCAGGAGCTGGTCTCGCGCTGGATGGCCGAGAAGGCTCAGGAAGCCAACCGGCTCAATGCCGAGAACGAGAAGGACAGCAGGTAGGTCGCGCCGGACGGCCCGCCGCGCTCGTGTGTCACGCGCGGATGACTCCCCCGCCCCGCCCCGTCCCACCCCGCCCCGCCCCGCCTTCCAGACGCAGACAGGCCAAGCTGCAGAAGGAGCTGGCGGACGCCGCCAAAGAACCGCTTCCCGTCGACCCGTTGGTGAACTTGTGGCTAGCTCGGCGGGCGGGCGCCGCGCCGGCGCTGACTTGTCCTTCTCCTCAGGGACGACGACATCCAAGTCCTGGCGGAGGACTCGGGGAAGACGGCGGGAGAGCAGCCGCACGGCCGAGTGCCCGGCAGAACTCCCGGGTAGTGTTTGCGCGCGGTATACATGGGCTCGGGAAGCACCTTTTCTTCAAAGGAATGTTTTAAGCTCGTTCCGTCCCCCCGCATTTGGATCGGGAATACCGTTCCTCCCTTCGGTATTTCTTCAAGTCGAGCCGGTCCGCTTTAGGGCCGCCGAGCAAGGGCCGGGCCGGCGTCTCCGGACGGCGCTCGCGGGTCCAAGCAAATAATGCCTCCCACGTCTCCAAAATCGTGCGGTTCCGGTCGCTCGCCGCTCGCCATATTCCTTTGCGCGCAAGCCTTTTGCGAGCGTTTGGCGCTTGCGGGGGGGATGTCACGCAGGACTGCGCCGTCGACCGATGGGCTCGCGAGGCGGCGCCAAAGGGTTGCTAAGACCGGCGGTTCTTGTCGGGGCGCCGCATAGAAGTGTCGAACGTTTTCCTCGTTTTCCGTCCTCCCGTCTCAAAGGCGCCCGATTCGAACGGTGGGGCCGCTTTTCGCTTGCTGATCTTTAGAACAGGGAGAGAAACTCGGAAGAACGTGCAGTTTGCGCGCCGGCCGCGTGAGCAAAAACCATCGCGTCGCTTTTATTGATCGATCTTCCCGTGGTTTCAGTAAGAAAAATTCCCAGATGCCCCCCGGCGGGCTGCTGGACTCCATCTCCAACATTTTCGGGTGAGTACGCTCGCGCGGCGCCCCGATCTTTGAAGCGACCTCTCCAGAGTCGCCGTCCTCGGCAGGCGGCGAGGCGCCAACCCCTTGAGTACGTCTCCGGAAAACAGCGAGGCGCCGTCGGGGGCCCGCGTGGAGGTTCGGGTCCCGTCCGTGGCGCTCCACGCTTTTGTAAGTGCGCCTCTGCGCGCGCGGCTGCGTTTTGCCTCGTCCGCGCCTCTCATGTTGGCGCGCGTTTGGTCCAGGAGGCGCACGACGGCGAGGTGAACGCCGTGCGCTTCGGCCCCGGCTCGCGCGTCCTGGCCACGGGAGGGATGGACCGCAGGGTCAAGCTGTGGGAGGTGGTGTCGGGTGGGTTGCGCGCCCGCGCCCCTCTCGCCCGGAGGCGGACGACGAGCGGTAAAAGGTCTGACGGCTCGCGATCCCCTCCCGCCCGCCCGCCCGCCTGGAGGTCGATGATGAACGGTAAAAGGTCTGACGGCTCGCGATCCCCTCCCGCCGGCGCGCCGGCGAGCGACGGCGCCTCGGCGTCCCCCGCGCGGCGCTCAAAGCGACGGGACGTGATCGTCGCGAGCGGAGTCGGCGCGCAGGTCTTCCCGACTCCTCGCGATCACCTCCGACAGAAAACGCAAACCGTTTGAGCGTCGGTGCCGGGGGGTGGGAGGGGGCGGGGCGGCTGATCTCAAGTTTTCAAGCTGAGACCTTCGTCCGACGCGGACGCCGTCCGTTTCCGAGGCAAAAAGTCCAGATTTTCGGCGCGGACAAACTTCCTCTTTGCGGCGAACGTCATCGGCCGTTGGCCTTAACGGCTCGCCGTCTCCGGGGGGGGGGGAACGGCCGGTCCGGCGGGTGTCTTTTCCTCAAAGGGAAAAACAAATGGGCTTTTTCAAACAAATGGGGCTCGCCGTCCCAAATCGGGAACCATCCGACCGGCCGCTCGGACTTTTGCGCCCTCGACCCGTTTGTTGTGACTCGGCCGCCGCATCGTCGCGCCCGCGTCTGTTCCGAATGGAGTCAGCCGCTGAAGCGGGCGTTCGGCGCGCGCGTATGTGCAGGTCGCTGCGAGGCCAAAGGAGCGCTGACCGGCAGCAACGCCGGAATCACCAGCATTGAGTTTGACAGCGCCGTAAGTCCCCCGCCGCATTTCCGCAGAAAGCCTTGGCCTCCCGGCGCCAGTTTGCCGTCTCGCTCCGCTTTGAAAAAGGGCGCTCGGCAACAGCCCGGACGCTCCGTTTGAGGAAGAGCCGCTTCCCTAGCTTTTTTCAAAGATGCGCCGGCTCTGAACTTCCGTTTTCAGCCGAGCCCTCCCCGAATCGCGTTTGGGGGCGGAGAACCCCGGCAGGTCGACGGCGTAACGCGGTCCGTTTGGGATCCGGCTCATTGGCGTCCCCGGTGCCGACGCGCGCCGGCACGAAACTCAAGCGAAACGCCGGCCTTTTCCGGAGGTCCGGCGACCGCCGTATTGCGCGACTCGGAAACGCAACGTGGCGGCCGTCGGTCGTCCGGCGGCTTGGCTCCTGCTTTGAGAAGGTCAACGTAGCGTTTTTGAGATCCGCCGGTATCTACGGAAACCTTGTTCAGGTCTCGCGCCGCTCTTCGGGAAAAAGAAAGCGCGCGGCGCAAACCGCCCGGGGAACCTTTCTGCTTGGAGCCGCAAAGCCGCCCGCCCGCGCACGCGCGCGCGCGCTCCTTTCACGTCCTGCCCGTGTCTCCGATTTGCCTTTGGGGTATGTGTGTGTGTGCGCAGGGTTCGTACCTGTTGGCCGCCTCCAATGACTTTGCCAGTCGCATCTGGACTTTGGAGGACTACAGACTGAGGGTCAGTCCACCAAAAACGCAAGCCTCCTTAGTTTGCGCGCCGAGATATTCCTATCGCAGGTGCGGTAGGTTCACCATCTCCGGGATGAGTTTTTCGCCGGCGTAAAGCGGGCGAAGCCCTTTTTTCATCTTTTGTTTTGGGTTTTTTGAGCGCTCGTTCTCCAGAAGGCCCGAGGACCACGTCGGTCGATATTCTGGCCGACTTTCCGGCCGACGCGCCCTCGCCCGAATCGACGCGGTTTCGACCTCTTCGGGACCGCCTGGGCTCGAAGAGGTCGAAACCGCGTCCATCCCGCGCGTCGGACGAGGTTGCCGTTTTGTGACGTCGGAGAGCGTCACACGGGCCCGCCGGGGCGACCGGGGTCGGAGCCAAAATTGCGGGCGGAGGGGTCCGTGATGAGAAGTAAAAGGTCTGAACCGGGACAAGCCCCGCCGGCCGCCGCTCCCAGCGACGCCCGCCGGCGCGCCGGAGCCGCGCGACGTCGGTCCGGGATCCGCTGACACGGCGGACGCCGGGTCGCGCGCCGCCCGCCGGGAGAGACGGCGGGCCGGCGGACCCGCGGCGTCCTACACCGGAGGCTTCCCCAGGAGCTCGGGGCGGCGGGGGCCGGTCCCGGTCGTGATCTCCGTCTTCTGCTGAGACCGTCGGGACTCGGGTCTTCCTCATTCTATCGAACGGCGTCGCCGCTACGCCGCGCCCTCGTCGTCAAAAGTTCCGTTTTGCCGCGCAAAGTTGGGCGCGTCGGGGCGGGCGGGTCTCCCCGAAAGTCCGTTTTTAATTCTGGCGCGGGCCGTTTCGTCGGCGAACGAAGCCGCGGGAAAGGTTTAGTTTGGACGGGACGGCTTAAAGGCAAGCGCAAAGCCAACGCGAGCCCTCGCTCTCCGCAGCACACTCTGACCGGACACAGCGGGAAGGTCCTGTCGGCCCGCTTCCTGTCGGACAACGCCCGCATCGTCTCGGGGAGCTACGACCGCACCTTGAAAGTTTGGGACCTCCGCAGCAAAGTCTGTACGTGACGGGCGGGGCGCCGGGCGTCTACGCCGCCGGGCGTCTACGCCGCCGGGCGTCTACGCCGCCGGGCGTCTACGCCGCCGACTCCCCGCCAACTCCGCGTGCGCAGGCGTGAAGACGGTGTTCACCGGCTCCAGCTGCAACGACATCGTGTGCACCGAGCAGTGCGTGGTGAGCGGCCACTTTGACAAGAAGGTCCGCTTCTGGGACATCAGGTGGGTGAGCGGGGAGGAAGGCGGCGGGGATCGGGGAGGAAGGCGGCGGGGATCGGGGCCGCGCCGTGCCACGCCCCTTTGGTCGCAGGGCGGAAAGCGGCGTGCGGGAGCTGGAGCTTCTGGGCCGGGTGACGTCTTTGGACCTCAACCGCGACCGGACCGAGCTGCTCGCCTGTTCCAGGGACGACCTGCTCAAGATCGTGGACCTGCGCGCCAACGCCGTCAGGCAGACCCTCAGGTCGGTCTTTCGAGGCGCCGGCCGGCCCCACGCCCGAGCTCACGCCCGTTTGGCCGTCCGCAGCGCCGACGGCTTCAAGTGCGGCGCCGACTGGACCCGGGTGACCTTCAGGTGGGTTCGGTCGAAACCGGGAGGAAAAACAAAAAGTTTGCCGTCCGAGGCGGAGGCGTCGGCGCGCGATCGTCCTTCTCCGAAGTAGCGCCGGCCCGCTCGTCCCTTCCAGCCCCGACGGAAACTTTGTGGCCGCCGGCTCTGCGGACGGAGCGCTCTACGTGTGGAGCGTGCTCACGGGGAAGCTGGACAGAACGCTGGAGCGCCATCACAAGTAAGTGCGCGCTCAACGCCTCGCCGGAATCCGCCGCCTTTACTAGCTTTGCGGACCGACGGCCGGAAAGGGCCCGGCCTTGCGGTTACCCGCTCCGAGGCGCCGTCCGTTATCGATTCCCTTTTTGGGGGGAATGACCTCCGGGTGTACGCGATAGGCCAAATTTTCACGTGTGGAACGCCCGCCTGGACTCGGGAGCCCTTTTCGCAAAACCCGCGTCCGACTTGCGGTGGCCTCCCGCAGCTCGGCCATCAACGCCGTGTCGTGGTCGCCGTCGGGCGTCTACGTGGCCAGCGTGGAGAAGGGCAGCAAGGCCGTCCTGTGGTCCGACGCGTGAAGCCCGGACTCGGCGGCGGCCGCTTTTTAACACGGGACCGGCCCGGTCCGCCTACCCCGAACTCTGGTAACGCGGGACCGACCGGGACTGTCGGCTTTGTACACCTTACCGAGTGATTAAAGACGTACGTTCCAGATCTGAGTGGGCTGGCTTCCTAGGCTCCCCCCCACCCCCACCCCCACGCCCACGCCAGCATCACAAGATGCTTCATGCGCCGAGACGAGTCGGGCGGGCCGCCGCCCATCGTGGCTTTCCAGCTCCGGCGCGTTTGCTTTTCCCGTATTGATTTCCAACTTTGCTCCTATCGTCCTATCGCTATCGCGCAGCGTTTTTCCTCGAGTCGAGCCGGTGCTGTCTGCGTCTGCCTGCGTGAAGCCGGAGGTGCCGAAGGAGCTTCAAGGCATGTTGGTGTCTTACAAGCTGACGGTTTTGCTTTTTTTTCCCACTTCCCGTCGGGCAAAGTCCGCCCATCAACACCCGTACGTCTTCTTCCGGACGCGGGGGCGAGAGCTGCCCCTTTGGTGCCGGGTAATACGGAGGGCGGCGCAGTCAAGATGGAAATGGAGGCCGAAACGTTAATCGCTTGTCCAATTCCTGGCGAATCACTCGTAAGCCATTGCGATGCGGGCCGTCCTCGGGGGGCGCCTCAACAACCCATTCGGCCCTTATTTGATGAAATTCATCCTTTTACGCTTTGAAAATCGGCAATGTAAACGGGTCGGTCGCCGCGATGGTTTTTGAAGAGACGAACAGTCATCGAACAATAACAAAGTCTTTATTTGTAAACTGGTTCCAAAACAACTTTTTTTTTTCCGCCGGCGGGTCACCGGCTATCGCCGAAATGAGCGGCCCCAAATTGCCGCGAGAGCTTCATTTGACTTGCGTCCTTAAAGGGACGCCGTGTCACATTTTCACCCTTAAAAAGATTCGGAATGTCTTGAACCTGCAAATAAATGTGTTCCTAAGGATTAGCGCTACATTTGAAAGATAATCCCAGGTTGATATGACGGGGTTAGGGTTAGGCATTACGACGCGAGGGCAATTACGCGATGAGCCGGCCGGAATTGCCGACTCGTGGCTCGGTCGTCGCCGTCATCGGCTTCCGTCGACGGCCGCGCCCTCTTCGGCTGCGGCCCGGCGCTTCCTAAGCAAAAGCTACGGTGGCTCTCGCCTTTTGCTCGGAACCGGGCCTGCCGCTTGTCCGGCTCGCCTTTGGAATATTCAAATATAGAAGACCCCACCGCGAAACTCAAAGGCATAACGGCCGTTTGGCGGGCCGGACTTCAAAAGAGCGACGTCCCGCGCGCGCGTTTCTACTCGGGTTCGCCCGCCCGTTTCCGGGAAGGGGCCGCAAGCGTCATATCAGGCAGAAAAGGACAGGCTCAACGGGGGAGGAGAGGAGGGAGGCGCGTCCGTCGGCTACGGGGATTCGGCGCGTCCGTCGGCTACGGGGATTCGGCGCATCCGTCTTCTACGGGGATTCGGCGCGTCCGTCGGCTACGGGGATTCGGCGCGGCCGTCGGCTACGGGGATTCGCCGCCCCAGTCGAAGCCGGCCTCGGGCGGGACGGGCTCCGGCGGGGGGCTCCTGAGCGAGGCCGGCCCGCACGCGTCGGGGTAAAGCAGGAAGCCGGAAAAAGTGCTGGCCCCCTCGGGCCCGGCGTACATGCCGTTGCTCAGCTCGTCCTTGACCTGGATCCACACCCGGTCTCCCCGGGCCAGGCGCAGGACCGCCGAATGCGAGGCGCTCCCCGGCGAGTCGGGCTCGGTGGTCTTGACCACGGGACGGAAGTTGTGGAAGAGTCCCACTTTGAGGACGCGCCGGCGTACGCTCAGGTGGTAGCTGAAGACGTAGGTGCCGTTGACGGGCGCCGCGTACATGCCCGAGTCGGGCCGGTAGCTTCCCTGCGCGTTGTACAGCAGCTTGGCGAAGACCACGGGGGCCCCCGGCGCCGGGTAGCTGGACGCCAGCTGGGCGGCGAAGGCCGACCGCGCGCCGGGCGCGCAGGGGCCCGGGAGGCCCGGGAGGCCCGGGAAGCCGGCGTCCCCCCTCGCGCCGCTTTCCCCCGGAAGCCCCGCCTCCCCCCGATCGCCCTTGGCCCCCTTCTCCCCCGCGCGGCCGTCCGCGCACTCGCAGCGGCCTTTGGGACCGCTCTCTCCTTTGGCGCCCGCCGTCCCGGGCGGGCCCGCCTCTCCCGCGTCCCCCTTCGGTCCTCTGGGACCCGGTGCGCCTCTGGGGCCCGGCGGCCCCGCCGTCCCCGGGGCCCCCCGGGCGGCGTGGCATTCTCGCGGGCAGACGCCCGTGTCTCCTTTTGGTCCCGGCTCACCCGGGAAACCCTCCCGGCCTCGCTCCCCTTTCTCGCCTGCGTGCGCAAGCGTGAGGCGCCGGTCAGAAAGCTTAGCCGATGGCCCTCCCCCCGCCCCGGCCTACCAACCTTTAAGTCCTCGTTCCCCTTTGGCTCCCGCGGGACCCCGGACCCCTTGCCGTCCTTTGGCTCCCTCGTCTCCTTTCTGTCCTGCGAGCGGACGCGCTCCGGTCGCAAATCGCACGCTCTCGGGCGATTCCCGGAGCGAGCGCTCGCTTTCGCTTTCGCCTCGACGGCGATGAACCCCGCCCGACCGCGACGGTGACCTCAAGTCACCCCGGGTTACCTTTGATTCCCGGGCGTCCGGCGAATCCCGGGGGGCCTCGGAATCCCGCGGCGCCGCGACGTCCCGGGCCTCCCGGCCGACCTGCACGTTCCGGGCGGGGACGTCAAGCCGGCCCGCTCGTATTTGACTAGGCCGAGGGTCTCACCCGGCGGTCCGCGGTCTCCCCGGTCCCCCTTGGCTCCGGGCGCGCCCCCGCAGCCGGCGCGCCGACAAAACCGCAAGGCTTCCTCCGGGGGGACGCCCCCCCCCAGCAACGCGCGGCAGCGGGCGTCCGCCTCGCCCGCCGTGGACAAGTTGGCGCCGGCGGCGAGGGAAAGGCCCTCCGGGAGCGTCGGCGGCCGGGGGAGCTCGAAGGGCGCCTCGTCCGCGAGGACGGCCGCGGGAAGCAAGAGCAGCAGGAGGTACCCGGGCGCGGACCCCCCCGGGCCGGAAGCCGGAGTCGAACGCCTTCCCGCGGCCCCGGCCGGACCTACCTCGCCGGCTCCCCCGCGCGCCGCGTTCCCCTTTGAAAGGAATGCCCGCTCCATGCCGCGCGCCACCTGCGCCGGCCGAAGGAAAGAAAGTCGGATTTGAATGTTCCCGCCGCCCGACTCCGAGAAACCGCCGACCGGGAGGAGAGTCCTTCCCGGAAGTAGCCGAACGGACTCCGCTAACGCTCGGGCTCATTTTCTGTCGGGACGCAAGCGCGGCGTCCGTTTCCCGATCCGCGCTTTTGCCCAGAAAGATTTCGGAGAGCCGACGGGCGAGGCGGCGAGCGACTCACCGAGCCTCGGTACGGGAAGCGGCGGAGGAGCGGGCCGCGCGCCTTCCTTTATGGCCGCTCCCGGGCTCCGCCCCCCGACCCCCTTCGCCACGCTAGCGCTCGCGCACAAAAGGCGAGGACGAGGCTCTCCCCGCCGACCTCCTTTGGGGCGCCCGTCTCAGGTGACGCGCGGGAAAGGCCCCGAGGCTCGCGCCTTTCGTTCCGGCGAGGACGAGGCTCGCCCCGCCGACCTCCTTTGGAGCGCCCGTCTCAGGTGACGCGCGGGAAAGGCCCCGAGGCTCGCGCCTTTCGTTCCGGCGAGGACGAGGCTCGCCCCGCCGACCTCCTTTGGAGCGCTGTCAGAGAAATCTCAGAAAAGAAGACTAGGACAAGCCTAGCTGCTTAAACAGCAAAAAGAGTAACTCAGACCAGCCAAGATTGACTTTTCTACGCCGGCGTAGGGAAAAAAGGCTTGAGCAAATGTAACTCGTGGGTCTTCCAACGCCAGTTTTCCCCTTGCCCAGCCGTTCCCCCTGGCTTTTATTGAATAGAAGCATAGCAGATTACAAGACACAACAAAAGAGCCAGCCGGGCGCCACCGGCAGCTGGGCCAAGGTCCCGGCTCACACTTTCGTGCGTCAACAGTTCTATCTAAGGACAGGGTCAAGATGAACTAGGATTGCATAAATGGGTAACAATGAACTAAGAACATAATGATAACAACCTAATATATGATTCCCTTCACAAGCGCCCGTCTCAGGTGGCGCGCGGGAAAGGCCCCGAGGCTCGCGCCTTTCGTTCCGGCGAGGACGAGGCTCGCCCCGCCGACCTCCTTTGGAGCGCCCGTCTCAGGTGGCGCGCGGGAAAGGCCCCGAGGCTCGCGCCTTTCGTTCCGTCGATTCCTCGCGGGATCTTTTTTCGGATCGCGAACGCAACCCGTCTGGCCGTCCGGCCCTTTTCCGCCGCCGGCGTTCACGCGCCCGCGCGGGCTCGGGGAGAACATGCAAACCCCGCACGGGAAGGCCTTGACCTGGGATCCCACCCCGAAAGCTTTTTCTTTCCGGCGTTTTCACCCAAGCTAAGCCAAAAGGCTTTTATTGTCAAAATCCAAAGTTTTGGCGTCAAAGCGCCCGGTGAGTTGCGCTTTCGAGATCGTCCGACGGGGAGTCGGCGCGGGAGCTTTCCGTGAAGGCGATTTCCGTCGAAGCCGCCGCTCGCCGTTTTGACGTCGTGGAGGCCGAGCCGTTCGGCGTCCGAAGGTTTCGGGTTTCCGGGACGAAAAGGACAAAGCGCGTCATGTGAATGTGTGTCGCCGGGTTTCGGGCGGCGCTCTCGGCCCCGTTCGCGTGGGAACCGGGACCGGCCTCCATCCCGCGCGCGACCCGCCCGACGAGGTCAGCCGGCTCCTCCTGCTCATCTTTTTTTTTTTTTTCTTGACACGCAATGACTCTACATTTCACAATAACGATTTTTTTCTTGTCAGTGTAACACAGATATATGCAGTATATATACAGTACGCACACACAATGGGCCGTTCCGGATGATCGTGAAATCCGTACAACCAAAACAAACATACACACGTGGTTTTTGACGATCCGAAGAGACTCAAAGCTCAGTCTGAAGCTTCGAACCCTTCAAAATGTGAACGCGCGCCTTTGCGACTGCAAGGGGCGGGTGCGGCGGGCGGGCCCGCCTTTAAAAAAGCGCGCCGCTCGGCATTTCTAAGTTTCAAACTTCTCGGTTGATGGCTTTATAACGGGAAAGTGCACTTTTGACAAAATGACCAACGGCGTCCTTCGGCCAAAGGCCGAGAAACGATCTTGTCGGCGGGCCGTCCGGTAGTCTTCTCAGCTAATTCAACGACGCGCTAGCCTCCGGGCTCGGGTCCTCGGGCGGAAAGCAAGTTCGGCGCTACGCGCGATGCCGTCGTCCCCGTTCAGGACGTGGCAATTAGAGCGATCGGTGGCCAAATTGCCGCGCGCCTTCCGTCTTTTCCGCGCGCTTCCGTAGCGCTCGGGAAAAAGCGGCGCCGTCCTTCCCCTTTTGGCGGAAGGGCCGCCGACGTTCGACCGGCGAGCGATAGCCAAGCGGGGAACGGCCGTCTCCTCGCCGATGGCCCGAGGGAGCGTTTTTGGCCCGCCTCCTCTCCCGAGCGGAAGGCTCCCGATGCGACGGCGCCAACGCTTTGGCGAGTGAAAATGAATCCCGGCCGGGCCGCAAACGTCCCCCGGAGCGACCCCCGCCCGACCTCCCGAGCCGGGGATCCTGGCCGAGGGTCCTCGGGACTCTTCGAAAAAAGCGCTTTTGGGGGAGGCGGAGGCGGAGGCGTCGGGGACCGGCTTCCCGGAGGGGAGCCGACGCCGAAGGTGTCCCGCCCGGATCGCGCCGGCGCGGAACGGAGCCTCCTCTCTTTGGTTACCACGGCGACGGGATCCCCGCCCCTCCTCTTCCTCCTCCTCATCTTCAGCTTCCTCGGCATCGCCGGCGTCGGGATGGCAGATAAAGGAACCAGGTAGCTTTCTGCGCGCGCGCGCGCGGGGGTGCCGGCCGATTGGCTGCCGTTTTTCTTGCGCGCCGCCTCGATGGCGTGGCGACACATCGCAAACTTGGATATCGCGCCGCTGCGCGCGAAACGTTTCGCGCGCGCGGTCGCGAGAGACCAGACGTGTGGGAGCCGGTCGCCAGGACGGCGCGGCCCACTCGCGGCGGGGGAAAAAGCGGCGCGGTAAAGCCGTGCGCCAGGAGGGGAATGACTTGAAAGCAGGCGGCCGCGTTAGCGAGTCGCGTCACACGGCAGGGACGGGAAGTGGCCGGTTGGGGGGTGGGGTTGGGGGGGTACGCGCGGCTCCGCTTTCGGACTTTAGGAACCGCGAGAGGAATCCGCAAGCCCGTTTGGCGCAGGGGAGAGCCGAACGGCAAAGGGGTCAAAGGAGTCGGAAGGCCCCCGCCCGCCCCAAAGGGACGGATGGAAAAACCGAGCCGTTCGGGGAGCGCGGTTAACGTTCGGGACGGCCCGGGCCGGGAAAAACATCGGGTCGCGCTCCGCTCCGAGCAAAGCGCTAACGGCGAACGTCCGACCGGACTTTTCAGAGTTTTCAAAAAAGCCAGTCCCAACGGCAAGGTGAGTCGGGCGCGCCGTCGCCGTCGGCGTCGGCGGCCTCTCACGCTCGCGCTCCCTTCAGCTGGCCGTCTACCTGGGCAAGAGGGACTTTGTGGACCACCTGGACCGAGTGGAGCCCGTGGGTAAGGGAGTCGGCCGGCGGCCGCGCGCCTCGGCCCCGACTGACGCCTTTCCCCGTCAGACGGCGTGGTCCTCGTCGACCGCGACTACCTGAAGGAGCGGAAAGGTGGGCGGGCCGGGCAGGGGCGGGCCGGGCCGGGCCGGGCCGGTCCCGCCTCGGCGCCGGCCTCCACGCACGCCTTGTTTCGCAGTGTTCGTCACGCTCACCTGCGCCTTCCGATACGGCCGCGAAGATTTGGACGTGCTGGGCTTGACCTTCCGCAAAGATCTGTTTGCGGCCAAGGAGCAGGTGTTCCCGCCCGCGGGCCCGGAGGAGAAGCCCTTGACCCGTTTGCAGGAACGTCTGATGAAGAAGCTGGGGGAACGGGCCTACCCCTTCGCCTTCCAGGTGCGCCGCGCAAAAGACGCGAAACGGCGCGGGAGCGGACGGCGGCGAGAGCAGCTTTGCTCGGCTCCGTCGGCGCCGGCCTGTACTTTGCCACTCTTTCCAGATGCCGCCCAACCTGCCGTGTTCCGTCACGCTGCAGCCGGGCCCCGAGGACACGGGAAAGGTAGGCGGCTTTCCTCGGTCTCCGCGTCCGGCAGAGCCGGCGCCCCCTTCCCTTCGCCGTCGCGGCGGCCCCCCCCCCCCCGCCCCGCGAAACGGGGGGAACCGCGTGGGTCGGGGTGTTTCCCCCGGCGCCGGGAAGGTCACCCGGGCCCGTGCTCCCCAGGCCTGCGGCGTGGACTTTGAAGTCAGAGCGTTTTGCGCCGACGGCGCCGAGGAAAAGATCCACAAAAGGTAAGAGGCATGCATAATGGATGGCGGCGCATTAGCCTTTCCTGAAGCGCGCGATCGATAGCCCGGCGCGTGACGGAAAGCCCCGGCGGGCGGCGCAGGAACTCGGTCCGCCTGGTGATCCGCAAGGTTCAGTTTGCTCCCGAGAAGCCGGGGCCCCAGCCCAGCGCCGAGACCACGCGCCACTTCCTCCTGTCGGACAAGGCGCTCCACCTGGAGGCGTCCCTGGACAAGCAGGTGAGTCCCGCCGGAAGGCCGGCCCTCGGGACCTCGCCCCCGTCCGGCCCCTTTCAGGTCTACTACCACGGCGAGCCCATCGGCGTCAACGTTCACGTCACCAACAACACCAACAAGACGGTCAAGAAGATGAAGGTGTCAGGTAGCCGCCCGGCCCGGCCCGGCCCGGCCCGGCCCGGCCCCGTTTCCGCCGCCCCCTCCTCTGACCCGCGCGGCGCTCCGCAGTGCGTCAGTACGCCGACATCTGCCTCTTCAACACGGCGCAGTACAGATGCCCGGTGGCTTGCCAAGAGTCCGAGTGAGTCCCGCCGAGAAAAAGCCGCCGTGGCAAACGGCCGCTTTGAGACGGGAAAGACCCTCTGTTGAAAAAGCCGCGAGGCGGACCCGGTTTCATAAAAGGCCCGCGTCGGCGAGCGGTCTCGCGCGTGCCGTGGGTCTGAAGGGACGGGGTTGTCTGCCCAGCGACGCGGTGGCCTCCGGTTCGACCTCGTGCAAGGTTTTCACCCTGACGCCCTTCCTGTCCGACAATCGGGAGAAGCGGGGCCTGGCGCTGGACGGCAAGTTGAAGCACGAGGACACCAACCTGGCCTCCAGTACGCAGTGAGTCGCCCGTCCGGCCGCCCGCCCGGCCGCCCGCCCGCCCCGCGACCGAAAAGGCTGTCCCTGTGCGGAGGTTGCGGCAGGGCGCCGACAAGGAGATGTCGGGCATCGTGGTGTCGTACAAAGTCAAGGTCAAGCTGCAGGTTTCTCGCGGCGGGTGAGTATTTTTTTTTTCTTTGTTTCCCCCCCCCTTCCCCGAACGGGGCGCGTGACCCGGGGCCGCGTCTGCTGCAATCCGCAGGCTCCTGGGAGACTTGGCCCCCAGGTACGTTTCTCGGCCTTCTCTCCGCACCGCGTAGCCGTTTCGCGAGGGCGGCGGAACGCCTTTTTACGCCGAGCTGAGCGGGCGCGGAGGCGGGCGGAATGTCTTTCGGGGGGCGAAGGGACAACGCTCGGGTCGGGAGGGCGGACGCTTCGGTCGCGAGGCCTTCGGCGAAGCGCGGGAGAAAAGGAAGGCGGGGAAATGAGCCGGCGCCGCTGTGGTTGCCCAGCGACGTGTCACTGGAGCTCCCCTTCGCGCTGATGCACCCCAAGCCTCGGGAGGGGTCGCCGGACGGGGAGGCAGGTGAGGGCCCGCCCGAGCTCGGCGCCGACGCCCGTCCCCTCACGCCCGCCCCCTCACGCCCGCCCTTTTGTCCGGCAGCCGCCGAGCGGGCGCCGGGCGACGCCAACCTCATCCGCTTCGACGGCAAGTAAGCCGCGCGGCGCTTCGCCGTCGTTCCGCCGCCGCCGTTCGAAAGTCTCCCGAGGCCCCCGCCCGCTCACCTCGGGCTCCCGCGCCCCCGCAGCGACGACGACGACATCATCTTTGAAGATTTCGCTCGCCGGCGGCTGATCGGCGCCAAAGAAGACGAGGACGAAGAGGGGGCCGAGGCGGCGGACGCGTAGGCCCGGGCGAGGCCGGCGCCCGTCCGGAACCCGGGCGAGGCCGGCGCCCGTCCGGAACCCGGGCGAGGCCGTGGATCTGCGTGCGCGTGTTGGTTGTAGCGTCTTGCCGCGGGACAAGCGGGACTTCCCGTACTGCCGTCCGCGGGTCAACGCGGCAACCCTTTAGGAGAAGGCGGCTCCGCCCGCCCGCCCACCTGCCCGCGTGCGCACCTTAGCAAGTGAGCCCTTGTCCAGCGTGTGCGCGTCCATCCAAATAAAGCGCGAGCCACGTCAACCCTTGCCGCTTGGAAAAAAGCTTTACGCTATGCGCGCGCGCGAAAAAGCGCGCGGCTGAGAGCGATTCATGAGCCCGTCCTTTTTTGGTTGTTGTTGCCGCTAACGGTTAGCATTTGGGGGCTTTCGCTCGCTGTCGCGCTAGCTTGGAGCCTGAGCTTATTCGAGACCCCCCCCCCCCCAACGGGGAGGAGTCGAGCGAGCGGCGACGCCGTCGGGTTGCCACGGTTTCAGCCTTCCTCGCCGGCGGCGAGGCGGGCGAGGAGCCGCGGGAGGAGCGACCATGGACTCGGCTGACGGAGGGCGAGGAGAGCGGCGAGGACGGAAGGCGGCCTAGACGCGGAGGGACGCCGGCGCCGGGGCGGGATGGAGGACGCCTGAATCTTGCGCCGAGTAAGCCGCCCGCGCTTTTCCGCTTTTCGTCTTTGCCGTGTGGGGGAGGAGGGCGAAGGAGGGGCCACCGCACCCAGAATTTCAGCGTGACGTCGCGGCGCTCCTCGGAGAGAGAGATGCCGCCGTCGCTAGGTTACGGCCGCCTGATTTCGGGGGGGGAGGGGAGGAGAGGGGAGGGACGCCTACGCGATCCCGGGTGGAGCGCCCGCGACCCCTTGTCCTCGGGCGGCCTCCCGAAGGCCGCGCCGACGCTTGCCAATATTCTTTGGACGTACGTCCGACCCCTCAGACGCGCGGGGGACGCCGCCGTCATGGAGACCATGGAGAAGAAACGCGTTCTTTGCGGCGAGATCAAAAATCGGCGGCGAGCCGACGGCGAAGGGGGGGGCCCGCCCCGGCGGAGGCGCCCGCCGCCCTACCGGGACACGGCCATCTGAGAGGGCGGGACTTGCGTTTGGTCGTTCGCGGCGGCCGCTTTTGTCTTGGAGGCGGCTTTCGGAAAAGATTCTTTCGAACGCCGCGTCAGTAAAAGCTTTCTTCTCGAAAAGGACGGCGAAAGCCGACGGATGAGGATGGTTCGCAAAGACGTTTGCCCCAGCGGGCGTTTGCCCTCGCTTTGTATTTCTTTCAAAAGGCGAAAAAGACGGAAGAAGCCCACGGGGCGGCCTCGCCTCGCCTCCCCTCGCCTCCCCTCGCCTCCCTCCAAAAGCAATGATGAGCCCCCGCCTGCCCGTACGGCTGAGCGTTACGGCGGCGAGCGCCCGTCGTCTTCGGCCATTTCCCGAGGCGGCGTCCCGTCCGGGCGACTCCCTCCTGGGGGGCGGGGGGGGGGCTTGTTTGATATTTTTTTTTGGTCGCAATGGGCGCCGCACGGCTCCGTCGCGGCAAATCTTCTTCGAAGCCACCCGCAAGGCGCGCAACGCTGCCCCCTACCGGTCGGACTCGGGTTTGAAAACGACCTCGCTTGACCGGAAATCGACTCGACTTGAGGGAAACCAACAGTACGCCCGCAACGTGGCCCGCCATCGAAACGTGACTCGGGCACCGCCGCCGCCCGCCGCATGGTCGAACGCGAAAGAGAGAAGGGGGATTTGAGAGGCCCGGAACGGACTTTAGTAGCGCGCGAGTGGCTGCAGTCCGTCCCGTTTGCGCACGCGCGCAGCCAGTGGAGCTCGTCGACGGCGGGCGCACGCGCAGTAGCCGCCCCCTTCGCACTCACGCGGCCGTTGAATTTTCCAGGAGGGCCGAAGACGACGGTAAAGAACGTTTGCGATCGTCCCTTTGCTCCGTTCGTCTCTCGCGTCGAACCCTAACCCGCTCGCTAGCTAGCTCCGCGCTAGCTCGCGCGCCGCCGACCGTGTTTTGAGGGAGCGGCGGCCGGCCCGGCAGGCGTCGAAACGCTCGAAAGGGTCGCCGGCGATTGGGCCGGGCGGGCCACGTGACCCGAGGTCGCCGACTCGCCCTCCCCGTCAGCGTAACGAAAGCGGCCGTTTGAAATCCTTTGGGACTCGGGTCGGGTGACAGACAGAATTCCACTCGCTCGCTCAAATGTCCGACTCCTCGTCAGCATTTAACCGGCCCTTTCCTCTCCCGCGCCGCCAAGGCGGACGCCATGGCGCCGCTCCGGACGACGGGGGCGGGAATTGCCTCGGGGGTCCGTCGCTAGACCCGACCGGCGAGATGAGCGCCTCCTGGCAGGACGAGGACGAGGAGTGCAAGGCGGGCGCGGGCGCGGGCGGGGCCAAGGGCCTGGGCAGCCGGCCCAGGTTCTCCTTCTCCGAGATCCAGACGCTGCTGCGGGAAGTCCGCAGGAACAGATACATCCTCCTCAGTGAGTCCGCCGCCCGTCTTTTGTTTGCCCGCCTCAAAAGCCCCCCAAAGTCTGCCAAAATGAGTCTGCCATGAGTTGACAAAGACCTTCGGAGGACCCTTTCCCGCCTTATGACACGCGCGCTCGACGCTTTGCTTCGGCGCGTCTTCAGGGAAGTTCAATCACGGCGTGTCGGCGGAGGCCAAGAAGCGAAAGTGGGCCCAGATCACGGAGCGGATCAACGGCCTGGGAGAGAACCGCAGAGAGGTGAGCGAGCGCCCTCCGCCGTTTCGAGCGCCCCGGCCCAGCGCCCGCTCGCTTCTGCGCCTCAGGTGCGTCAGATCATGAAGAAGTGGGCGGACCTGAAATGCGACGGCAAGCGGCGCATGGCGCTCCTGCGGGCGCCCGCCGGCTCGCCGGGGAGGAGGAAGAGGAAGTCCCTGGACTCGGTGGAGAAGATGGTCCACGGGATCCTGCTCATGAGCCCCTCGGGAGGTCAGGCGCCGCGCCCCCGCCCGCGCTCCTTTTTTGCATCGGGGCTTCGGATTGGGGTCGAGCCACGGCTCCGTTCGCTAGCGCGTCGGTCCGCGGGAATCGCGCCAAAAGCCGGCGCGCTCGGCGGCCCGACGGGATGTTCTGCGCAGACGCGGTGAGCGACGCGGACGACGACGACGGGCGGGACCTCGAGCCGCCGAGCGGCGCCGGCGAGGAGGCCGGCGACCCGCGCCCGGACGGCGCCGACGGCTCTCTGTCGCTTCCCGGAGGCGCGGCCCTGGACTTCTCGCCCCTGTCGTCGCCGGACAAGGAGCTCAGCGGTAAGCGCCGGCGCCGCCTCCATGGCCCGCCGCCTCCCTTGACGGCCGGCGCTTTTTCCTCGCGGTCAGGGGACCCCTTCCGCTCGTCGGACGACGACGCAGGTGAGCGCCGCGCGGGACCCGAGCGCCACCCACCCGCTCGCTCGGCCCGAGGCTTATCCGACCGGCCCCGTCGGGACGCGCGCATCAGGCGGAAGAACTTAGCCGACTCCTTTCCCATTTGGGAAGCGGGCCCTCAAAGCAGTAGGCGCGGGTCAAGCGGAGCCCGGGTACCGTAGGTCCCTGGCCGGATAAAGGCGGTGGAAAGCGGGGCTAAGGTGGCGGGCGGATGTTTTGGGGAGGGCCGGCGCAGTCACCCCACCCCCTCCGTCTTTTCCAGACCCTTCGGCGGACTTTGAGGACGCCTCGGCCTCGTCCGCCCAGTCGGCGCCGCCCAAGCCGGTCCACACGTACTCCCGGCAGGGGCGCGGCGCGGCCGCCGCCCCGTCGCGGCCGCCCGGGCTCCTCCCGCGGCCGGCGCCCCCCTCGTCCCCGTCCTCGTGCTCGTCCGATCCTATCCCCGGGCCCGAGGCGGAGGGCGGCGCGGCGGCGGCGGCGGGCCTGGCGCGGCTGGCGCGCCACAGCGTGCGGCAGCAGCGCGCCGGCCGGCAGCTGCTGGCGTCGGCCTCGCGCTCGCTGGAGGCGCTGGCGCGGTCGCTGCGGCTGCTGGTGGAGAGCCAGCAGGAGTTTGCCAGCGGCTCGCTGGCGCTGCAGCGGGAGACGCTGGGCGTGCTCAAGACCTTCTCGGGCGCCGCGTTGGCCCTGCTGAGGGACGGCAGGCCCCAGGGTCCCGCCAGGGCCCGGCGCGGCTCCACGTGACCCAAGCCCGAAAGCCCCAAAGCCCCAAAGCCCGAAAGCTTGACTCGGACCCTTGCCATGTTGTTGACGGCTTTGTGATTTGATTTGGCAGACAATAAATGCCTTCCACTCTTGTGAAGGGACGGATTGATTTTTGCGCCAACAGACGGAAACTTTCAAGTGGACGGAAGACTCTTGAATTAACTTGGGGAGGACAAAGGGTCCGCCGTTTCTACCAGTCCGTATTGTGGGGATTTTTTTCACTATTATATATATATATATTTATTTCTTTCCAGGGCGAATAGCGGCGAATTTGACCCTTGAAAAGTGAGCAAACGTGTTGCGGCCGCCGGCAACGCAAGATGGCCGCCCGCGACCTCACCCGCGCGCGTTTCCGAGTGGCATAACGCGACAGTCGTCGGCTGAGTGACGTTGTCGTCTTTTCGCCGGCCGCCATGAACCTGCGCGAAGATTCGGACGCGAGAGCCGAACCGCTGGCCAGGTTCGCTTGCTTTCGGCCGTTTTCGCCTCCGGGCGCTCGCGAACGTTCGTTTGGCGCACTTTGCGCGTTTCCCTTGCTTTTCGGCCTCTCGCTCGCCGCGCTGATCGATTTAGGGCACAGAGCAGGAAAAAGTCTGTCGGGAAGATTTTGCCGGCGGCAAATCTTTCAATGCTCGCTCGCGATAGCATGCCCAAAATAACGCTCGTGGTGTAGGCAAACACAAGAACGAGCGCGCCTTCGCGGCGGAAGTGCGAAATGGCGCCGGTGTTACAGTTCAACTGGCTCCCGATTCCAAATGTGGGTCGATTGTCGACATCATTTCTGTTTGCTGACTGCAGATTCGTCACAAGCTACGTGGAAATTGATCAGCCGTATAACTGTCCTGTTCATCAATAAACACGCGAAACAACGCGAATCGGTTTCCAGTCCTACTTATCCGCAGGAAAATGTAAACATAATACAAATCTAAAAAAAACAACAAAAAATGCTCCGAGCGGGATTTGAACCCACGCGGGTATGGCTTTATATTTGCGCCACAATTACGAGCGCGCGAGAAACAAATTGAGCGGAGAAAATCAAAGTGAGGTAGCGAAAACCGATTTTGAGCAAAAGGAAAAAACTATTGAACGCGTAATGATAAGAGTTTGAGCGCGCGCCGATGGAGTTTGAACACAGAAAAAGAAATTGCTCGCTCCAAATTTCTTTTTGCTCGCTCGCAATAGCATTCTTGCGCTCAACATCTCGCTCTCGCTCGCGATACTCCCTCCCTCGCTCGCTCAACATCGCGTTTGCTCAACATCGAGCTCTATTTTTTTTTTATTATTAATCAACATAACAGTATATAATTGAGTATAATACAAAAACAGAAACAGTAACAACAAAAACAATAACGCCAGGGGAAAATAACCAAAGACTCAAAGAGAAACTGCAATACACTATTACACAAATACGTTAAAAAGAGTACACGCGTCACAGATTTTAATTGCTTTTAAATTGTTAGATCGTTTCAAAGTTTGAATACATTGTTTGACTTCATTGATTAGGACAGAGAGTTTCGGTTTTTGAGAGGCATATTTGCCATTTAGCAAAGAGTATCATGCAATTTATAACGTAACATCGATTGTTATTATTAATGGTCGAGCGATTGATGAAGGCAAACAATACAATTGTCAAAACAGGGAAAAAGTCAGGGCTAACCCGCGCAGAAACAAGTACGCAGATGTCCTTCCACGGTCTATTGGAAAAGGGGCAAGACCAGAACAGGTGAAAGACATCTTCGGGGCAGTCTTCACAGGAAGACCAGTTGACGTCAATATCCGTTTTAAACATTTGCACAAAGACTTTAGTGGGGCGCAGAGGACGACTCGAGCGAGCGAGAGCTCGAGGGAGGGAGGAGTATCGCGAGCGAGAGCGAGATGTTGAGCGCGAGAATGCTACTGCGAGCGAGCAAAAAGGAATTTGGAGCGAGAAACCTCTTTTCAAGAAGCTTTTTTCTGCGCTCAAAATCCGTTTTCGCTCGCGCAGTTTGGTTTTCAACGCTCGATTTTTTTCCGCGCGCTCGTGATTGTGGCACAGATATAACGCCAGAGACGGGCGCATAAATCAATGACGTACATAGTTGTTGGAGTCAACCGCACACGTGATACCTGTCGAGTTAGACAAGTGTCGCGCCGGGGGCACAGGTTGACTACGCATTTCCATTCAACCACTGAAAATGATAGCACCGTTTGCATTTATGTACAATCATTGATAGGAACGCTTAGCGCGTACGTACAACGTATGTATAAACACACACACACACACACACACACACACAGAGGGAGACAGTACATAAATGCGAACGGCTGCTATCATTTCTGTAGTTGATGAATGGAAACGCCCTTCCGCAATATTAGGAATGAGTATTTAATGCGATCGGACGGACGGACAACTGCAGGTGAGATAGATCATCTCCCTTTCGGAAGCGGGTTTGAGAAGGGAGCCGAGTCTTTCTTATATCAATTATTTTGTATAACGGTCATCTTCCGCGCATCTGAGCCCGAGGTGGGGTAAGGTATGACTTTTAAATGACGTGAACGCAAGACGATCGCGACCATGTCAAGTTGCTTCCCCGGAGCCGGTTCAAATGGGCGGAGTCAAACTGAGCACCGCGTCAACTTGTGCCCCGCGATTAACTCCAGCATCCGTGCGTCATTTATTTATGCGCCCGCGCCCGCGCGGGTTCAAATCCCGCTCGGGGCATACACGTTTTTTTCATTTTAGATTTGGATTATGTTTACATTTTCCTGCAGATACGTGGGACCGGAAAGCGATTCGCGTTGTTTCGCGTGTTTATTGATGAACAGGACCGTTATACGGCTGATCGATTTCCACGTAGCTTGTGACGAATCTGCAGTCAGGAAACAGAAACGATGTCGACAATCGACCCGCATCTGGAATCGGGAGCCAGTTAGTTTGGGAGCCGGTTGAACCGTAACACCGGAACGACGTTCGTTCCGTCCGTCCGTCCGTCCAGCGCGTCGTCGCCGGAGATCGAGTCGCTGAGCTGGGGCCGCGTGACGGTGAAGGGGGCCCCGGCGCCCTACAAGGACTGCAAGGTCTGGCCCGGGGGCAGCCGGGCCTGGGACTGGCGCGAGACCGGCACGCAGGTGGGAACCCGAGCGACGCGGCGCCGCGCCGCCTCGGCTGACCCCGGCCTTCCGCGGCAGCACCGGCCCGGAGTCCAAGTGGACGACGTGCGGGAGGTGCTGGACAAGGGCGTGGACGTGCTGCTCATCGGCCGGGGCATGGACATGGCCCTGCAGGTGGGCGCCGCGCTCCCGCTTCCCCAAGGTCGGGGCTCCCGACTTTTTCCCGCTCTCGCGCGGCAGGTTCCGCCGGCCACGGCGGCGTGGGCGACGGCCAAGGGGGTCCGAGTGCGATGCCTGCAGACGGAGGCGGCCGTGGCCGAGTACAACCGACTGGCGGCGGGCGGGGCCAACGTGGGCGGCCTCTTCCACTCCACGTGCTGAGCGGGCGGGGAGGAGGCTCCGAGAAAAACGCTTGCGCCTCCCGGGGCCGACGGCGTTTCTTCGACTCGCCGAGCTGCGTTTCTGAATAATCGACGAGCCTTTCGTTTGCCGCCGTCAAAAAAACAACAACTTTATTGCCATGCCACCAAATAAACAAAGGGCTTCCAAAGTGCAAATCGGTGGCCGCGCGCCGCTCCGGGATTCGGCTTCACGCGGGCCCCGACGAACAAAGGAGGGGGCGGCGCGGGGGGCGGCGCTCGGCGCCTGGCCGGCTCTCGGCGCCTGGCCGGCTCTCGGCGCCTGGCCGGCTCTCAGCGCCTGGCCGGCTTGGGCATGATGAAGACCTTGACGGGCTCGCTGAAGGCGATGGTTCCCTCGGAGGCGCCCTCCGCCGCCGGCGCCTCGTCCAAACCGTCGCAAACCGGCGGCGGCGGCGCGGCGGCCGAGCTGTAGGCCAGCAGGAGGCGCACCTTCACCTGGCAGGGCTCTGGGGCGCGCAGAGAAAAAGGGCGGGTCTGGGAGGAGGGCGGGCCCGGAAGGGAAACCCGGCGCCCGCTCGTTTTCGTTCGCCGACGAAAAGCCGACGCGGCGGCGCCGCCTCACCCGTCCAGGCGCCGTGCGACAGGTAGACCTGCGTGATGAGCCTGTGGCGGTGCGGGCCCGGCTTGCGGAAGTCTCCGGGTTTGGGGTGGATCACGTGACTCTGGCCGTCGGGATAAAGGACCTGAGCAGAGGGCGGACGTCGGCGTCGGTCTCGCGGCGCGGAGGGAAGGGCGCCGCCTGCCGACCTCCACTTTGACGGAGTTGTGGGGGTCGCGGACGTGCTCCAGGGTGGCGTCCACGTCCAGCGCCACCACCAGGCCGGAGGTGAACTTGAGCGGGTTGTCCGACTCCCCCGTGGGCTCCACGATGGCGGCCGTGGCTCGCTGGATCTAAGCGGAGCGCGGCGGCCCGTTACTTTCCGCGCGGGCCGAAAAGCCGCCGCTTACCTGAGGCGGGAGGGCGAGCCGCAGCGGGGCGCTCCGCCGGAGCGCCGCCTCCACCGTCCTCAGCAGCTCGCAGGGCTTGCGGGAGGCCGGCCGCGCCTCCGCCAGCTTGTCGGCGAAGGCGTCCCGGAAGTGAGGGAGCTCGGCGGCGAACAGCCTGCGTGCGAACAGCCGCGTTGGTCAAGCCGCGCCCTTTGGAGCCGCGCGGGGCGGCCGGCGAGGGCACCTGTGGAAAGAGTCCAGCTCCTGCAGGAACTTTTCGCAGGCGCCCACCAGAGGATCCTGCCTGCGGACCGCAAGTCAAAGGACGCGTTTGACGGCAAAAGGCCGACGAAGGACGACCAAAAGCCAGAGACGGACGAAAAGCGGAAAAGCCAAGTCAAAGCCAAAGCCAAGGACCGACCCGCGGGGGGCGGCGCGCGCGCCCAGGACCAGCTGCAGCGCCCTGGCCTGCAGCCGCACGTGATGGATGACGGCCACCTGTCTGCTCTCCAGGCCGCTGTACATGAACTCCAGCTTGAAGGTCTCCTCCACCACCTGCGCGCACCCACACGTGAGCGGCGCGGCCGCTGGCGCGCGGGAGCTGGCGCGCGGGAGCCGGCGCGACGTTTGCGGCCACCTGCCGGGCGGCCGTCGCGGCCGTGCCGCTCCGCTTGAGGCAGAGCGGGACCGGCGCGCTCCACAGCTTGTCGCGCAGGGCCTGAAGGAACAGCGGGACGTGAGGGGCGGCCGTCGCCCCCAAGCTCGGCGGAAGAGACGCCCACCTCGATGAGGAGCAGCTGGCAGCGCAGGTACGTGGCGCAGAAGTCGGCCGCCCCGGCCAGCTCCGTCTGCAGCCGGCCCAGCCTCCGCAAGTCGCTGCCGCGCGCCGGGGGGGGGAGGGGGAACCTCGACGTCACGCCGAAAGCGGCGCGAGCCCGGACCGAGCCGGTCGGCGCGCGTACCGTATGGTGAAGACCAGCAGGTCCCGAGCTCCCGGCGCTTCCAGGTTCTGAACGGCGCTCACCCGGTCCAGACTCTGCCGCAGGAAGAGCCGCGCCGACTCCACGCCTTGACGGTCGGCCGAGTCGGAAGCGCGGGCCTGCTTCCGGCCCGGCAGCTGAAACCCCGGGGGGGAGGGTCCCGTTATTTTTGGCTCCGACCGCGGGGCGCGGCGCGGGCGGAAGGGTCGGCGGCGCCGACCGGCAGAGGCGGCACCAGGTGCGACAGGCTGTCCCTGAGGTAGGCGTAGTGTCTGAAGGTGTGGTCCGAGAAGAGCGCCGGCATGGTGGGACACGACTTGGCCGCGTTGAACACCAGCACCAGGACGGCGATGTCTGACGCCGGCGTCAAGGAGAAGGCGGAGTAGGCGGAGTAGGCGGAGTAGGCGGAGTAGGCGGCGGGCGGCGCGGGGACGGGGAAGAGGATACAGGCCGGGTCGTCCATGTCCGGTTCCGGCGTGTCAAAGTAGGGGTGCGCGCTGAGGAGTTCCGGCACCAGCGGCAGCACCAGCACGGGGTGGCGCGAGCCCAAAAACTTGAGGCACCTTCCGAGAGAGAGAAGGAAGCGGTCCGAGTCGAGCCTCTGCCCTTTCCGCCCCGGGCGCGTTTCGGAAAAAGAGAAATAAAAAGGGGTCCTTCGGCGTCGACGTCGCGCCTCACTTCCACACGGAGTTGCGGTCGGCGGGATACTTGTTGAGGTTCTTGAGCAGCTCCAACAGGGCCAGCTGGATGCACTCCTTGGTGGACACGTTGGTGTAGCACAGCAGCTCGTGCAGAGCTTCTCGGATGTCGCGGGACGAGTCCTGGACAACAAAAAGCTCGGCCAAAAGCTCCCGATTCCAAATAATCCCCACAATTTTTCTCGATTAACCGGAGATCGGACGGAAGTTTCCAAACGTCCGAGCGCCCGATGTCACTTTTAAAAAGGTTTCCTGGTTTTTTTGCTAGCAGACGGGAGAAATCGCGCATCTACCTCCAGCACGGCCAGGACGGTGTCCAGCTGGTCCTCCCTGACTTTTAAAAAGGTTTCCTGGTTTTTTTGCTGGCAGAGGGAAGAAATCGCGCATCTACCTCCAGCACGGCCAGGACGGTGTCCAGCTGGTCCTCCCTGAGCGTGATGTGCGTGGAGATCTCCCGGAGCACGTGGATGGACTGCAGCCGCACCTCCTCGATCTCGTCGTTGAACATGTCCACCAGGAAGTCCAGGCACTTCTCGGCGAAGCCGGCCGACGAACGGGCCAGCCGGCACAGGGCCTCCACCGCCGCGATGCGCACCTCTGCCGGCCGGGCGCACGCGTCACGCCGGCCTACCCCCGGGGCGGCCCGGCCCGCGCCGGCCCACGTACCGAACATCTCGTCCTCCAGGCCGTGGACGAAGGCGCCGCAGGCTCCCGAGGCGATCAGGTTGACCGTGTTGGTGTCCACTTTCTCCTTCGGGGCGTCGTCGGCCCACTTCCTGCCCGACGAGAACTCGCCCGAGGCGAAGAGCTCCTTGGCCCGCTCGTGGGCCGTGCGCTTCCTCTGCAAAGGCAAAGGCCGCCCTCGCTCAACCGCTCGTCCCGCCAGAACTCTGCGTCACGGGAGTCGGGCCGAACCGCGGTTCGGGGGTCTTGACGGCGCCCCGCCCGTGAGCCGCCTTCCAAAGGGTTCGTGCAAAAACGGGAGGAACCGCGCGACGGTATTTCCGATTTCGAATGGCGCTAATTGAGCCCCCCCCCCCCCGATTTAGCCTAGAGATTTTTTCGCCCGCTCTTCCTTCGCTATCGTGCTTCGCCGCGCCCGACGAGTGGGGTCGCGGAGCGCCGACCCCGGCTCCGATCGGCCGGAAGCCGAATACGAAGCTAGCGGCGCGCCGCGTTTGGCCTCGGCGGGCGTACGCTCACCCGCAGGTCGGACATCAGCTTCTTGTCCAGCGTCTGCTCCAGGAAGTGAGGACTGACCTGCGACATGGAACCCTGGCGCAGCAAAAAAAAAAAAAAAAAAAAAGAAAGCGGAGGGTGAAGGGGGCCATCTCCGGCCGCGGATTTCAGCCTCTCGACGGTAAAGTTTGCCGAGTCCTCCGCGAACGCCGGCACGACGGGAAGACGCGGCGGCGCCAGGCGCGGTGCCTCACCAGCGTTTTGGCGGCTTGCGCGCGCACCATCCAGGAGCCGTCGCTGACCATGTGACTGATCTTCCCGAAGGCGTCGTCCGCCAGCCGGATCTCCTCGTTGGACGACGGGATGGGCACGATGCTGAGCCAAAACAGCGGCGAGAGCGCGCGCTTGCGTTGCAGGGCGTTGGGGCAAGAGAGAACGTGGAAACGCGCGGCTCGCTCCACCGCTGCGTGCGGCGCGGGCACGCGGAGGCCAAGTCGTGACCGACGCGCGTAGGGACGGGCGCGAGGCTACGACCGCGGCGCTACCGAATGAAGGCAAAGGCTTGGCCCGAGGAAAGACCGACCGGCGAAATGAACCCGCGCCCCGTCGGCCGCTCGGGGACGTCGGCTACGCCGACGGTCGGCTACGCCGACCGCCATTTTCCCGCGCGAGGCGCGCGACTGACCTCTCGGGGTACAAGACGCTGAGCACCCAGACCAGTCGAACGGCGGCGGAGCGGACCTGCTCGTAGTCGTCCGCCAGCAGCCGGCACGCCTGCGCGCAGGCGGGCGCGGGTCACGTGTCGGCTTTTTTTCTTTGGTGTTATTAAAAGCCCTTTTCTGCTGCGGCTTCTCCTTGCGCGGGCGCGAGGACGGTTTGCTCACCTGCTCGTAAATGCCCTGCCGAAGCTTCATCCCTCTCTCGTGCAGCTGCAACTGGAAGACACGGCGGGGTCACGGCAGGGTCACGCCGGGCGCGAAGCGTCCCGGGCCCCGCGGAGGGAGGCCTGGCGCCAGCTACCATGGCTTTGAGGGCCGCCGCGCGCACTCGGGGGTCCCGGTCGGCGAAGAACTCCCCGATGACGGTCGGCGCGTCTCGGGCTGAGCAAACAAAGCGTCGGAGGCCTCAGCGCGTCTTCAAAGATCCGCTTCTTGAAAACAACCCTCGCGTGCAAGGAGTCATTTGGACGGGCCGCATTTCGTAACTTGCCGTCGCTTTCTGGTACCGTAAAGCATGAAGGTCAAAATTTGGAGGGACCTGACCCTTCCAATTGAGACAGCGCACCCCCGCCCTTTTGGGAAAAACGGGACAGGCGGCTTTTCCGACGCCGGGCCCGCCGTCCGCCCGCCTTGTCAATTAACCATCGAGCGCCGCGCAAACACACCCGCGGCGCGCGCTGCGTGGGTCTTACGCTCGTCGCCGATCATTTTCACTCCTCGGCGCCTTGTCGCGCGGGCGCGATGGGCTACGCGGTCCCGGCGGCGTTTCTCGGCGGAAATGTATCAACTCGTTTTCCAAGTATCCCGGACTAATAAACACATGCCGCGACGTAATCCGGAAAGTGCGCGGTCCATCCGAAGCGCGCCTCGAACTTTTTCCGATTGACCTCCCCGAGCGCCGGCCGGGCGAAAGGGGCACCTGCGGACGAGCCGGGGGCTTCGCCGTCCTTGCCCGGGGGGCCGTCGGCGGCGCCCAGACGTCCCAGCAGCTGGAGACACTTGGTCCTCACGCCGAAGGAGGCGTCCGACAGATGCTCGCGGGCCACGTCCGCCAGGCGCCGGGCCACCGACGGGCCGTGCGGCAGCTGCGCGCCCGCCGTCAGAAGGCTGTCCAGAAGCTGCGCCAGCACCTGATGGGACTCTGCACGCACGCGGCCCCGTTGAGGACGGCGGCTCGCGAGGCGGCGGCGACGGAGCGCGTCTCACTCTCGCCGGCCGCGGCGGCGACCACGTCCTCCACGATGCAGTCGGGACTGAAGCCCGGAGTGGTGGACAGGACGCCCAGCAGGGACGCGATTTTCAGCCGCACAGAGTTGTCCGCTTCCTGCGGCCGCAAACAAAAAATAAGATAAAATCCCTGGACCTATTAATTGGATGATAAAGGAGGGGGGTGGGTCATTCCTTTTCCCCGTACCTTGTAGTAGTGCTCCAGGAGAATCCTGACCACGCCCTCCACGCTCTCGGCTTCCACGGGTTTACGGGCGAATCGCAGCAGGAAGTGCAAGGCGTCGGTGGCGTTGGCGGCCTTGCACAGATCCACGTGGAGAGCCGCCGACTTGCTGGGCTTACACAGACGGAGCTTCTTGGACGCGGCTTCTTCGGCGGGGACCTGCGGCGGCGACGCCCCAAATGCCAGAGTTGTTTGACACGCCGGCTGGATTTGTTGCCTCGCAAGCGGCAACACAACAAATGTTCTCGAATCATTTGGTGTGTGTGCGTGTCTCTCTCTCTCTCTCTCTCTCTATATATATATATATATATATATATATATATATATATATACACACGTCTAGTTCCCTGTGCGCGTGTGTATATCTATCTTTATAAGATAACATCGGCTACATTGAGAACACAACTACATACAGACGGACGGACGGACGGACAGACGGCTGCACTGGACTTGACATTAGCGGCGCTCTCGCGGCCTCTCGTTTGGGCGGACGCGTTCCGAAAAGTTGCTTTCTTTCCTTTTGTCTTTCTCTCCTTCGGGGAAACGGACGCGCTAGCGCCGGCGCCGGCGCGAGGCCAGCCAGCCAGGAGCTAGCTTAGGTCGCCGGTTAAGGCCGCCGGCCGGCTTAGGTCGCCGGTGTAGGCCGCCGGCTTCCTTTCCTCGCTCGCGGCCGCCAATCGGCCGAGCGCGGCTCAAAGCCACCCTCGTCCTCACCTGTACGACCCTGGAGAATTCCTCGTAGACTCGCTTTTTCAAATGCGCCGCCATGTCTAGCGGGTGCACTCGGCAGCGGCAGGCAAAACAGGCGTAAGCTAGCGCTCGCTTGGCGTAAGCTAGCGCTCGCTTAGCTTACGCGTGTCCCGACTCGACTTCCGTAGCTACGGCAGCGAAGCCAAACGCGATCGGAAAACCTTCGGCCCAATAGGATACGTCAATCGTTGATGTTTATATGTCGACTTAAAAAAAAAAATTGATAAAACCTTCGGGCCAACAGGATCGAAAGAAAGACAACCAAATGCGCACGATAGGACGAACGAAAGCAACATATTTACGCATCCGAGGTGAACGCAAAAGGAATCTTCTTCGTTTCAACGCCGAATGAGCAATTAAAGGCCCGATGTGTAAAACCGGGCTCGGCTCTTCTGCTTTTTGGCAGCAAAAAAACCCTACCGGCATCTTCGCACTAGACGAAACGCTGGCAATCTCATGTTTTATTTCCTTTCCACCTGCCCCCAACCAAGACGTCAACTGGACGTCAAGTCGCGGACCAAGCGCGGGAGTTCACCACCAAGTGAAGGTGAGCGTGTGGAAAAAGTCGATGCTCCTCTGTATCAGGAAGATCTTCTCCGGGACGTAAGGCTGAACGTGGACCGCGTAGCCCTGACTCTGGATGTCCTCCCGCACGCAGTCCAGCAGATCGGCAGCCGTGGGCCCCGCGTTCCAAGGTCCGAAGGTCACCGCCGAGTCCTTGTCGGCCAGCGGGCCGGCGGCGGCGCGGCGGCGGGCCAGGTCCTCCTCGGTCCGCAGGACGCAGACCACCACGGCGGAGCGGCGGGCGGCCACCGCCTCCGCTCGGGCCACGCGGATCAGAACCTGCCGAGAGGAGGGAGCCGTCCCGGAGGGTCGGGGACCGGCGGAGGCCTCTGGCTTTCCGCCTTTGGGGGGGGCACCCACCTCGATGTTCTCCTTGTAGTGCGGGACCCTGGCCAGGAACTGCCGCCTGCCCACCAGCTGGCCGAAGAGCACGGGACTCTCCTCCAGGCGCTTGGCCAGCGCCGTCACGTTGTAGTGCAGCGACTCCTTGTGAACCTGCGTGCGAAAATCGCGCCGTGACATTACTCAAACATCTGAGGGAAACGCAAGCTGATCCGATGATTTTTCCATTGGGTGGCGCGATGGTTGGGAAAAGGGCTCGTCCGCGCTACCCGGTCAATGGTTTGAAAACTTCATTTCCCATGAATTCTTTTGGACGGGAGATCCAAAGGAGGACGCCCAAGCTTGACTTTTGCTTCCATAGTTTCCTTTTTTCTCTGTTTCCAGATCGCGCGAGAGGGGCCGGGCACGGCGCCCCGCTTCGAGTCCCCCGAGCCCGGGCGCTTCGGGGCTAAGGTCGGGAACGAGGACGCGTGACGAGCGGAGCCTCCCCCGGCTTCCGCATAGTTCTCGAGAACGAAGACGCGTGATGAGTCGAAGCCCCTCCCCCGGCATAGTTCTCGGGCCCCTCGAACACCCGGCGCCGCTTTCGCACGCCGACGGTACCTGCGGGACGTTGCGGTCGGGCAGCTTCCCGGACCTGAGGAACTCCAGGACGGCCCCGAAGTGCTCCCCGTCGCGGTCCAGGAAGTAATGCCCCCGCGCGTCCTTGGGGAGTTTGGGGGGCCCGCCGAACCACTCGGCCAGCTTGGACTCGGGGTGCTTGGTGAGCGTGGCCACGCTGGTGCAGAAACTTTGGCCGCCCACGTTTAAGTGGACCACGCGCATGTGCTGCGGAGGAACGCAAACCATCAGTCGCGCCGCGACCGGCCGGCCCGGCCCCCTGCTCCGGGAGGGCGGAGCCCACCGAGGAGTCGGGCTTTGGCCCGATAAGTGGTCTCACCAAACCAACGTAAATACGCGGCGGATACGCGGCGCTCGCTTTCTCCTCCCGGTGCCGAGCGCGGCCAGAGCGCCAAGGGCCGCCGCGTACGGCCGGCGCTCGGCCCCTGCCCGCCGCCGCGCTTGTCCGCCCTTGGGCGGAGTCGACTTCTCGTCGAGCCTTAACTTCACGGACTTGGCCAGAAAGCGAGAGGAGTCTGCGGCTACCGGCCGGGATCGCGGAAAAGGATCTTGTGAAACTTTGCGCCGAGAATACCATCGATTTTCCTTCCCCTTTAAAGAGCGCGTTCAGTTTCTGTGCTTTCGCGCGTCGCCCGAGCGAGTCGAAGCCTTCTGGCGTAAACTTATTGTATAACGGCGACGGGGTGGAAACCGACCGGCCGTCGACCTCCCGACAACGTTGCTTTGAACATGTCACCAACCGGACGGAGTCTCACCGGAGGCGCGCGTTCAGAGTAATCCTCGGCAGCTCTCGAGTCCGCTCGGTCCATGTCGGCCGCGAGGGGGGCGCGGCCCGACCCGGACTCAATCGACGCCGTCGCGGGATAAAAACAAAAACTTCCCGCGAGCGACGTAACATTTGCCGCGGCAATCTCACTTGACCGGTTTAGGCCTCGGACGTGACGAAACGCATACCAAAGTTGGCGACGATCCATCCGATCCTCTGCTTTTTCTTGCGTCGGTTTAGCCGCGCAAGTTCATGAAAACCTGATGGGCAGGAAAGACTAGACGCGGCGCAGCCGTAAAACAAACATTAAAGCGCGTATGGAGATCCTTTCCCAAAACTTTGAAACGCAAATAAACTCCCGAGGATATTTTAGCCGGTCAAGCCTACGGATACGGCGCCCGGTAGAACGCCGCCGACCGTAGCAAAAATGATTTTACGGTGCGGGCCGGAGGTCGACGAGCTCATTTAGGTGACGGAAAAGGAATCCAAAGACAGGAAAAGCTTCTTCTGGAAATTTTATTTTGTACACAAAACACCGGCCGTGGAGAAAGAACCTGGAAGAGAAAGAAAAGGGGCGGGCCGCCCGAGCTCAGTCGCCGGCGGCCGATAAAACGCGGCCCGGGTCTGCGGCGGGACGCTCACCCGGCGGGCCTCTTAAGCGGTGGGCACGGGGGCGCCGGCCTGGGGCATGACGGGCACGTCGGGCTTGGCGCCCTTCTGCTCCGAGATGGGCGTGGTGGGCAGCGGCTCGTCCTTGGGCTCCACGATGCTGACGTGGTCGGGGAGGGGCTTCTTGGGGCCGATCTTGCCGCTGGGGTCCCACGGCAGCATGATCTTCACTTTGATGCCCAGCACGCCTGGACGGGCGGGCGCCCGCATGAGGGTCGGGCGCGGGCGGGGCGCGAGCGCGGGAGGGCGGGCGGCGAGCGCGTCTCCTCACCCTGCCTGAGCAGAACGTGGCGCACGGCCGTGTCCACGTAGTAGTTGACGGGGTCCCCGCTGTGGATCATGAGGCCGTCCACGAACTTCATGGACTTGGCGCGCTGTCCTCTCAGCTTGCCCGACACCACCACCTCGCAGCCCTTGGCGCCGCTCTCCATGATGAACCTCAGCACGCCGTAGCAGGCCCTGCCGGCGAGGGCGCGTCAAAACGCCCGTACTCCCGAGCCGCCTTCCGTAAAGGGAAGCTACCCGTTTGCCCCGCCGCTTTTGACGAGCGCTCTCCGCGCGCATTAGCCGCTCTTCGCAGAGGATGAGGAAAAACAGCCGCGACGTTGGGCCGTTTGCGCCGAGGCCGGAAATCCCACGCGCCGTTCGTCATCCCTTTTGATCCCTCTCAGACAAATGCCTCAGCGTCTTCAGCGGGTGAGCGACTTTGCCACGCCGAAGGCGGTCCGAGCGCGGAAACGCAGAACGCGATCCGGGCCGACCGCCCGCCGGCTAACGAAGTCCGCGTCCGACTCGTCATCGGGTCATCACCGAGGGGCGAAGGTCGATCGTTTCGATCGAGCGCGGCGCGCCAAACGCGGCGGCTCCGGCGGAAGCCGACTTTCCGGTCGCCAGACCGCACACAAGCCGCCGTTTGCGTTCGGCTCGGCGGCTACTACGTTACCGTCGGGACTTGTGCCGCGATTTCTCCAATTTATTTATCGAATGTATTTTTAGCCCTCCGAGGCTTTCCGTGTGCGCCTCGCCTTTTGTTCCCGGTAAAAAGACGAGTCGTCGAGAGGGGCGCGTTAAGATCCAGAGCCATTTACGTGAAAAAGGAATACATTAAATGAACGTAAACTTCAAAAACTTGTGTTCTTAATGACCGACATTAAGTTTTTACTCTAATCATAGGGCTAGTTATCACGAAAAGATCATACATGCGGGGCTACAGCAAACGGTAAACGCGGCAACTCGCAGCCCCTCCTGCCGGCCGTAACGCCAAATCTTACGCGCCGTCCCTTTAAGGGCGGCGTGCGGTCGGCGTCCGCGTCCGCTCGAGCTCACCTCCGCACGGCCAAACCTCCCAGGAGCTTGTAGCGCAGAGACTCAGCCTGAGCGATGGCGCACAGGCCGCGGGTGGCCACCTTCTCGGCGTAGAGCTGCAAAACAAAAAGGCCGCGTCAGCCCGCCGGGGCGCGGACTCGGGAGGCGCCGATCTCGAGCGGAGCCTTCGGCGGGCGGGCCCGTCCCGTCGACTCGGCCGGCCACCCCCCCCTCCGTTTTCGCTCCGAATATCGCCGCCGTCAATTTCGGGCCGACTGACCTCCACGCTGCCCTCGGGGAAGCCGAACCTCTTCTGGACCACGGCCGTCAGCTCTCGGATGCGCCGGCCTTTCTCCCCCAACACGTTCTGAGTCCTGGAAAGCAAGCGCATCGTTAAACGACGGGAACATTCTCCTTTCGCTTCCAAAGCCCTTTAGCCGTCGCCGTGAACTCGTCCCTCCCTTCGCGCCGCCGAGGTCAAAGTCACCCGCCGAGAGCTTTGCGCGGGAAGCCGAAACGAGCGGACAAAACAAACGAGCGGAAACGTTTCGGATGATAAGAAACAAATAACGGCTGTTTGAAAAAGGCCAATTTGGCCCGGGAAGCGAAATAACGCTTCCCGTTTCGGCGCGGCGCCCGCGTCCCTCTCAGACAAATGCCTCGGCGTCTTCAGCGGGAAGACAACTTTGGGCTGATGGGGGGCGCCCGTGCGGGAAAGCAGAACGCCGCCCCGAGGGGCCGCCCCACAGCCCGCAGCCTCGATCCGACTCGTCATCGTATCGTCACGGAGGGAGCGGGCGCTTCCTTCCACGCTTTGCTTTCGGGGCGGGTGAGCGCGAGGGGTTCGGACGCGGCTCCGTCTCCTTCGGGGGAGCGGCTTGGGCTGACCTGGTGGCGAGGATGATGATCTCCGTCCTGTTGGGGGTGACGCGCACCTCCACGCCCGAGTAGCCGTCCTCGGCCAGCTCGCGGGTCAGGAACTCGTTCAGCTCCGCCTTGAAGATCCCGTCCGAGACAAACTGCAAACGACGGGCGCCGGCGTCACACGCGATACCGCGACAAGAAGTGGCCCGACAACAGCCCCCACCGTCGCGTCCGATTGACTTTGGCCCCAAGCGGTTTTGATACAGCAGAACGGCGGCGCCCGACGGGATTTTTCTCCCCCTGTAACTTCATTTACGGCTCACACACCGGAGGACGCCGATTGGAAGAGTGACGCGGGGCAATCGAGGAGACGGAAGCCCACGCTCCCGCTCGACGAGACCTGAGCTCCGCTCGGCTGAGACGAGGGCGCCTTCGTCCGATTAGTCGCGTGACAAGCGAGTGCTAACGCTAGACGAGCCGCTCCGCTCCGCTGCCTAGTCGGGCGCCGAAGGCCGGGGTAAAGCCAGAGCGAAGGAGAAGGCGGGCGCCGCCATGTCGCCAGCCGCTCTCGAGCGGCGGCGACGCCGGCGGCATCCGGAGCAATCCCGGCCGAGCGCGCGCGGACCGCGCGTCGACTCGCGTCGGCGCGAGAAAAGGCGCCCGCGGCCATCTGCCGGCGAGCCCATTTCCGAGCCGCCCGTTCCCGGCGAGCGATGAAACCACTTACTTTCCTCTTCTTGGAGATCTGCACCGCCATCTTCGCACGAGCCGCAGACAGGAAAGGGCGGGCGTCCGACGCGGAAATGAATTTATACGACGTATGACCACTTCCTGTCAGGCCCTGCCTACGAGGCGCTCGGGACTTGCGGCTTTCGTTTTCATGAGCTTGCCTTTAGAGGGCGCGTTTGCTTCGAAGTGCGTACAGTACTTGAACAAGAGGAGCCCCGCGGCTCCCGCTCGCTTGACACGGGGCGCCGGCCTGCTCGGCGATGGCTGCCATCTTGCGGCTAACTCTGGCGTTTCACCTTTCGACGACTCGGCATCTCGCGGCTTCTGTCGAGAGCTCCCACATACGGTATAGAATCCGGCCTCTTTTGGACAGCGCGTGTCAAATATGACGGTGGGTCTCGTCATCGGGAAATGATATTATATATGATATCCTCCGGAGGTCCTTTCTAGCTACGGACAGCGGGAGAAGGGTGTGTTTTGCCGCATTTACCGTGATGCCCCTAAAGCTCCAGAGGGCGCGTGCGAAAAACGACACGTACTCCCTCTTTAAAATGTGTTTTTTTTTGTGTGTTGAAGATGTTCGGCGAAGTTGTTCTAAAAAAAAAGTACAAACTCCGGCACTCCGCAGTTGTTTTTGTTGCGAAATCATCATCACCTCGCACAAAAAAAATGCAATCAAGTCCCGATGAGTTTGGAGAAACTTTATTGGACGCTTTTGCGGACGGATGTCGTCTTGCCTTGGCGAAACGCTAAGATCGAAGCCACCGCTATGTCTTACTGCGCTCGCGTGCTTTGAGGTCTTCTATCTTTTCATGAGGTTGTTGGCCTTCCGGTTGGCCGTGTCAATGCGCGTCACGTTCACAACGGCCTGCGCAAACAAACAAGCGTCATCCGTTTCCAACGCGCGCAAAATGCAACGTCCGAACGAACGGCTCTCCGTTTTACCAAACGCAACGGCGCGCGGCGGTCAAAGGGATTCGGAGCGTTTTGGGCGCACCGGGGCGGGGCTCAGCTTTTTACATGTACATATCCTTAGGAATGAATATTCGTCGATTCGAAAAACGCCTCTAACGTGGCAACAAATACAGATTTGAATCACACTAGTGCATAGTAATCAAAACGTATCACGTGTAAAAAAATAATGAGTAAAATGATCGAAGTCGGGAAATTAGGCTCCTTAAGCCTTTGAATAATTCCTATTAATCGTAGCGGGCGACAGTATGAATGCGGTTCGCTCGTTTGCCTTGTGGTGGTGCTGGCGTATCGGTGATGAGTGCAGAGAAAGGCACTTTTCTACGGCGTTTGTATTTGTGAACTGGGAGCACCGATAATTACTTTGGGATCGTTTTGAGCATGTAAGTCTGTTCACTTTTGTTTCGCAGTGCTTTTTTGTGACGTCATTCAGCCCACTAGCTAAAGTGCTAATGACACGCTAACGACGCGACACGTCAGACGCGACAGCCCCAAGTGGCGCGCTACATATGTGCTTTTACGCCAATATGTACAACGTAAACGCCAATTTTACGGTTGGCGGTTGTACGGTGGAAACTGTTGGTGGGAAGCGTGGACGAAACGAGTCAAGATGAAAAGTGGACGAGCGCAGTAAACATGCGAAACAAAACGAAAAAACAACAACATTGTCTCGTTTGTGGGCAAGCTGGCGTATTACTACATCAATAATGAATGCTAGAAATGCATCGCCAACTGTAACAAATCCGGTAGAAGTCTTAACATCGAGCGCCTCATCCGGCGTCTCATACGCCAAAGACGCGGCCTCTGCCATCTTGAATTCTCTCTCCTCACCGGAGACGATGTTTTCCCGCCCAGGCGTTTCCCCAGCCGAATAAGTAGACGCGCCACTGTATTCGCCGAGTTAAAAAAAAGATGCGTTTTGGTTCCGTTTGGACTATCTTCAACAGTGCTGCATGAAATCCTTAAGGCCTAGGTGTCAAAGTCCGGTCCCGGAGCTTTCCCGCGTGTTTTTGACGCTTCTCTCTTAAACGCCGACCGGGCGCGCCGGGGAAAGAAAGCTGAAAAAGGCGCAGGATGCCGGACCCGGAGGATGGGGCGGAGATCGGGAGCGAGCGGGATCAGGTTCGGTAAAACGCGAGTCGGGCCGGGTTCCCGGCGGCGCCGGGGCGCTCACCTTTTCCCGGACGCGTTCGATCTGCGCGTTCTGCGAGTCGATCTCGTTGCCCACGTCCAGCGCCACGCACCTCAGGTTGCCCACGATGCCGCCCACGCGCGCCAGGTTGTCGTTCATCTCGTCCTCGCGGGCGTCCCGCGTCACCCTGACACAAAGGCTCCGTGAAGCCACGCGGGCGCGCCCGGGCGCCGGACGGGCCCACCTCCGAACGTATCCCCCGCTCATGATCATCCGCTCGCGCTCGTCCGCCACGCGCGAGGACGGCGGCTGGTCGGACACCACGCCGTCCGGCCCGCCGCCCCAAACCGCCTTGTGGGCGCCGCGTTCTTCGAAGGCCTTCAGTCTGACGGGGAGAAGGTCGGCGCCCCGTTAACCGCGGTGGAAAAAGGCGCGCCGCCTCCTCGGGCGGGCCGTTTCGTTGAAATCGCGTTTCCGCCGTCGATCTCGGGTCCCAAAGCTTAAGAGGCGCGCGGGTAAAAAGTCAAAGCGTATCTCGGCGGCAATAAGTAAAGACGGCAACGAAAACACACGGGCGGGCGCTCCAGCTTTGGGAACGTTGCGGGCCCTTCATAGCCGAGGAAGCGCCTTCAATTTGACAGACTAAATCCCAAATGGTTTTTTGAAAGCGCGCCTCATTGCGCAAATCGCCCCACGTCGAGAGGTCGCGGGAAAAACCCCGTCTCGGGGCCGAAAGCTCTTTGAGGCCGTCGAACGGAAGTCCATTACGGGAAGACGGACGGCCGACCCCAGGCGGTCTGGGGCGCCCGTAAACAAAGGGAGCGCCTCGGCGCGCGCGCACGTACTTGGCACAAGCGCGCAGGCCGCAACACTCGGCCAAGCTTGTCAGGTTTTTCTCGGCTTCCTTCATGTCCGAGTCGATTGCGTCCAAACCTTCCTCGGTGCGCTCCAGCTGCTCTGGGGGGACAAAGCGTCTCGCGAGCGGCTGGGCCCGGTGCGCTTCGGCCCATCTTAGCGTTTGTTTCAGCATAAAAAAAAAAATCGACCGTACTAGCTCACGGACGCAAGGGTGAAATGGCGCTTTTGATGGAAGAGCGCTTTTGTTTGGGTTTTATTTCATGAAGGCAGTCCGTCGCGGCGGTTCTGGGGGCGAGCGCCGAGCGCGACGCGGAAGCGGCCTTCTTTACCTCCTTGTTCATCCAGCATGACCAGCGCTCGGATGCCGGCGTCTTTGCTCTGGTGAGGCGCGCGCGCGCATACGTGGGTTGAGCAAAGGGAGGGGGGGCTGAGGGGTGCCTTTGCGCCAGGGCCGGCCGTACCTCTTCCACCAGCTGCACCATCCTGCGTGTGCTCTCCAGGGACTGCCAGCCGACACACACACGCACACACGCACACACGCACACACACACTTGACATTTCTGCGTCACAATATCAAGGAAGGAAGATCGTAAGGATGCGTGGACAACAAGGTCGCAAGGAAGCAAAGAAGGAAGCAAAGAAGGGAGGAATGAAAGAAGGAAGGAATGAAAGAAGGAAGCAAAAAGGGAGGAAGGGAGGGAGGGTGGGAGGGAGGGTGGCCCACTCACGCTTTCACTCAAAGCCAACTGTGCGTGCGCGTGCGAGGGCGCGGCGCGTTTGTGACTGCGCGCGTGCGTTTGGTTCCGCAGGTGTGTGTGTGTGTCCGTTTCCGTGACAACCGGGCGAGCCAGGTGTTCTTTGGAATACAACGGCCACGCGCGTTGTTTGCGCCGCGCCGGCTCGCACGCGTACGTATGACAACGTTCATCGGCGGGCCTCGCCTCATCCGTCAGCCGATCGGCCCTCCTCTGCAGCTCCCCCCGCTCGCTCGGGACCGAGGGCTCGGACGCCATGGCGCGCGCGTTCGGCGGCAGGTGCTGAGATGAGCTCAAAGCGTGGGGCGGTTTGCTCACCTGCGGAGCACAATGGCGTCGCCGTCTTCACTTCTAGGAACGTTTTCTCTCCGTTTGAGTGTACTGAACGCGGGCTGTACGTCAGCACCGTGGGGGTTTTTGCCAGGGTCGAACCCCGGTCCCGGGGGGCCGGCGTCCCGCTCGTTTCGGAAGCCCCTCTCTCCTACGCGCCCCGTCCAATGGCCGCCCGCCGCGGGGTTTTCCCAGAAGCTAATCGTTGGAATCGGGCGTGTCGGGGAGAGGAAAAAGTCATTCGGAGCGCGAGTAAAACAAAAACGAGTGCACGCCGCGCGGCGAATACTTTATAAGGACGACGCTATCGGGCGTTTACGAGGAGGCCGATGCGAGAGGCGCCGCGTGACTTTTTTACCCGCCGACGCCAAAACAAGCATTCGCGAGCGACGGACGGCTCCCGGCCGAACCGCAAAGCGGCGCCGACCGCTGGCGGGGAGGACTCGGTACGCGTCCTCCCGTCTCCGGGTATCCGCCGGCGACTCCGGAGAGCGCCACCCGCGGCGGTACTCGCTTCGGTTACTTACTACGCGTGCGTCGTGCGACGCCGGCTCCGTGCCCGCTCGACTTCCCCTCGACGCCAGCGTGCAAAGTAACCCTTCGAGATGTTGCCGTCACAACATCTTCACGCGCTTGGGATTTTGTGGCACAAAGGGTGCGCGGAGGCGGGTCTTACCTGTCACGGGCTCATCCTGAAAATGGAGCAGAGCTCTCTCTCCCTCCCTCGGCGCGACTCCGCCTCCCCTCCGTCGCGCCCTCCGACCGCGAGCTCGGCGCCCGAAGCCGTCGAGGGACGCGCAGTTCAACGCTTTCGCGCCCCGAAGGAAGGACTGATGAGAAAGCGGGGGTGGGAAGGATCGCCGTCGGAAAAAGTTGCCCATCTTCTTCATCGTTGCTTTAGACGTGGCCTTTCATGTTTTGGCCATCTTCTTCACATTTCTTGAAACTTTGGCCTCCGCACGCCGGGGAAGTCACGCCCGGCGCGTAGGCGGCGCCCTCGCGAATCGGGGAACGTTTCGACTGACGGACCCGCGTCTCCGTCGCGGTCGCTCGTGTCCTCCCTCGCTAGCCGAAGCCGAGTGCGTTTCGTGACGTTTGTTCCAGCGTGTTGGCGCCCTCTGTCGGGCGCGCGCGGCGCCGCTCTAGCGATCGTCGCGCCGCTTCCGCTAGCCCCTCCCCTCCTCTAGCCCCTCCCCTCCTCGCGCTCTCGCCTTTTTCCTCCGACGTCCTAGAAACGACACGTACGTCAACCTCACGAAACATTCCTTTTTCGAACGAAATCAACGACGCGCAAAGTGACGTCAATAAAATGCTTTTCGCTCTCTGCCATTGGCTGGCGTCGCGTGAGGAGAAGCGGCGACAGAAAGTGGACGGGCGGTTTCGAAAAACGCCAGCACTCTTACTTTGCGCGAGGGCGCGAGAAATGGAACCAAAGGATCTCCCGAGTAAAGCTTGTGGGGAAAAGAGAACAGGAATACGTAACTTCAAAAAAGGTGTAAATCGGGCTCGGGGGGCCGGAAGAGGCGCCGCGCGTTCAAAAAGCCGTAAGCCCATCCCAGATTCCGAGTGACGCGCGCACACTCATTCCGTGCTCGTGAGGCTTTTAATGGTTGAGCGTAAGCAAAATTGTCGCCGCAGCAACGCCGCCTTTTTTGCTCTTCGGTCCCGTCGGCCGAGCCTCACGAGTACATGGTCAGCTGGAGCCACTGGAGCGGCAAAAACGCCTCCGGATCATCAGG
Source organism: Hippichthys cyanospilos (assembly GCF_059441005.1). NCBI lineage: Eukaryota > Metazoa > Chordata > Actinopteri > Syngnathiformes > Syngnathidae > Hippichthys > Hippichthys cyanospilos. The sequence continues at coordinate 230,861 of NC_142379.1, forward strand.
CTGGCTCGCTCGCGCGCGCGCGCCGGCTGAGCTGTATTACCTCTTTGATGTCCAGGTTAATGGAGCCGCTGTTTCCTTTATCCAGGGTCTTGAAGGCTCCTGACGCGCGCGCGCGCGCGCACAAACTTGTCAAATAGTCAAGCTGGAACTAACGGGCACACGCTAACCGTGAGCGCCTTAGCGAGCGAAAGCCAGTCCGGCAAAGACTCACTGCACATGGCGTCCAGTCGCACCATGCAGCCCACAAAGTTGTCAAAGTCCATGTCGCCGTGCTCGTCGCTATAGCGCCGGACGATCATCTTGTACAGCTCGTCGTTCAGAGGGAAGCCTGCGCGCACGCGGCGTGAGCCCGAGCGCCCGTCCGGCCCCGCCGCCGCCGCCCCCGCCGCCGCCCCCGCGCACCCGCCGCCGTCGCCGCCCCTACGCACCTGCCGCCTCGAAGGCGCGCGGGAGCTCCCTGCCGCAGATGACGCCTGACTTGTCCTTGTCGCAAGACACGTAGGTGGCCTGCCCAAAGACAAAGCCGACGGCCCGCCTTTCAACGGGAGGGCGACCGACGGGCCGCCGGCCGCTAACATCCGGCAGCCCGCCCGCGGCCTCTCCGTTTCCGGACTTTTCCGAGCGACCCACCTTCCATTTCTTGATGTTGCCCCACATATATTTGAACTCGTGGAAGCCCAGCTTGCCCGTGCTGTCGCTCTGCGGACGCCGGCGTTAAAGGCAAACGCGGCTCGCGGACGCCGGCGTTAAAGGCAAACGCGGCTCGGGCTCCCCGTCGGCGGTCCGGGGCCAGAAAAGGATACGTCCATGACGGCCACCATGCTTCTGCACGACTCGATGCCGAAACCGTCCGTCTTCAAATTGCCGTCTGACACCGAAGGTTAACGTGTGCCCGTTAGCGCCGTGGGAAATAGTTCCACTCCATCCGTTTTTCTTTGTTATTAAACGTTAGCGCGGTAGGGCCGGTTTCCCGCCAAATACCGGCACGCGCTATTTTGTTACCGAACGTTAGCGTGCGCTAGTCGGCGCGGCGCAAGTATTTCGCTGGCGATCGTCAGCGTGCGCCGGTTGTCATAACGTGACTCACGCTTGGTAAGGACTTCGTTGAGGATGAACATCAGTTCTTTGGGGTTCACCTCCATGTCCTGAGCAAACACACACGCGCACGCACAGTACAAACACACGCTAGCGCAAGACGCACGCATCCATGTGCTGTATATGTAAAACCGAGGCGCGCGCACTCCATCATGCGCGGGCACGCCGAAGGACAAGCCGGCGCACGCCCTTGCAAGTTTTCGCCCGCTGAGAACACTTGCTCACATTTGCCCCTGGCCGCGCACCCCGCCTGGTCTCTGGAACGATGCGGGCGCGGCTTCGGGGCAAACGGGGACGGCGTCCGCGCGCCCGGCGAGGACGGCCTCCGAATGACCTCATTTCTTTTGATTGTTTTCGTCTCCTCCTCGCGAGCGCGTCTCCCGTCGCCGGGACGGCGAGCGGCAAATTCGCAACCCGACTCCCGGGCGGGCCGCTCGGGCGCCACTCGCAAATACGTCTCGGTGCGATGAAGGAGCGGAGCGACCGGTGGAACGGGGCGGGGCGCGGAATGTCAGACGGAGGCGCCGGGGACACGAAAACGCGCGCAATGACAACGGCGTCGTCCTTGCGCCAAGCCCAAGCCCGACTCGCGCAACTTTGGGGAGCTTTTAAGAGGCGGCGCGGAACCTTGGCCCAGGCATCGCCGGCTCTCCTTTCCCACGTGCGAGGGGGCCATTTCAGTATCAAAAGAAGAAGCGCGTTTTCCAAAAGAAAAGGCACGCCGGCTACGTAGGAGGTCGGGGCCGCCGTCCGGAAGGGAATCGGTCGCGTGAAAGCTGACGGCGCTTTTGCCGGGGAGCGCTTTTTGAGCGGACGGCGTCGGAAGAACTCACGTCTCCCGCCAGCTTCTTGAAGGAGCCGCGAAAGGCTTTCTCCTCGTCGTTCTCGTGGGCCTCCTCGAAAGCCAGCGGCCTGCGGGGAGGAGGCTGACGCACAAAAGGCTCGGCGTTAGCGAGGGCGGCGGCGGGATCGGAGCGCGGGGGGAGGAGGGGCCGAGGGCGACCGGAGCGCGGGAGGTCGCCCTCGGCCCCTCCTCCCCCCGCGCCCGAGTCCGGCCGTTGTTTCCTTTCGGCCGCGCGTCCGAAAAGATCCGCGCCGCCCCGTTGCCGACGCCCGACAAAGGTTTGGACGTTCCGAGGTATCTCGCCGCTTATTTTGCACGTCAATTCATTTGATTTGCGGATTTGAGTCCACCCCCCCTAATACGGGGGTCGAAAACGAGGAAACCGTACTGGATTTGCACTCGGCGAAATAGGGTATTTTGTCGGATGCGCCCACCCGGGGGTAGTAGAAGAGAAGCGGACCCCGTCTCGCGTTGGCGGAGGCCCAGGCACTCCTCTGCTCACTTTTTGCCCCCTCCTTCACGGGGGCATGGAGCCTTTAGTAGTATACCACCCGCGGCCTGTTGCGCCGCTCACCCGGGCGCCGATTAACGTCCGCGTGGACTTTGCGGACCCAAAAGCTCTGCGCTAAGAAATTTCAACGGTTTCACGCCGCCATTTGCGCCGGCTCGGGCCGGGAGCGGCCGGAGACCGCTCCGATCTTCCTCCGTTTGCCAAAGGGCAAAGTTCACTGCCGCCGTACGGCGCGCAGAGGAAAAGGCGAATTCAAAAAAGCACGGGGCGGGCCTCCCACGGCAATCCCGCAGCAACTTTGGGCTTTTCTCCGAGCCCGCCGGCCGCTCGCCGCGCCGACGGCTCGCCGCGCCGACGGCTCGCCGCGCCGACGGCTCGGCCGATCCCAGCTTTCTAATCGGGGCGGGCCCGTTGCCTGGCGGGAAACGAAGCGCTTTGACGTCTAAAGTCGGGACCGTACGGCGTGTACGAAGACCGCGGTGAAAGGCGTGGCCGCGGGCGACCGGGAGACCGCCTGCGTTAGCCCGGTCTTGTCGGCGATCGGACCTCGGCATGAATTCAAAAGGGCCATTTCGCCCGACGGCGGCAAGTGGGCTAGGTACCCAAATGATGCAGATTTTTGTTTTTCCAGCTCCTTGAGATGCCGTTTGGCTCAAGACCCTTTCCGCACGTCGGGCCCGCCGGACGCCGCCTTGGTTTTCGCGCACCGACGACCGCCCTCGTCTTCACTTACACGGGAACAAAGTGGCTCCAAATGGCAAGAGATACTAATGTCTACATGGCAAATCGTCCTTGTAAAAAGCGCAAAATAACGTTGGCTCGAAGATGGAAGTTGGATGCAGGCAGACGCCCGCCCGCCCGCCCGCCCGCCCTGGCGCACACGCGCGGGCTCCCCGGCACTTACCGGAGCCGACGGGACAAACATGGCCGGATCGATGTTGCTGCGGGAAGAAGGCGGGCGTTGACGTAGCGTCGAGCACAAAGGCGGGCGAGCGGGCCGCAAAACCGGTGGCGCCGGATTCTCACCTGACCACTTTCAGGATGCCGCCGATGAAGTGCTGAGCAAAATTCATCTTCTGCAATACGAAACAAACACAAAAGGAAGAAAACGGCAATTATTTTGACAGCAGCGTTACACGGGCCGCCGCGCAAACTTGGATCGACGAACGGAAGCTCCGTCTCGGAAGGCGACAATAACGAGGCGGGATTCACGCCGCGCCTCGTTAGCTTGGCCACATCGGGGCTGAAAAGGGACAAAAACCTCGGCGGGAGAGTCAAAGCGGACGTTTGCAAAGAAAGGTTCCGCAACGACGCAAAAGTCATCCGCTCCGACGCCGGCGGAAAAAGTTAGCCAAGGTCTCAAAGGGATTCCCGCAGCAGCGAAAATATCGATCTGGTCTTCCATCCCTTTGATTTCATCAACGTGTCTCCGGACATTCCCGTCGTTGGTAGTAGTCATTCAGCCGCAATTCCAAAGCTACGTGCGATGGCGCGCCGTCGAGAGGCCGCAATTAGCCTCGCAGCCGTTTATGGGAATTGCTCAGCCCGTTTGTTCAGGATCGGAAAATCTTGAACGCTCGCAATCGCTTGATCGGGAGGGAGAATACGCGATGGCATGCAATCAAGTCCGTTTTCGACCCCGACCCCGACCCCGAAGCCATCATCAACTGCCAATCAACCCGTCGGCGTTGGAATCGCCTCCCGGGCACCGTTTCATTTACCGATTTATTTATTTCTATCTGCGCCTAAGCGGCATAATATTATCGCCTTCGCTTGATGGCGACTGGAAGTTTCCACGGTTGGAGACGGGAAGAAGACGGACGCCCGCCCGCACAGCGGGGATCAACGCGAACAAACGCGCGCGTAAACGCGCTAAAGAAAACCGGTCGTAAAGTTGTAAGTGTGTGTGTGTGTGTGCGTCGCTTACGAAAGGAAGCGCAGGCGAGCGGTAACGGCGAACAGAAGGTCCAAAGGAGTTGGCAGGGAGCGTCCCGAGTTCCTTTTCAGTGCCTCGCACGCCCAGGCGCCGAGACAAGGTGCGGCCGTCGCGTCTCCGGGTCCTAGCGCGCGTTCGCGTCGACCGGACTTCCGGACGTCTGAGCGGGCGGGCGCGGGCGTGCGAGACACGCTCCGAAGACAAAAGTCTGTATGCTCCCCGCCTGCCGACGAACGCAGGATGAGCCGCGTACAATCCTTCCGACAAAATCCGATTCTCATCTCGGGTGAAAAAGCGAGCCTCGACCGTCGAAAAGCGCCCGGTAGAACCGCGCGGCCAAAATTCCAAAGGGACGCGCGCGCGCAACCGAACGCGCACGCTAGAGGGCGACAAAGGAGCGTATTTGCGGAGCCTGTCCCGTTCCCCCGGCGAAAGAAACTCGAATCCGTCCCGGACAAGTCCACAAAAAAATCCAAGAAATCAAAACGCCTAAAGCCGGAAGGCCCCGAATCGGTGCGGGAATCGGACGATCGAATTGACTCTATTTCGATTGTTGTCGACGATTATTCACGATTCGTTTGTTTCCGACAAAAAGACGGGCTGGCGACAAAAACACCCGCTTTCGTTTCAATCGAAAAAGTCACCGAAGAGTCGACGTTTGACCGCACCCCACCGCGATCGTTTCTCTCTCGGGAAGAGGCCGCGGTCGTTTTCGCTTCAATTAAGATGCGCCTCTTATTTTGGAAACGCGAACGCGAGCGGATCCGTTCATGTGGTCCGGACGGCGCGGGGAGGAAGTGACGGGGCGTAACCAAGAGAAAAAGAGCGACTGGCTTTTGCGAGTCATCGTCGAATATTAACGCGCCTTTTTCCGTTTATCCAAAAGACGTGAGCTGAGTCGCGCGACTGAAGCCGTCCGGGGGCCGCGCGCTCGACGCGGCTCGTTCGGCTTGTAACGCAAGCGTGGCAAAGGGAAGGAAAAGAAAGTTGAAGCGGAGGGACACGTCACGTCGCGGCAAGGGAAAAAAGTCATCTGTCAATATTGCTTTTATTTAGGAAAATAGCATTTGTTAAATATCAAAAAAGAGGTGGAAATTAAATTAAACTGTACACATTGCATCGTCTTAAATTAGCACATGCTCGCCCGCGCGCGCGATGACGAAGGCCTTCCGCGGCTGGCGGGCTGGCGGGCTGGCGGGCGGGCGGGCGGGCTCGCCGCTTCCATCTCCAAGCGGGTGGAAGCCGGCGTCGGCGTCCTCGTCCATAGATGCAGAAAAAGTGCAAATGCTGCGTGCGCGCCCGCCGCATACTTTGCTTCCTTTGCTTTCTCGCTCTGGTCTTTGCCGGCAAGACAAATGCCACAAATGACGCCGGGACCGGTGTCTGCTCCAAAAAAATAAAACGGAAGGAAAATACTTGTTCCGCTCTTCCAAAGAAAAATCTGCTGAGCTTCCGCGGGTCAGACCTTTGGAGAAACAAAAGATGCCGGTAACTCACGTGCTCCACATGCGCCTTTGCGCGTAGCGTACATTCATACGTGCCAAAAGCAGGCTTATATCGCAAAGATTCCTTTGGAGCAATTGAAAACACAGATTTGGCTATTTCTAGCGAAAGGGCCTCCATATATTTACGCATACAGTCGTCCCCCCCCCCCCCCCCCCCCCCCCAGGAATTTTCACGCACCTGTATTTGGGTACCGACGCGCTTTAAAAGGGAAAGGTATTCCCAACTGACACGTTGGAGACACGCCCGGGCAGGTATTTAGCTCAGCCTTTACCGGGCACAGCAAACGGCCCGAAGTAACGGCAAACTAGCCCTCCCCACTTTAGGGCTAAAGTGGGGGAACTTTACTGCGTCCGGAAAACTCTTGCCCGACTCCGGCATAAACAAAACAAAAGAAAAAGAAAGGCCGTTTCTGCACGTTTAGCCGCGCCCGGTAAAGGCTTCGATGGTAAAGCGGGAAGCCTGCCGAGGAGGCGTAAGCCCGCTTATCGAGTGACGCGGTTCCGGCGGCGAGATGGAGTACCTCGGTGGCAAAGGCGCAGCGCTGCACGAAGACGGGCTGGTAGCGGACGTCTTGAAGCAAAGCGAGCGCCGCGTGGGACTCGCGCCTGGTTCTAATGACACAAACATGGGCACATGCAAAACGTTCAAGTGCGCAAGAGCAAGTGGCGGCTTTCAGGTTCCCTCTCAAGCCAATTTGACAAAAGGAGCATTTCCGTGGCCTCGAAGAAGAGCCGTGGCGCCGGCGGGGCGGGTCGAGGCGGGGCGGGTCGAGGCGGGGCGGGGCGAGGCGGGCCGAAGGTTTGCGCCTTTCGACAAAGGGCGGAAAGCTCGCCCGCGCTTTCCCCTTTGTCGACGGCCGGACCCGCCGGCTACGCGTCATCTTTCTCAAGCTTTCCAGAGGTTCGGACCCTTTTTGGGAACCCCGCTAACAAACGCGGCGATATAGCGATACGTCGGACGCTCGACTTTTTCCAAAGCGCTCGTCCGACCGTCCCGATGATGGACGGAGCTCCTCCCCGTTCTGACCTTTGCTCGGCTACGGGCTCCGCCCGGGGTCCTCGGAGTGCAAATACTGGTCCGTGGGCTACGCAGGAAAGCTCTCTCCGTACGTCGACCCGACCCGAGCTTTTCTCTCATTTCCTCTCGCGACGCAGCTTTTTCTCACCTGTCCGACTCGTCGACCAGGTTGTTTTTGAAGAGGGCCTGGCCCAGCGCCGCGTCCTTATTGGAGACTTTGAGGCGGGAGGTCTCCTCGGCCGCCGCCCGGTTGTTGACGGCCCCCAGGTGGTTCTTGAGCGAGGCCACTCCCGGCCGGCCGCCCCGCCGCAGCCGCCGCCGCGCCGCGTAGACGGCCGCCAGCAGGCTCAGCGACACCCCGACCAGCGCGCAGGAGGCGGCCAGCGAGGCGGGGAAGGTGTCCCGGGCGGGCGGCGGCGGCGGCGGCGGCCCGACCGCGTACTCGCAGCGCGCCCCCATGAATCCCGGCGGGCACTGGCACACGGGCCCCGAGAAGTGGGCGAAGCAGCGGCCGCCGTTGAGGCAGGGGAAGCCCCGGCACGGGCTGGAGCGCAGCGAGCAGTCCTTGCCCCCGAAACCCAGCGCGCACGTGCACGTGAAGCCGGCCACGCCGTCGGCGCACGTGCCGCCGTTGCGGCAAGGGTTGCCGGCGCACTCGTTCACGTCCGTCTCGCAGCGGGGGCCGGCGAAACCCGCGCGGCAGCGGCACGTGGCCGCGCCCGCTCCCGAGTCCACGCACTCGCCACCTAAACGGGGGGGAGGGGGGGGGGGGAGCACAAAAAAAATGAGAGCCTTGACGCCAGTTCCGGCGGGGACGACGAGCGCAAAATAAAGGACGTCAAATTAGCCGTCGCATAATTGGCAGTTTTTTTCTCAAGCCGAATCATCTTTCTTGAAAGACAACAACCCGGGTCAGTAGCGACCCTAACCCTAACCCGAGTCTCCAGCCGTGGGCCCCTGGTGGGGTGCGAGGCCCCCCGGTGGGGTGCGAGGCCCCCCGGTGGGCCGCGAGGCCCCCCGGCGGGCCGCGAGGCCCCCCGGCGGGCCGCGAGATCCCCTGGTGGGCTGCGAGGCCGTGCCGCAGGGAACAGGATTTGTTTTTGCCACGCGGCCTGTTTTCTCCAGGCACTTTGATGCGCCACTTGACGACCGTTTTCCTTTTAGACTAACCTGTAGAAATGCCGCGCAAACATTCGTTAACGGTTGTGGAACGTCGCAAAATGTCGCTTTTTCCCTTTGTCAGTGTTCAAAAAGCTTTGATCGGATTTTGCTAGGTCATAATCCTGTTTATGCCGGGCGTGGCGAGCAAAATATAAATTTGGCAGGTTGTTCAAGTGATAGGAGTTAATTATACTTACCTGAAAAAAAGCCATTTGGTAAATGAAACCCCAACCAAGCCTTTTCCAGGAAAAGCTCAGACTACAATATATACTATAATACTACAATACCCGCAAAGCCCACGCAGGAAGGCCTGCCGGATTTCCAACTCCGGTCCCTGAACCGCGAGGCGGAGGCGCTAACCAGCGCGCCGCCCAGCCCCGTTTGTTCAAGGTTCACGCGCCAGCAAATCGTCATTCCGTTGGCCTGGAAGGGGCGGCGTCGCGGGCGACGTCCTGCGGCGAGAGGAAGGCCGCCGCGGACACTTTGGACACTTTGGATTGTACGTCCGTAGGAGTTATGGAGGATGTGTGCCGGCACGCCCGATTTCTTCAGTCTCCCCCCGCCGAAAGCGCAGTCTCGGTTTTTGACCATTACCGGGTTAGATCCTCGCCCATGTAGGCGGCGGGCGGGGAATTTCCGCGGGCGCGCTCGAAACAACGCTGTTTTGCCACCGATCGGATTCTTCGGCAGTTAGAGATGTGCGCTTTATTTGCGCTTTGCGTGGCGAGCGCCGATCGTCCGTCCCTTTTCTAAAGCGGCGTACCCCCGCGAGGGGAGCGGGCTCGCCGGCGCCTATCCCGGCCGCCTCGGGGCACGGCCTCGACCGGTCGCCGGTCGATCGCAGACTGTGAATAAGATGCTCGCTAATGTTATCACGCTACTTTAAAAAGCGCGGCCTTCTACGCGTTGGCATTGTCCTTTGCGCTTGTGTAATTATTTACCTTTGGTCTATGTCCGCATACGCGGAGGTTTTGCGTTACGCGCGCTTCATATTTTGCGGAACGGAGCGTCGACCGGGCCGCGGTGACAAAAAGGTCGGGGACCCGGCACTCGAAACAATGTTTAGGAACCGATTCAGCTCAACGGTTCATTGGTTTGCGCTTTGTTCGGCTCCATCTTTTTGGCGCCGCGGTGGATATCGCGGGGCGGGAAGGTCCGCCGTATAAATCCCCGGCGTCCATAAAAAGGTCGGGGACCCTGCTCGACGGCATAACTCTACGACAAACCCGGTCCAATCGCGGACAAGCTACGCAATTTTGGTGGCAATTTTGAATACCTTTGACCAATTTTGATGTTTTTACCCGCATTGGCTATTTCATATAGGTCGGGATGGGCCGCCGCGCGGCGGCTCGGCCTTACGAGCCCGACCGCCGAACGGGAGCGCGACCGCAGGGGCGTACCGCTTCACTTTGTCTCTCCAAAATATCTCGCGGCAGGTCTGGACGCACGCACGGAACCCTTTGCCACACGTGTAGGAACTACGGCCGCGGAGAAAAAGAAAAATCATCAATCATAAAGTAATGGAGGGAAGAGCAGAAAATGTCGCCAAAGTGACGTTCGGCCATAACGGCCTACGTACGTAGGGGTGTCAAACCCGTTCACGTCGTGGGATTCGGTCGGAGGGCGTGCGGTATGACCGTCAGGTCAAATCGATTTGAAGTGCCTTCGTCACACGTTTACCTAGAGCCAAATCAGAGGCCGGCCGGGAACTAAAAATGCTTGCTTTGGTTCCCCCCGAGATTTTTTCAGACAACTTGCAAACGTGCTGTTTTGGCCGGCCAGAAGCTCGGAAGGCAAATCGGCGCGTCGCCGGGCGAAGATCCGGCCCCCGGGCCCGGAGTTTGACACATTCTTGCCAAGATTCGCGTCGCCTTGAGTTCCGGCTTAGCCTGTCACCTTCGGAGCACGTTATCTCAGCGCGTTAGCTTAAGCGCGTCGCCTCGGACCGCAAGTACGCAACTATCCGATATTTTGCTCTTCGGACGGCCCGCTAAAAATTGTACGCGCCGACCGAGCTTTTAAGTCATTAGCTACGCCGTAACCCATCGGTCGGGCCGTCCGTCCGTTATCTCTATCTGCCCGGGGCGGGGTCGCGGGGGCGGCAGCCTCAGCGCGGAGGCCCGGACTTCCCTCCCCTCCCCTCCCCTCGCCTCCCCCGGTCCAGCTCCTCCGGGGGGAATCCCCGAGCGTTCCCGGGCCGGCCCGGCGACGCGCTCCCTCCGCCGCGGCCTCCTAAGCGGGCGCCCCAACCACCTCGAGCGGTTCCCCTCAACGCGGAGGAGGAGCCAGCCCGGACGAGCCGGCTTCTCGCCCCATCTCTAAGCGGGAGCCCGGACGCCCCGCGGAGAAAACTCATTTGGGCCGCCCGTCCCCGGGATGCGGTTCTTTGGGGCGCGACGGGTAAATAGAGGGCTTGGCCCTCCGGCTCGGCTCTCTTCACCACGACGGACCCTCCGCCCGCCCGCCCGCCCTTTTCCGACCGGGGGCCGCGGTCTCAGGTTCGGAGGTGCCGATCTTCACCCCTTCATTGTCTTTGGGATGGAACGAGTCGAGGTCCTGCCCGCGGCGGAGGAGATTGTTTTTTTGCCACTATCGGCACCGGGCGCCCTGACGCGAGCAGCGCGATCGGCGCGGGAGCTCGAAAACGGTCCTTTGAGTCGGGCGCGTCGGAGACGGAAGATCGGACGACGACGACGGCGGCCCCCCGGGACCCGTGGTCCAGCTTGGTCCCGTCTCGTTTGGAATTTTTCCCTTCCTCGCTTTCAAATGCGTCTGCACCTTTTGTTTTGGTTGGAATTTCTCCTTCCTGCATTTGGCGCGTATGTTTCCATGTCCGCCTGTAAACGGATGAAATGGATTCGGGTCGGCTACGAGAAGGTTACTCGCCGTCCGTAACTCGGCCGGCCCGCTCAGGCTGAAGCGCAGACGGATAACGGCTTCGCTCGTTAGCGGCACAGGCGAACCTGCCGTTTCTTTCTTGTATTCTTTTGTTTTTTCGCTCAGATCGTCCCGCTTCCAACCTCCGAGCGCTAAAGGCCAACCTAAACCACAGACGGCCGATGGCGACGATTTGTTCTCGGCTCTTTTTTTTTTTTCCCTTTTTTTTGTGCCGGCTATTTCCCTAAGCTATATGTTAGCATACGCAAAGGTTTCGCGTCGAAAAGTACTCTTTTGCATCTGATTAACCTTTTGTATCGAAATGAATGGCATTTGTGCTTATTTGATCGATTTAATCAACATTTCCACATTAATCTCGTTTCGTTGCTAATAACGTGAAAAAAAAAACCAAACCTAAATACACTGAAAATGTTAGCCGGAAGCTGTAGCATGCTATCCTTAAACAAAACCGTTTCGAAGGCGATGTTGACGTTAGCTTTAGCTTAACTCCAGGCAGGCCGCCTCCCGTCCTCATTCATCAGGCCGCAGCACCACTTGGACCAGCGAGCCGTTTCGAACGTGAAGAACCCGTACGGTCAAGTCTCCCGCCATTTTCTTGCTATTGTTTTTTTTGCCCTTTAGCTCCAACGAAGCCCCCCCATGCAAAAGTCTAGCTTGCGTTCTACTTGATGCGCCGGCACGCGTTTTGCGCCGCTTTCTACTCGGAGCGGCTTTCCCACCCCCGCAGTCGGACCGTATTCTCCCATACTCTAGGGGGCGGTATGCGGCATACAAACAACACTACTCTATGACAGAGGTAAAGAGCGCCAGTCCGTTCGAAGCGACTCAATTCTTCCAAATGTTTTTAAACAGACTCCTCATCTCTCCCCAACGCGGTGCTCGCCAGAAACCCTTTTTCTGATGAATCTTTTTTTTTTTCTTAACGGCGAGCTTCCATAAGCAATAGTTTGTGGCCGGAAAGTCCGGAAGACGCGCGTTATGGGAAATCCGGATCATACTACCGTACCGTTTTCGCACGTTTGCGCTCCTCCTCCGCGAATGCCCGCGGGCGCCGTCTCACCCGAAAGCTAAGGTTCCGCACTTTCGAAGTTTGGAACAAATTAAGTCATTTTTGTCAAAAAAACGGATTCGAGATCAATAAAAAAAAAAAAAATCACTATTCGAACGAGTGGATTTTGCATCTCGATAGCGCTGCATCGCCTAGTACTTACTTGGATGGCGTTACTCGCTACACGTTTCACTAGTAAGCGGTAGTAAGTGTACGCGAGCCCTCCCGATCGATCGCAGGCGTCAAGGTCAATGCCCGCCGCGCAATTTTACGCGGCCCGCGAAATGCCGATTAGGACTTTGAGTTTCTGGTTAAAATACAACATTTTCAAGGTCTCCAACCGCGACCGCTTTTTTTTCGTGATCATTTTCGGAACACTTTCGAGCCGCCTCCGCTTTTAAAATGCCTGACGATCACACTTCAAATTGATTTGACTCGACAGTCATAAGGTTCCTCCGACAAAAACTATAACTGGCCCGGATGCGTGTCGCCGGGGCCCCGGAGCGGGGCCGGTCGGCGAGCGCCATAGGGACGGGGCGCGACGTGAGCCGGGCGGCGGCCGAAGGCGGGGACCCCGGCGCGCCGATGCCCCGCCTACGGAAGCCGGCTCCCGGGACGGGGAAGGGTCACTCCTCTGGCAGGGGAGGAGCCCGAGCCGGCGCGCAAAAGTTGCCGCCGGATCCAGTCGGGCCGGCCTCCGCGCGCGGCCCGGGCCGGGGTGCCGGTCCTCTCGAGAGGGGTCCGACTCTCTTCCCCCCCGGAGTCGCCCGCGGCGAGAGCGGGCACGCGGATCGGCCCGCGGCTCGGCGCCCGCACATCGGGGGTCGCCCGGGCGGACGGGAGGGTGGCCTCCCTCCGCCTCGGGCGGGGGGACGGGCCCCGGGGCCCCAAACCGCAGCTCGGAGCAGCCGCCCTTTTTGGCCCGAGTCGGCAAAGGTCCTTGGTGGCAAGGCCCCGCGGCGGGTGAAATTTCCTAAAGGCCCCGGATGTCGTAGGGCCGTCTCGGCTCCCGCCGACCATAGAGGGACCGGACGCCTCAGCCTCCCCGGTAAGGTCTACTCGGGGGTGCCGGAGAGGAGGGTCCGTCGGGAAGTGCCCCGGCGAGGCAAACTTAGAGTTAGCCAGCCACAACCGGACGGTACGGAAGAACGACTGTCCGAAACAAATGGCCGATGACGTGAATGTCTTAAAAAGGTCAAGTCCGAGTCCTGACCTGCGTCCCGTCAAAAACCTTTGGTGAAACTGGAAGATGAATGCTGCATATATATATATATATATATATATATATATACAGTATATATATGTGTGTGATTGATTTGGGGTTTGAGGCCAAAGAAGCATTTTTAAGTTGAAAACAAAAACACAATCACAAGATTAGCGAGAAACATCACAAAAGTATTTTTTTCCCAAGCTGACTGTTTTTTTGGGGGGGGGGATAAGAAGCAGATTTTGTTTTCAAAAAATCCACTGCCGCTCTAGAACTCAACTTCTGTCTGTCAGAAGTAAGACAAGGATTAGGCAAATGACGCGCGTTGCCTCGCTCCAAGTTGCGTAGGCCGGAAAGCCGACCAAGCACATCGGGTGATACGGGTGCATCTCTGTAATGGGAAGGGGTGTGGTCGAATGACGTCGACAGCCTATCAGGTGTGCATAATTACCGGGCAGCTTTCCGCCCTTTGGCCAAACGGGTCAGAAGAGGTACCGGCAGGCTGGGAAAAGTCCAAAATAGCCAGCCATCTTGCCGAGGGGCTCTATGCGGCGCCGAGCTTCTGACGCCCCGTCATCCGACAACCGAGCCTTTCCTTCCAGGCGCCAAACAACTGGCCGCGATGCGAGAAGAGTCGGGCGCGCGCCAGCCGCCGGCGGTTTTGCCGGCAGTTTTGCCGGCAGCTTTGCCGGCAGCTTTGCCGGCAGCTTTGCCGGCAGCTTTGCCGGCAGCTTTGCCGGCAGCTTTGCCGCATTTGGGAGCTGCGACGCGAGCGTGCCATACTCAGAGGCGCGGCCACGGTAAGAAAGGGTGAAAAACCGCCGCCGCACCGGCCGAGAAATATCTCCGGACCGATTTTTGGAAGCTTTGGCGGCCGGCCAAAAATATTCAGCTTTGATATTATTTCATGAGTGTTTTGACTTCATTAAGAACGTGCCCGTATATTGAAGAAAACTACTAAAAGCCATCGCTCACTGCAGGCTTTTTTCCCCTCAGAAGAACGTTTCAAACGGTGTCACTTGCGGGTTTAGTTGCCTCCGTCGGCACCGCGTTACAGCGGTGTTCGCCAAATACCGATGGCCACGAGTTGACATACTGTCAGGTAAAAGCGGAAATGCGAGTCGCAGCTAATCCTGGCGGCGCCTTTGCACGCAAACTGACGATATGGACCCAGGGCATCCGCGCACACGCCGGCAAGACTCCGGCAAGACTACGGCAAGACCGTTTTGAGCCCCTTCGTCAAATAAACGCCGGCCCCGGCGTACGCTTCGATGTCGGGCCGTACGGCTAAGAAAACGGGCGGACGTGGCGCGGGGGCTTTGGGAAGCATCGGGAGCGCAGAACAACCCCGGAGAGACCCGGGTCGCTTTTGCCCACCCAATCGACGACGCGGGGTGCAAAGCGTCCGACGCTGGCCCGTCTCCTTCCGGCCAATCGGATCAGCGTAACGTCCAGTGGTCTCTTCACCCGCTCGGGCGGTATCCGATTGGAGATGGGGTCTTCGGGCCCGGAAGCTTGAGGGTTCTGCGGAGGCGGGGTCTCGGCCGCTCCCGGCACCGCACTCATGCGCGCGTTGTTCCCGGGATCTGTGGAGACGCCCGCCCGCCCGCCCATCTGTCCGTCCGCCCCTCCGTCCCCGCATTTTTGCTAGCCCTTCCGTTGGCACTTGGTATTTCTCCAGCTTTTTTGGGGGGATCCAAGCATCTCTACCATTGGGGGCCGGTTAGCCGTCTCCAGTTTGTCAGGGCGCATCCGAAAGCCCCGTCGGATCTCGGCCCGCTCGACGCCGGCCGCGTTTTTTTTCCGCGACGGTCCATCCGGCTCCTTCTCCCTACGGGCGGTCATCATCTTGATGTACTCTTGGAGGCTCGTTCTTTTCTTCGGGATGGCGCCTCGGACGCAAAGCGGTACTAGTTCTAGAAGGCTACGCGCTCCGTTGGATTCATTGTATGGCCCGAGTCTATTGCACTCGTTCCTTGCGCGGTAAAGTAAGTGGCTGGGGCGCGGGCTTCAGAACGCCGGCGGCGTCCGCACAAAAAGCCACGGGAAGCCTGTCTCGGGCTCTCCGACGCCACGTCCCGAGTATATAAAACCGACGTTGGAATTAGGACCGCTTCTCACGGACGCCGACCCCGGCCCTTCCTTTCCTTAAGAACTGCGAGCCGTCGCGATCCTTAGCGGACGCGTCGGATGTTGCCCCCAGAAGAAAGGTAGAACTGGACTTGTGTAATCTTAGTCCACGAGCGTGACGTGAGGCTCAGTTCCTCGTCTGAAGCTTTAACTAAGGAGACTGACACGAGGAGTGGCTTTTTCCAGTTTCGTTTGCTACGACGGACGCCGCGCGGCACCGGAACAGACAGAAAGTACAAAAACAATCCTCCAAACCGTAATGCGACAAAAACGACTATTCAAAAGAATGATATTGACCCTCACTTCAAATCGTTGACGCGCACACGCATAGAGTTATTTTGGTTTTACCTCCCTGAGACCGGAAAATTTGAAACAAAATGCATCGTATCCCGGCCGACGCCCTCAAGCGGTCGGCGGCCGATCGCGGGGCGCGCGGCAAGGAACAACCCTTCACGCGCCTAATCGCAGTTTGCTACGTCCGATACGTCTGGCGTGCGTGTTTTCGGAGCAAACTCCGCGCGGGAAGCCCGCCGGATTTCCGCTCGGGCCCCCGAAGCGCGAGGCGGATGCGCTAACCGACGCTCACGCCGGGCAAAACGCGTGAGGAAAAACGATGACCCAAACCGCCAAAGAAAGAGCAAAGAACGAGGACGATATTTTGCAAACGTATCGAGCGGGACCGGCAAAGGAGGGTTTTTTTTATTCGTTTCGGTTTTTGTTGTTTTCGTTTCTCCGGACCAGCTACTCTCTGGCGGGCGGGCGCTTACGGGAAAGGTCCGGCCGGGTGCCTTTCCCGCGCGCGTCGAGCGTTTGTTTGCCGTCGGTCGGACGGAAATGTTTGGGAGACGGCCCCCAGGGTACGGGAGATAAGCGCGGCCTTTCACGCTCCGGCCCGTCACGCTCCGGCCCGTCACTTCCCCGTTCCCGAAGCCGCCGGCCCGAAGCCGACTTTTACCGCCCGGGGGCCGGTTGGCCGTCCGTCGCCCGCCCCTGTCGTACGCCCCGCGCGGCCCCGTGACGACCGCCGCCCATAAAAACAAAAGGGACTTTTTGGGATTTCCCGGACGCGTGAGGAAAGCCTTTCCGAGTAAAACGGGAACAAGATTTCCCTTCGGGAGGGCTCGCGGATGAAAATATTGCCCTTTCGTTTCCTCCACTCTCTGCCGCACGTGTCAAAGGTCTGACTTGTGAAAGAATCATTAACGCGGGGGGGGGGGGGGGGGGCAACCTCATTTTTATGGCGGGCCGCATTGTAGTTCGGCTTTCCGCCGGAGGGCCGCCATGACTGTCAACTCAAATCCGTTGCCAAGCGTGTTTGTCACGCGCTTGGCTAGTTTGCAAATCGGCGGCTGGCCAAAACTCTTCAAACGACAAGAAGCGCCCCCCCCCCCCCCTCTTCAAAAGATTCAAAAACTTAAAGCCAACTTGCAAGTTTGCTATTGTGATGGGAAACATGAAGTCAATTTGGCGGGCCGACCCGGCCCCCGGGCCTCCACTTTGACACCTGCGCATTAAGGTTTCACGCCGCCGAGACAAAAACTGTGGGAAAGACAAACAAAACGCTCAACGGCGCCCGCTTCGCCGGAGAGGGGGGGGGCGACACCGGAAGGGGATACGAGGCCGCGGTCTGATAAGCGATTGCCATAAAAGGGCCTTTTCCTTGGAACTCTGCACCGACCGCCTCGGTTCAAAAATAAAGCAAATAGGGGTCAAAAGAGGACGGCGCAAATATTCGGGTCAAGTCAAGCTGGCCCGGCTTTCTGGGTCGCCGTTTGGGAGAAAAGCGGGCCGGAAGCTTCGCTCCAATAATGGTAGGCGGCGGTCCCCCGCATTCGTTTCGGCGACATTTGGAATTGTCGCGTCTCCTGCGGCGCCACGACGTTAAGGCCGAGGTCTCTCGCCTCGTTAGGAAAGAAGATAGCGGCGAGCGCGCGGACCGACAGTATGCGGACTTGGGTCCCGTCTTTATCGACGCCGACCGCCTCCGACCCGCCGCCGAGCCCGGAAGGGGCCATCGGCTCCGTCGCGCGACCGGAGACCGAGCCGCATATTCGAAAAAGGGATTCCGGGGAACGGCTATTGTTGCGATCCCGCGCCACGCGGTGGAATTGTTTGGCCCGCCCCCCGCTCGCCACGCCCGCCAGAAACGAGAACGCTGTAACCGCATCGTTATGAATACGGACGCCAGGAAAACGATGGAAAAAACCCCGCCATTTTTCTCCCCGGCGTCCATACGGGTTAAAGGTCGGTCTCAGCCGGGGGCGTCAAAGGGACGGGCCGCCAGATGATTTTGTCGAGTATAAAAACCGGCCGAATTTTTTAACAAATGAAAAACGATTATGATCGGTGGCGATTGCGCCCGTACTGTTTTGGGCGGTGCATTTGAAATGTATCGGCAACGGAATTCTCTCCATAAAGCGCAAAGCCAAAACGCCGTGGCTCGACAGCTCGGTATCCGATGAGATCGCTCGTGCGCCGCCCGTCGACGCGCTCCGGTTTGGGCCGCGTGCATCGCTTTGAATATTATTACCGTATGGTATCATTTGAGAGAAACGGGCGCGGCGGATGTGGCGAGCGCGCAAGGATGAGAAAAGCCCAGCCTTTCCGGAGCTCCCCCGCTGGAAGCGGCCCTACGGGGAGCCTCGCGGCGAGACGCGCCCAAGAAAAACTCAAGAAAAAACCAACGGCCTCGGTGGCCCGGCGTTCCGCCGCCGCCGCCGCCGCCGGCTCCGCTTGACGCGTTCTCGTCGCTGAGTAGCGAGCAAAAAGGGAGGCGGGACACTTGAAAAATGTCAAGTGCGCGCGTTTCGGCGGCGCCCCGTAACAAGCCCGTCCTTTGAATGGGAAAGACCCCCCGGGACCGGAGTCCCGCACCTATGTTTCCGAGCGCCGGAGCAAAAACCCGCGGCGTCACCTAGCGCTCGCTCCCTCTGATTTTTGCAGGCCGAGCAACGCTTTCAAAAAGTACGCGCCGGATACGGCAGACTTTCCCCCGCCCGCGCTTTCCGAGGCAAAGTTCTCCAAGCGTAACAAAGAAGAAAAAAAGGTCGGGAGCGCGAGACGCTTCGACCCAAATGCTGTCGTATGGGCGTGTGTGCAAAGGCGTCCCATTGGACGTTTTGGCGAAACGAAAGCATGGCGGAGCCCCACTCCAGATTTGCGGGCATGATGCTAATGTTCTCAAACAGATATCAGTGATTTTTTTGAACCGCGCCATGAACCCTGCAGCTTATAGTCCAGCGAGGCTCATCTGGAGCTTGTTTTGTTGTTGTCTTTTGTTGCTTTTTACTAACCACGGGGGAGCGGGGGGGGGGGGACAAAAGACGCAGAGGATGACGCTATTTACTATTTTACTGGCCACCAGGGGGAACTCTACACTGGTAAACGAAAGCAGAAGGGTTACTGTTATGTTGTCGCACAATCCTGTTATGATGAAAATATGTCGCTCTTATTTTGAAAGGTGCAGGGATGTTCAGGATGTGTAGAAGGTGTGATGTTGCCATGACCAGGCGCTTTTGGGGGGAGGGTGGGGGCGCTTTAAATGAATTTGAAAAAAATGCGTCCACCTTTCTGCATAAATATCTGACGCGATGACCTGAAGCCGCAACCTCTACGCCAGAAACATGAATTTCCTGTGAAAGTTACGCCTTTTGGCCGTTAATGTTGACTTCAAGCATGCGGTTTAGGAAAAAAAGGGGCATTAGTCCAAAATGTTTCTAGTTTACAGAAGGATTGACGTCTTTTTTTTTTTTCACGTTCAGGGTGTTCGATGCCTCCTTTTCAGTTTGGGACCCGCCTGTACCCCGTATACGAGTTGAAAATGGATTTCGCGTATATCGCGTTTGTCTTTTTGCTCACGTTGAAAAAGGAATAGCGTTTTAGGCACGCTTGATTCGTTTCAAATGTTTTGGCTTTGCAAAAAAAAAACAAAAACGGAATCGAGATGCAGGCCATTCGGGTCATTCGATAAAGGCGTACCTTGCATTTCCATTGATTATCAAGGTAGCTATTTTGCATTTCCTCATAATAAATGAACAGCAAGAACGGGATGAAGAGTTTGTTCGATAAGCTCGCGTACAAATGCGCAAAAGGACAAAGTACAAATAAAGGAGACAAAATATCGCGGCAAGTCCAGCAAGACCGCTGGCCTAAAAAGAGCCGGGCAGCCGGGCAGCCGGGCCGCATCGCCGGGCGCTAAAAGAAACGCGCAAACCAGAGAAGAAGGTTCAACGTGCAAAACCATGGCTAAGTCGGCCGATGGGGGCCCCGAGGCCGACCGGGCTGTTCGCGGGGCCGCTCCCGAAACAAACGTGATCTGGACTCTCGCTCCGGGATACAATTTTTCAGACGCCACAAGTCTACCCGCCCCCCTCCTACCGACGGGGGACAGCGCGCCCGCCTAGGCCGAAGGACACTCTCGCGCCGGTACCCGGCTGCGGAACGCGCACCGCCGTGGAGCGGCGCCCGATCTTTCGCGCGGCGCCCGATCTTTCGCGCGGCGCCCGATCTTTCGCGCGGCGCCCGATCTTTCGCGCGGCGCCCGATCTTTCGCGCGGCGCCCGATCTTTCGCGCGTCTTTATCGAGACGGGGGAGGAGGCCGGGCCCGCGTTCGGATGACGGATGACGGATAAGAGCGAGGAGACCGGCGACTTTTCCGCGCGCTCGTTTGACCGTCCGACATTAAGAAGAAGAGCGGGCGCCGAGGCGCTCCCGCTCAGGCTCGTTACCGTTAGCGCAGGGGTCGCCGCCGCAGCCGTTGTCCTTCAACTCGCAGTTGTAGCCGGCGAAGCCGGGCGGGCAGCGGCAGCTGTAGCCGCCCGCGGAGGCGCCGTCGCTCACGCACACGCCGCGGTTGAAGCAGGGCTCGTCGGCGCACGTCAGGACGGCGCCGGTCCCGCAGTCGGGCCCGGAGAAGCCCCGGGGACACGCGCACGCGTAGCCGTCGGGCAAATCCTGAAAGTGGAGGGGCGGGGGGGCGGGGGGAACAAAAAAAGACGCGGACCAAATCAAAACAGAGCGAAGAAGGCGGGCACGTGGACAAAATGTCCTTCAAAGGCCGCCGGCCGGGGCTCGCGACCCACCTTCCGACGGCCGCGGGCCTCCGTCGACGGAAAGGTACGTTTGGTCGCGCGCCGGCGGGATCGGGGAGCCCCCGGGACCCGGAAGCGCGCTTAGACGGGTTAGGGTTCGTGCGCGATTCGGATGGATCCGGCTGGATTTTTGACCTGAGCCACCTTCATTCCAAAACCTTCAAAGAATCCCTCCCCTCCGCTTTTACCGTTTCCTAAGCCTGAGGCCGACCCTCGCCCGCCTCCTTGGGAGCGGCCGGCCCTCTTTCGTCTGGAGACGCGAGAAGCCGAAGGCGGGGGCTTCCGCGAACAGACGTTTCTTATTTATTATTTATTTCCTTATTTTGCCACTTTGGATAAAGGGAGGAAGCGGCTCCGGTCCACCGATTTTGCCCAGCCCGGTTATTGGCAGTTTGGCGCTTTTGCGGGTGAGCCGAGGAGTCGAGGGCGGGGGGAAGACGGAACGTACGGCTCGTGCGCCGCCGAGAGACGCGTGAGGAAGCGCGAGAAACCGTGGCGGGGACACCCGGACGGGCTCGTCCTCTGGCTCCTTCTGCTCGCTTTCGTTTGTGCCACAAAGACAGCCGATCAAAGATGCGGATTTCAAATTTCTCCGGAAGAGTCCCCGGAACGGAAGGGATCGGACGCTTCGGGGACCGGGTCGGCGGGAGCCCGACCAGAAAGCGCGAGACGCGGGTTAGGGTTGGCGGGTGACGGCGGACGCTTCTAGGCCTCCCTCCCAATCGCTTGACGATTGACGTCCGTCGAGACGTAGGGCGAAAGGAGAGAGAACGGCTTTCCGTTGAAAAAAAACTCGTCCGTCTCTCCGTTTCTCTACGTTTGGTGAGAAAAGGCTCCGGCGAGGGGCGCCGATAGGGAGCGGGCGGAAAAGGCGGGAAACAAGAGGCTCGGAGTTCAAAGGGCGAGCGTGAGGTTGCCGTCCCGAGGGGCAACTACGCCGACCGCGAGCGGGCGGACGCCGGAAGCCCGGCGCTCTCCCCGAGGAAGCGGGACCCTGCGCCATTGAAATTCCCACGCGCCCGGGAAACGCCTCAACAATGCCGGGGCGCTCCCCAAAAAGTAAAGCCCTTCGTAGCGGGGGACGCCTTCTCGCTACCGCCGCCGGGACGGCTCCACTCATTTGGAGCCGGTGAGAGTCGACCACATCGAGAACGCTTTACATTCAAATGTGAGCGGTGAAGCCTGAAACCTTGCTTTTTTTTCCATTTTTTCCAAAATGCCGTCGTGCGGCGAACTCCCGGGTTACGGTGAGGAATCCTTTTTTTTTTTCGTCCCCTCTTTAAGCCATTTATCCAATTCGTCCGATTGCGAGGGCGCCCCAAAAACATTTTGAGTGCGGAAAATAAAATGGAGCCAGCCAAAACAGATTTTGAGCGCAGGAAAAAAAGAAGCGGCTTTTTGCGCTCGACATCTGGCTGGCGATACTCCTCCCGCCCCCGCCCCGCATGGCGTCGGCTCACCGTCTCGCTGGCTCGCCGGGGTCGTCCTCCGCGTCCTTCCGCTCGCGCGTTGCGTTAAAGGTAGCCAATGGAAGATAGCCAACCGGAGCTTGTAAAAGCACGCGGACGGACGGCTCGGCGTCCGACGGGACGGCTCGCATAAGCCCGCCTCCTCGATGGCTTGGATAAGCCCGCCTCCTCCCGCCCGAGCGGCCGCGACGCACAAATACAGCGTCGCGTTTATCCATGAAGGTCGACGACCGTCGTGACCCGCGGGCTAGGTTGCCTTTTGTTGTTTTGCCTCCCTCTTGAGGCCTTTACAGGTAATCGCTTTTCAATTCTGTCGGCCTCAAACTCGCGCCGGCTTTCCCGGGCGCTCCCCCGTCCAACCGCTGACCGGGCCCGACGCCGACGGGCTTCCGCGTAAGGGGACTTGCAAACGAATCCCGGAACGGACGAGAAAGCCGGCGGCGCCCGGCGGGGAGAAGGTCGGAAGGTCGCTCGTCGAGCCCGGCGACCGGAGCCCATCCGCGAACGGAGAAAGCGCGGGGACGGCGAGAACCGAGGTGAGGGCCCGGGACGGGGTCCCATCAAAAAAGAAAAGCCCAGGGAGAACGTCCAGACGTCAAGGCGACGCGCTTCCGCAGCGGCGCGACCGTACGAAAAGATTCGACTCGGAATCTGGAGGAAACCCGCTTGGGAAAGGCCGCCCCTGACGGAAAACCTTCGGTCGTTCGCGGGGACGCCGAGGGCCGCCGGACCGGTTCTTAGAATAGGGCGCCGATCGCTTTTATTCCCCGAATAAAAAATAAAATTCCCACGGCCGCGCGGTCATCTCGCGACGGGCCGGCCCGCGCCGGCGAATTTCTTCTTGCGCTAAAGTGTCAGGCCTTACCCTGAGTTTAGCCTGACCTATATTAGCTAAGGCAAGGGTGTCAGCTACCCCGCATAGAAAAATACATTTCAAAAAAAACATTTTTTTTACTACTATTTTCAAAGACGAGAATTCTCGGCACGGCGAGAGCGAAACGACGGTTCCGCGAAAGGTCGCGGAAGGCCGCCTTCGCCTCGCATCGTACGTTTGGATAAAACCGAGCGTGTACAGTATTCTCGGCAAGCGGCGGGACACTTTGACCCCGGGCCGCATCCGGGCATCAAAACGCGTGGGACGCGCTTCTCAAGGACGGAGGCGTGCGCGTGTGTGAGTCAAAACGCAAAAAGGCGCTCGCAAGCACGATATATAGTGATAAGGTCCGGGCTCGATTTGATCCGGGGTCAACATGTATGTGGAGCGCAACCCTGCTAACTGGGAAATCCCTTCGAAACAGAAACAATACCCCCGTCCATTTTGACCCGGTTTTGCTTCTCCCAAAAAAAAAAAAAAAAAAATCGAGCGATGACTTCAAAAGGGCCGCGACGCGGAAACCTCGTCCAAGCGGAGGGAGGGAGGCATGGAAGAGCCGCCGGCTTCGCTTCGCTTTGCCCTCGGCTCATTTGGCCCCCAGTTTTGCGCATCCGAAAATATCGCCGCGGCTAAAAAAGCCTTCAAAGCAAAAGTGCGGCGAAACGCGGCGAGCTCACCTTGCAGCTGCCTCCGTTCCCGCAGGGGGCGCTGTCGCACGGGCTGCTGCGGATCTGGCAGTCGTGGCCGCTGAAGCCGGGCCTGCAGGCGCAGGTGTAGCTGCCCTGGCCCGTGTTGGTGCACGACGCCCCGTTCTGGCACGGCTTGTGGTTGGTGCAGTAGTTGAGGTCTGGGAGGGGCCGCCGGGCTTTAGTGGGGGGGGGGGGGGGGGGGGGGGGGGGGCGGAGGCGGGCGGGCGGGCGGGCGGGGCGTCACTCACCCTGGTCGCAGTAGAGGCCGCCCCAGCCCTCCTGGCAGTGGCACTCCCACGGGCTGCGGCAGGTGCCGTGCGCGCAGCCCGGGTGGCGGGCGCAGCGGTCGCAGCGCTCGCCCTGCCAGCCCTGCCGGCAGACGCACTCGCCGGGGGCCTCGCAGAAGCCGTGCTCTTCGCTGCAGCCCGGGGCGCAGACGGCTGGCGGGCGGGGAGGAGAAAAGGTCAGACCGCCGTCGCCGGGACACCCCGCGCCAACAAAGGCCACCGTCCGGGATTCGGACCCGTCGGCGGCCGCGCCCGACCGGGGGACGTTCGCGGCCGGCGAAAACCGCCGACGATCTAGCATAGGTGTCGAACTCCGGTCCCGGAGGGCCGCGAACCTGCACCTTCTCCATACCGCTCTCCTAAACGCACCCGGTCCAAATGATTAGGATCGAGCTCCCGCCGGGCTCGCTGAGGAGCCGGTCGTTTGATTCGGGTGAGTTCATGACAGAGGCGTCAAAAACACGCGGGATGGCGGCCCTCCGGGACTGGGGTTCCAGACCTGGGATCCTTTGATAAAGACTTTCTCTTTCGGATTTCAGGAAACAAAGGGCCATTTCCCGCGGCGTTAGAAGTGCCGGACGAGGGGCGGGCGCGGCTCGCGCTGCGCCACGCTACGCTACGGGAGGCGCAGCCAAAGCCGAGGGCGCTCGTACGCACGCAAACATTTCGGACGCGCGCGCACAAACAGAAGAACAGTGACGCACCGCGCGCGGACAAATATTTCCAAGCGAGCGCGAAGCGCGTCCGGCCTCACCCGGGGCCCGGGGCACAGGGGGCGCCGCTAACGTTTCGGCCTTCGGGCCTACTCGGGCGGGAGGCCGAAGGCTCGAAACCTTTTTAGCGTTCGTCCCACGCGGCAGCGGAGACGGACGCTTGAGAGTGCGCGAACTAGAATGGCAGGCTTTTACCGGCGCAAATTCCCGAGACGGGAAATTGCCCTTCGTTTCACGAAAGACGAAGCAAAACACTGGAATGGAAGCCTCGCGGGCCGGAAGGAATAAAACAACAAAGCAAAAAAATCACACTTCATCAAAATGCGCATGTTTTCTTTCCCTATAATGCTACAAGAGGCTACGCAAAGGGTTGGGGTTTAGGGTTAGGGAGGCGCTGCGGGAAAGGAAAGCGGCAAATGGTGCTGTTGGCTTCTTAGCCCAGTAAAAGCGGAGGACGTCCCGTTGGCGGTCGCCGGCGGCGCGCGAGCGGAAAGCGGGCCCATTACGCAGCCGGCCAATTTCCCGATCGTTTGGCTCAAAGCGACTCCCCGAAATAGCTCATTTTCCACAAAACGCGGGCGGGCGGCGCGGACGCGGGCGCGGGCGCGGGCGCGGGCCCCTTCGCTTTTGGCGGCGTCACGTTTATCCGCTGAAAGTCACGCGGTTGCATTCCGGGCCGTACGCCGGCCACGGCTCAACTCGCGCGCTGGAAAGCCAACGGCGACGCCCGCGGCCGGCGAAGGCTCGGCCGGGCTGGGGAAAAGAGACGCGCTTCGGGCCCGGTGCGAGAAGAAAGTCGGGCCCGCCCGCCCGCCCGGAACTCACGCTGCGCGCAGTACGGGCCGGCCCAGCCGTCCAGGCAGCGTCGGCGCCCGTCGCGCCCGCAGGCGTAGTGTCCGAAGGTGTCGTTGCGAGGGCGGCAGTACTCGGCGCAGGCCGGCCCGTGGTAGTGCTCCTGGCACACGGCGCGGTACGAGTAACGCAGGCGCCCGCCCTGGGCCCGGTGGACGTGCCGCGACCAGTCCTGGCCCACGCGCAGCTCCCGCCGCGTCGCCAGCCGCACCATGGGCTCCTTCCGCTTCTCTGAGGGCGACGGAAAAGACAAAAGCCATCGGTAAACAGCCGCGAGGCGGCGGGAGCGCGCGCGAGGCGGCGGAACCGCGTGGGAGCGAGGAGCTTTAGCCCGGTCTAACGCGGAAGCGGCGCCATCCGGGGGGGGGGGGGCAATTCCGAAGCAATTTCGGGATGCCGCCCGAGCGCCGCCCCCGCCGAACGGCAGAGCGTTTAGCACTTGGGCAAAACGGGTCGGCAAACAAACGGGCCGCCCGTAAAGGACCGGCCCGGTTCGCTTTGGAAAGGGGCAAAGTCCAGCCGGAGCGGCGTTCTTTGGAAAACGCCCCCCCCCCCCCCCCCCCCTCCCCGCTCCGCCCTTGCGGGAAAGGCGGCAGTTTGGACGTATGCGTCGGGGGCGCTCGCGTCGTCGAGAAAACAAACGCCGGAACTTTGAAAAAGATTTATGCCCACACAAGACGGAGCTCCTCGACTCAGCGATCGCTCACGGCGGCTATACCTGCGGAGTCCGGTCCGGAAGACTCGGCGGTCCAGGCCTCCAGGATCAGTGAGAAATTTCCCTGGGGGCGGGGGCGCGTGAAGAGTGAGCGAGATCAGATCGGGACGGGCCGACGTGCGCGCGCGAGCGAGCGCGCGAGGGAAGGTAGTCGCTCACCGGCCACTTGAAGTTGAAGGGCACGGCTAGGGGCGCGCTCCCGCCGACGGAACCTGGCTCCGCGTCCGGGAGCTCGCTGAGCGCGCTCCCGTACGTGCACGGCGGCTCGGGCTCCACCACGTCCTGCGCGTGCTTGAGGCACACCCGGAAGAAGAGCCGGCAGGCGGGCGACGGCGGGCGGCAGAGCGCGCCCGCGCCCGCGCCCGCGCCGGCGCCGGCGCCCGCGCCCGCGCCCGCGCCCGCCGCGGCCGTCAGCGACTCGATCTTCAGCTCGAACACGCCGGACGACTCCCCCTGCGGGTGGGCGCGCAGCGTGACGTCACCGGCTTTGCAAACATGCATTCAGACAGTATGTACATCAAGTGGGCTCTGTTAGCTGTGACGTCAGACGAGGAGCTTTTTTTTTTTTTCTTCTTTCCCGATGACGCGCGCGCGCAAACGCGGCGAGCGTCCGACCGAAAGGACGGAATCGAAAGGACAAAGTCAAAGTCGGCAGGAAGGGACGAAAGAAGATCAAAAGTACTGACGGTGCGCGCCGACGTCAGGACGGCGAGCAGAGCGGCCAGCAGGCAGCGCGCCATGGCAGAAACAACGTCAAACAGGAAAGAAAAAGCCAAGCGGCCGGAGTGGAGTCCGAAGGGGGGGGAGCACGTCCGGACGAGCTCGGCTTCAACACGGGACTGAAGCTCCGCGCGCCGCCGGGCCGGCCGGGGACTCCTTCTATAGGGGCGGGGGGCGGGGGGCGGGGCGGGGGGCGGGGTTGCGCAAACCTCTGCCGAAGCGAAAGCGCTCCGTGTGACGTCACGCGTCCCGACAAATCCGGATTTTGAACCGAGATGGAAAAAGACGTTCTTTCGCCGTCCGTGAGTCGTGACGGCAGAAACGATGTGACCCAAATTTAGAAAACAATGGACGAAAAAGGCCTTCCGATTAAATCCGCGCGTTGAAAGGCAAGCGCGTTTCAGAAGGACGTCAATACATTCTTTTCATTCGGACGATAAAAAGGCTCCGAATAAGCCTCATTGAAAACACATACATCCAAAATAGATTCGGACTCGGTCGCGGGGAAAGCGGCGACCGGGACGAGGAAATTCAACAGCGTTTTTTTTGTTTTGTTTTCCCAGCAGTGACTCCGTTGGAGGAAACGGGTTAGCGTGCGTTTGACGTTTTGAAGCCGGGGTTGCGTCAGAGGGCCAAAATCCATTTCAAGAGTGTTTGAAATCGTGGCCAAAGCTCTCCGAACGAGACTTAACTTGCGCTTGGGTTTTTTTGTAAGTTCGGTGTTTGCGTCAGAAAGTCCAACTCGCCGGCCTTTTTTCGGCTCGTCGCGGGGGGCGCGGGCGAGGGCGGGGGCGAGGGCGAGGGCGAGGGGGGCGCGTGCGGCTCCGGCAGGAAGCCGAGCCATCTGCGCGTGGATGGGCGCGCTTTCGCCACGCGCCCTTTTGTTCGCGCCCGGGCGAAGGTGCGAAGCGGGGCACGCGTGTGAAGGTCTCGTGTCGCTCCCGGTCGTGGGAACGTCTGCACGCGCGACGGGCCCTAAAAGCCAGGCGTCAAAACGGACACCCGGAAAGCCCGAACGAAGGAAGGCGCCCCGCCCCCTCCCCCCTCCCCCCTCCCCGGCCCAGCCGACCCTCCGCCCCCGGGGAGAGAAGTGCGTTTTGGCCTCGGCGAGAAAACGGGCCTCTGAAAAACGGGCTTCCGCGTCCGAGGGCCGCAAAGGAAGTCTCGCATCGCCTTTCGCCCTCCCGTGCGCGTCGCGTCACTTCGGACCGGAAGGAAAGATTTGAAAGCTCTTCGTTCCGCCTCGTCACGGTCGAGGACTTGTTCGAGTCGCTTCGCCGAACGTCGCGTTCCGAGGCACCTCGCCGAAGGCCGAGGCGGGGGGGGCGGCGCCGCCCTTTGTTGTCGGCGCGCCGGGGCGCTGCTCGTAAAAGCCCTCGCGGTTCCTGCGTTCACACCCCGCCCGACAAATCGAGGTTCGGCGGAACTTTCTCACGACCCGCAAAAAACAAAATCCCAGCCCTTCCGATTCACCGTTCCACAAATATTTGCCACCGTATTTGCGCCATTCAGTCCGAAACGGCGCTTTGGCTTTGCCGGCGTCATCACGACCATTTCCAAAAGGATTCCGTTTTGAAAAACATACAAAGCGGATTGCACGACGGAACACTTTGCCAATCCAATTTTCAACCGAGACAAGCGGAGGCCGAGTCGCCCTCCGGGCATTTGCGCGGTAGCCGATGCTTATTTGTAGCGGGCGAGCTAGCTTGTTGGGAAAGAAAAAAAAAAACAAAAAAACATGGCGACGGGCCTTCCCCGCCGGCCACTTTCGAGAAAGCGAGCTTTTGTCCAGTTGGCGGGCGGCTCCGTCCCAAAAAAGGGCAAGAAATCCCGCAGCCTAACCCTAGCGCTTCTTCAGGCCGCAGACGGAAGCCCCGGACGAGCTTTCGCACCTAACTTTCACCCGACCTTCACCGGCTCGAAAGGTCATCGGATAGCGACCCTCGAAACGTTCGCCGGCGTCAGCCCCGGCCTTACGTACGCACGGTCCGTTTCCACGTAGGTCGACGCCGAGGCCGTTATGTTCGTTTGGAGCCGTTCTCGTTTCGGGACAGAAAAAAAAACAAAGAAAAAAAACTGTTTTCGATGCCGCGCATTTGGGAATACCAAGTCAAACGCTCTCCGCCGACCTCCGGTTCTCCGAGTCCCCGAGTCGCGGGAAGGCCGGTCCCCCGGCGCCTTCCGTCGCGCCCCGTCCCCTCGGCGGGTCGCCCTCCAAAGGACGAAAGCCAGAATTGGGTTGGGGGGGAGGCGGGCTCGCTTTTCCACGCGACGTTTCCCCGTTTTGAATGACCTCTGACCTCGCAGGCATTTGGAGGGGAGAGAATAGGTGAGGGGTTTTGACCGTCCGCGCCATTTTAGCCTCCCGCCGTTTCCCGTACGCTTTTCCTTCGTCGTCGCGCGTCAAAAGCATCTCAAAAAACAAAAGCGAGCAACTTTTCCCGGGGGGGGGGGGGGCTCGCATGCGGCCCTCGCGCCCGACCTCTCCCGGTCGGGAGCCGAAGGGTACGGCGACCGGCCCGACGGCCGGCGGAGCGGGCGAACGCCGGGCCACGGAAGCGCTTCCCCGAACCGCGCCCAAGGAAAGCCAAGGAGCCCGCCCCACGTCCACGGAAAAAGGAAGGGGATCAACTTTTTTTCCTTTTCTTTTTTAATTCGCGTCATCATCCAACGTACAAACGAGTGAGGAAAAACATCCCGGGACGGGACGGGAACGGCCGGAGGGAGCCGGCGTGGAAAAAGTTCATAAATTAAAAGGCGAAAAAAAAAAAAAGGAAGACGGCCACCGCGAGGAGCGGTCGCCTCGCCGTCGCGTCGTCGGCCGCCGTCTTCGCTGCGCTCGCTGACGCGGGGCGGGGAGTTTGCGTCGGGTCTTTCGGCGCGGATCCGGCCGACCTCGCCTTTCCCCAGGGGGCCGGCGGGAAAAAAAAGAAGAAAAAAGCAGCGGCGACGCTTTCTGGGTTTGATCGGGAGGCCCGAGGCGGGCCCGAGGCGGACCCGAGGCGGACCGGAGGCACGCCGGAGGCGGACCGGAGGCGGGCCGGCCGGCTCACTGCTGCTTGGAACGCCAGAAACGCGAAGCGATGGAACCCAGCGACAAGCCCGATTTCTTCTGCTGCGACTGCTCGCCCACGCGCTGCTCCTCCTCCTGTGCACGCGCGCACACAAACAAACACACACACACACACATACACAGTGTTTTGTGCGTCTCAATAAGGAGTGTCCAAACCCCTGCGGCACCCAGATCCAAGCGCAGCCGGAGACACAGCTCACTCGGAGTCGCCGCTCCATTCGCCGAGGCGCGCGCAAAACTCGGATCGGGCGCCAGCCGACAATATCCGCACACGGCGCTACGGAGCGAGGCGCGACCTTCCTTTTCCGAGGGATGGCGCGCGGGTTTTGAAAGGCCTCGCTTCACCGCCCGGGTCGTATTACCAAAACGCGCCAGCTGACGCGGCGGCAGAGGGGGAGGGCAAACTTTTTCCCGTACGCCGTCCCGACCGAGCCGCGTCAACGGTTTCGTCCAAACGGAAAGCTCTCTTCCGCGTCTTCTCATTTTGGTGAGGCCGAGGCGAAAAAGCCGGCGCGTCTGCAGGTCGGCGCCGTACGGGCCATCCGATTTTTGGACTGCGAGCGACGGCGCGGACGGCGGAAAAAGCGGCGCGCAGTAAGAACAGAACATCCTTTTCTCCAAAAAGCCGATCGGCGTCCTCCCATCGCGGCCTCGGCCGTTAATACGTGCGGACGGAGGTCGGCGTTAGCCGCGGCGTCGGCCGGCCTGCCGGCCAAAGGGGGCCCACCTGCGCCAGCTGCGCCCGCCTGCGCTTGAAGGCCTCGACGGGGTCGTCCTCGGCGGCGTAGTTCTCCAGCACCGAGCGCACGTCCTCCACGCCGCTCAGCGCGATGGCTGCCGGGGAGGGGGGGGGGGGGCGTCAGGAGGGGGCGCGGGCGGGCGGGCGCGGGCGGGCGGGCGGGCGGCGAGGGCTCTTACTCTTGAGGAAGTTGGCCAGGTCGTAGAGCGTGCGGTCGTCCGAGTTGCCGTCCCACTTCTTGAGCGCCATCCCGTTGAAGGGCTGCAGGCCGAAGGCCTCGCGCTTGCAGTCCACCACGATCACCTTGCTGCCGTCGCGGTTCAGACACGACACGTCCTGAAACGGTTCCGCCGGCCGTTTGGCGCCGCTCTTTCGACTCTTCCGGCGCCCCCAGCGGGGACCCGGCCGCTCCCGCCTCAAAGTCGGGATCGCGTTTTTTAGCCGCAAAAACAAAGAGAGCTCGGACCCCGCTCGCTTCTTTCGTGGCCGCCCGGCTATTTGGGGGGAAATAGGGGGGGGCGGCCGGCGAGAGGGTTTGCCAAAGGATAAAAAGGAGCAAACTTTGATGAACCCTCATGCCGAGGAGGATGTTTTGCGGGGGAAGCCGTTTTTGCGGGGCGATGACGAAAAAGACATTTTGACGCGGCTCCCGAGGCCATTTGGGAAAAAGCAAACATCTGTGGCGCGGCGGCAGGCTTCGCTAGAAACCTGAAGAAAAAGAAGGCCGTTCTTCACCGCGTGGGCCGGGCGGACGCTCACCTTGACGTGATGTCCCTCCATGTAGCGCGTGGCGTCTCTGAAGAGGCGGTAGAGCACGAAACCCTGAGGGTCGATGCCGTCGATCAAAGGGTACGCCGTCTGCGTGAAAGGACTCAACGGCATGGTGGAAAAAGGAAGCCCGGGGCAGCCGGCGCCATCTCATTCAGCGGCGCCTTCCGTCGGGCGGGGACGCAAATCGCGAGCGGGGGTGGAACCCCGCTGCCTTTTTCAAAGGTTACGGTCCAGGCGCGCGCCCCGAAGGGGGAGCGAGCGCACGGCCGCTTTTTGGCCGGCGGGCGGTCCGGGAGGACGCTTCGGGCCCGCCCCCCCCCGAGACGCGCGAGGCCCCCGATTTGCCGGCCTCATTCATTAGAGCGGCGGGTCGGGGTCGCCATATACGGCAAGGGTTTTTTTCCTCTGGATTTTTCTCCCCCCCGGGCTAGAAGCGCTCTCCCGCGGCTTCGCCGGCACGAGTTCGCGAGGCCGCAGCGGCGCCCGGGCCACTCGAGCGCCGGCGTAATCGGGACTCGGCGATCGAGCCGGATCCGCCGCCGCGTCGGGAACAGGTTTGCGCCAGGCGGCGACCGGAAAAACCGGCCGAGCGAGCCGAAGACGCGCTGCCGGGAAGGACTTCAAAATAAAAGCGCGCGGGCATATTACTGGAAGCGGGAGCCGGCCTCCGCTCGCAAGTCGGCCGTCCCGGCCGGAAAGCCGTTTTGCCACTCTGACACCCGGGCCGTAAGATGCAAACGTCAAATGCGAATACGGGGGGAGGCCGCGAGCGAGGAGCCCGCGTTTACAAAATAATGGAGCCCCCGCCCCGCCCCCCGCCGCCAATTCAAAGAAGATCCGAAAAGGGAAAGCGCCGCCGGGGACGGCGCTCGGGGACGGGCCTCACCATGCCGGTCTCGGCGGTGAAGATGATGATCTCGTAGAGCGGCGCCAGCTGCTGGAACAGGTAGTCGATGCCGGGCCGTTTCTTGAAGCGCCACCCGGTCGCCAGCTGCGAGCGAGCGAGCGAGCGAGGCGTTACGGCGAGTCCTCTCGCCAGCGCCTCCTCCGACCGGATGACGCCGGATCCCGACGGGACGGGGGCAGGAAAGAAGGGCGCGTACCGACCACTCCGGGTGCAGCAGCACGTCGGTGAGCTCCAGGACCAGCGTGTAGGGAGGCTGGTAGTACGGCTCCTTCACCGGGTCCGGCAGCAGCTTGGGGCTGGTGGGCTCGATGATCATCTGAGGGCGCCGGGCGCGGGCGTCGGAGTGCGTCGGAGTGCGTCGGAGCGCGTCGGAGCGCGGCGCGCGCGCCGAGACCCACCTGTCTGTAGTCCTGAAAGTACTTGAGCGTTCTCTTCAGCTGCTGGACCACCGGAGCTTCTGGAAGAGCCGAGCGGGCGGGACTTTTCCAAAGGCCCAAAGGCGGGCCCGCGCCTACCTCGGGCGATCAGAGAGCGGCCCCGGGGGAACGGGCCCCGCCGTCGCGGCCGCCGCGGCCCCCGGGCGCTTTGGCTTGAGCCGCCCTCTGCGCATCGCTCTCATCTCTCACGCGAGACAACAACAAAAAAGGCCGCCACAATCACAGGCTATCTTCATCAACCATCTCATTAGCGCTGCTGCCTCGTCGCAAATTTCAAATTGGAAGGCACGGCGGACGGAGAGAAAAAAAGCAAACAACTCGCGGAGGGAAAAAGAGAAGGCTAAACGGAAAGAAAGGCTGAGGAATGCGAGGGGGGAGGGGCGGAGGCCCGCCGCGCACCACCTGCCGGCGAGGTGAGCCGCACCGAGGAAAGGGGAAAAAGACGGCCGGCGCCCGCGCGCGTGCGATCAGGCAAAAAGTAGCGAGGTCGCCCTCGGGCTTTCGGGGCTGCCGTTCGGGTCCGGCGTCTGCCGCCGGCTCCTCCTCCCTTGTGCCCACACTCACACCTACTTTCAAGCGTATGCGCGCGTGTTTATGTTGTCCGCATGACAAAGTGAAATCACGCAGCAAGAATGTTCCGCAGCTTGGAGACGCAACAACAACTTGGCCGTGTTGGCGCGCGCGCACGTTTCTACTACTCACACGCGCGCCATCCGGAATCAGGCCTCGCAAACGCGCACGCTCCCGCGCACTAACGCGCACGCCGACACTCGCACAACGTGCAAATGCGCGCACTCGTACACGCAACAAACATGGACGCGCGCGGCCAATGTTGTTAGTACTCCCACGCATTTAAAGCCGGTGTAAACAAGTCATTCCCGTGTAGGAAAACATTTCAAATGTCTAAACAAGATCCGAGCCTTCTCACGAACCCCCTATGGCCTCGACCTCCTATTCTCACCAAGCTCCTGCACGCACGAGAAGCGAGCGCGGATTCGCCGGGCGTACAAGAGACCGAGATTTGGAAACCGCGATTTGGAGACAAGGAGACAACAATCGGACTAAGGCCGACTCCTGCGCTGGCCGGCGCGCCTTTAAGCGCTTGTTTATCGATGGAGCGCAGCGGCCGATCCGCGGGTTTCCTTTCTCTTTTTCACGGGCGCCGAGCGCGGACGGCGAGCAAGAGGCGCAAAGGTCTTTTTTCTCACGAGTCGAAACACGTTTTTCTCTGCGCGCTCGCAGTCGAACGCCGCACGTACGCAGGAAGGCCGCGGAGCCAAACGGGAGGCGGGCTTTCCCCTTTTTCTTTGGCTTTCCGCTGACGGGAGGCCGTTCGTCAAGCCGGAGGTGACTCGGCCCGGCGCGGCGTTTCCTGCCCGGGCCGCTCGCTCCCTTCCCTTCGTCTAAGCCTCGGCGGGAGAGCCACATTTTGGGCGGACGGGGATCCCGAACTTTCTCCCGGTCGCTCTCCCGCCGCGAACGCCGAGCGCCGTTCGCAACGGCTCGTTTGCGTTTCCCGTAGCCTGAAACGCCATCGTGTCGAAAAGAAACCAAAAAAACGCAGACGGAGAATAAGGGGAAAGGTCACTCGTTGGCATAGACGTTTCCGTGTCCCGTTCTGACTGCGCCGGCGGTGAACCGGTTAAGAAAGGAAAGAGAGGAAAGCGCTCACACCCACCTCGGTCAAACTGGTCAGGAATCTGCGAGACACGGAAAACAGACGAGCGTTAGAAAAAGGCCTGCGCGGCGCGCCGATAAAAGGGTCAAGCGCGTGCCGTTGTTCTTGGCGCGGCCGGGGGGCAGGTGGCGCAAGCGAGCGCCTTGACGGGCCGTCTCTCATGCGTCCGCCCGCCCGCCCGCCCCCTCCTTAAACCCTAAACGGACACGCAGTCTTATTCTTAAGAGACGAGAATTCTTATCCCGCGTTTTCGTACATACGTACATAGAGCGAGGCTTTTCCACACTCTGCTGGGACATTGGGGGGGGGGGGGCTGCCGAGACAGCGAGAGGCGCGAAAAAGGCAAGGCGTGAGCGGGGGAGCCGCATTCCCGCGGGCCCACCCCCGTCTTCTCACGTCACCTCGGTGCATTTGCGGCGCGCCGCGGGAAGAAGGGGCCTTCCGGCCTCATGGCGCAGCCGCTCCAACGCTCCTCGCCGCGGATAAAGGCGGCAAGCGACGGGCTCTCAAACGCACGGTCCGGGAAGAGCTTGACATCCCGCTAGGGCTGAGCAAAAAGGCCTCATTTTCAAAATGGCAAAATCGGCTCAAAGCGCCATCTCGCGCAAGATTTCCATCCTTTCGGGACAAGTCCCTTGACACGCGGCGGGACCGCGCCGCCTCGTCACGCCGGAGCATCCCTTCATAGGTTGATAGCGCCGGTGCGTATAAGACGTACGACAAAAAGTCCTTTTTATCAAAGTTTGCCAACGTTAAGAATAAGGTCTAGTTTCCCGGTATTAAAAGGAGTTATTTTGATGCCGAGTCCAAAGTTGCGGCGACGGGCCGTAGCGCAAGAGGAGCCCAAGTCGATTTGTTCCGCCGCAAATTTAGGCGCCATTCAAGTCGCGCTACGACGAGCCGCCAACTTTTATCGGAAGGAAAAGGACGATTTGATTGGCGATTATTATTGTCGCCGGCGGCGCCGCGTTCAATTAGTACGACCGAATCCTCGTTTTTCCCGTTAGCGCTTGACGCGAGAATCGGGGACGCTACGTCGGCCCCATAATAAATCATTTCGCGCGGAGGCGGCTTCAAAGCCTGGCAGGAAGCTTCCCGGCGGCGGGGGTCGGCGGGGCCCGACAAAAAGGACGCGCCGCGGCGGGTGTGAGAAGTGTGCCCTTTGAAGTGAATTGCCCTAAGTGGGCCGATTGGGACCATTATCCTCTTTGATGCTTCCCACGCTCCCCAAAGTCAGCGGAGTCGCACCAAAGGGCCCGGGAGGGGGGGGGGCAAGGTGAGAGAAGTGTGCTGCCCGTGCGGGAGCTCGCCCCTCGCAGGCACACGAAAGGACAAAAGCCGGTCCCCGCCCGCTAACGAACGTCGACGTGTCCAAGTGGATCGCCGGGACTCGGCCGATGTTTTTCAACCGTAATCATTTGGATATTTGTCAAAGTTAGTAGAGCCGATGCATCCTACGTCTAAATTTTAACTTACTGTTCCTAGCGCGCACCCATACCGTCATTAAATCTTATCTCAGGGGAATTAGGCTATTATACCAGGTATGCTAGGTTTGCATCTCCAATTCACAAAAAGACGCCGCCAGAGTCCATGAATCCAATTGCGCTTCCAAGCTCACCTCAAATTAAGTTTGCGTCGGGAACGTCGGAACGCTAACAATCGGGGTCCTTCCTACAAGGGCCGACTGGCGAGGCTTTTCCTCGGGCCCCCCCCCATTCCATTCGGTAACAATTTTCAAATTCGACGAAATACGACTTCCGCCTCAATGCGTGGATGCGCAAAGAATCACCGCGGTGCCAGACGGACATTTACCCGCCGCGTCCCGCTTCCCGCGCGCGCGCGCACGAAACCTACCGGATTTCCCTGCTCGTCCACTGAATTGGTCCCTGAAAACGGGAGGGGAAAAAAGCAGAGACGAGAAAGGGCGGGTGAGAAGACGGAAGCGGACGCGGCTGAAAAAGTCACACGGACATTTTTATTTGGGCGCGCCGCACATAGGGACCCCTGGCGTAAGCGACCGGGATGGGAAAGCGTCCCCAGACAGCCGCGGCAAACGAGCCGGGCAAGAGGGCGGCAAACTCACCGAAAACGTAGACCACGCCGACGGCGCCGCCCAGGCCCATCAGGCCCGCCAACCTCAGCGCCATCTTCTTGGCGTAGGCGCCGTTCTTCTGCTCCTTGTCGCCGGCCGCGGCTTGGGCGCCCTCTGCAGGAGGAGGCTGGCCCTGCATCGCAACGTCACAACATTTCCCTTCCGCGCCACAAGATTTCCCATCCGAGCTTACGACTTGCAAATCGCAAAATAGCCGCGGTGGAAATATTGAACAACAAAAAAAAAAAGGGCATCGTAAAGGGCCCACGTGGGGATGGTTTCGTTTGGGGAAAGAAAAACAAACAAACAAACAAAAAGAGCAATCTGGATGCACCTTTTCTCCTCTTCAACCCTCCCATTTGGTTTTGATCTCGCGGGAAAAAAAACGTCAATCGAGAAAAACGTCTTTGTTTGCAAAACTACTGATACAGACGAGCCGAACGGCGAGGCGACGATCGGGCGGATGGCAGTCGGATCGTCGCGGCGACCCGCTTCGGGGAAAACCTCAAAATAAAACGGCCCCGACGGCGCTCGCTTCGCACGTCGCTCCATTTATAGGTTTGATTTGGAAGCGTCGCCTCGCTTCCTTTCTAAGCGGGCGCCTGGGCAGACGGGCGTCACGGCGGCGCAGGCCAGGGCGACGAGTCGCAGAGGTTGGCGACGACAGCCCGTTCCCGAAGCGCCAGCCCGAGACGGATATCGGAAAGTTCTGGGCCCGCGGCGGATATCGGAAAGTTCTGGGCCCGCGGCGGATATCGGAAAGTTCTCGGCCCGCGGCGGATATCGGAAAGTTCTGGGCCCGCGGCGGGTATCGGAAAGTTCTGGGCCCGCGGCGGCCAGGAAGGCGCGAAATGAAGTCCTAGCTAGCCGGGCGTCGCAAGTCCGCCGCGACTTGGCGCCAAGTTAGCTCACGCGGTTCCTCGCGTCAAAACAAGCGTGTCCGTTCGCTTGCTTGCGGCGAGTTTCAAAGCGCCATCATTTTGAAGAAGCTTGTCTGAGCTGACGGACGGGGGACTTCAAACTATTCCGGGCCGCAAATGGCTTGAATCCGGACCGCCAGAAGACCTCGGCAAGTATAAATATCGGCGAAACTTTTTCATACGTGATTCCAGAAGGTTTTGTGATCGATGCCGATGTTAATACTTTAAGATGAATAGTCGCGTTGTACTTGTTTTAGACCGCATTAAAAAAAAAAAAACGATCAAAGTTGTTGTTTTAATGTTACGTATGCCATGATTTTATGGGGATAGATTTTCCTCCGGGCAGAGTTTGACACCCCCGCTCCGGATAGTGCGGCGCTCCTCAAACGGTCTACCTTCAGCGGGAAAAAACATTTTTCCCTATCGTCAAATTTCGGGACTGCAAACATTTCCGGGGGACCCGTAGATTTTCGGGGGCTCAACACTCTTCCGAGGTCAAATGAGCACCGCGTCTATTTCCTTTTTTCCCGTTTGTTGTTTTTCTTTTCGCTAGTGACATCGGAAATGCGATCGGCCAAAGTTTTCCTCCGTCAATTTCCGGAGCTAAAAACAACACGACTGCGCCCATCCCGCAGCACCTCCTGCCGTCCGTAAAGACAATCGCTCGAAACCCTTTAAGGAGGGAGGGGGTGGTTGTATTTGTAGTTTCTGTTAGGGTTTGAAGACAAATACGTTTTAGGTGTGTTCCACGCACGCTTACACGCGCGTTTTGAGATCAAAAGAGAGATTTGGTTTGGGTTGTTGTTCTTCCTCCCATGTTTTTTGTTTTTTTTTCAAGTTGAAGACAAGTAGCAAATTGGGTAACCGAGCCAGAAACGAAGTCAAAACAGCGTTTGGCGGGCCACGTCCAATGGCCCCCGGGCCTCGAGTTCCACGGCCGCGCTCGAGAGATTCCAATCGGATTTTAGAATTGAATCGGAGGTCAGTCGACCAGTTGTGACGGTTCGGGCGTGGGCGTGGGGCCGGGAAAGGCGCGACGTCGAGACTCGGGTAGAAACAACAACAACAAACTCGCGAGTGGGCAACTTGTTGCAATTGTCGCGACACAAAGACAACACGTTCGAAAGGAAAGGCGGAGAACGGGCACTTTAGAAACGACTATCGGCGCTAGCGCTAGCATGCTCAGAGCCGCTAACAGCGAAGGTTGGTCAACACAGGTCGGACGTTCGTTTCATCGCCCGACACGTCCCGATAAGCGAGGGCGCGCTCTCCTCTCAAAGCATCCGCGCCGCAGGGCAGGCACCCGGCGTCGACCAGATGCGGCGCCCGCAGCGCCTACAGGATGGAGCCGCTCACCTGACTCTGCCGCTGAAGTCGCTCGCGGAGAACGGCCTGGGCCAGGCCGCCCGTCGCGCCGTCGCCGTCGCCGCCGCCGCCGCCGCCGCCCCCCGCCGGCGCTTTGTCCGTGGAGAGAGCGCGCACGGCGCTCCGGAGCCCCAGGAGGCCCCGGCTCGCTCGCGCGCACATGGGGACGGGGAACGCACACGCAGCCGACATGTTGGTTGTCAGTTACCGGCGGCGAGCCGCTTCCGCTGCCGACCCGACCCATAGAGGACAAAGCCGCCCGATAGGCTGCGCGTCGTGAGTGACGGCCGCGACAACCTGTCAGCGTGGGCGCCGGCCTCTGCGACGCCGGGCGCCGGGCGCGCTCCGGCCAATCGGGAGCGAGGAGGAGCTTGCCCTTCGACGAGGACGCGGTTCCGCCATGTTGGTTGAGGGCAAAAATCCCCAAAGTTATTGTCGTTTACGATTATGTCGTATTGAGTCATTGTGTATTCCAACGCGTCGACGCGTATGCTTGAATGTCAATTTATATGACACGACTGTTCATCCCCTCCTTGACAGACGCTGCCTTTAGCCAAAAGAACTACAATACCCACAACACGAGAGCTGCGGGGGATCGGACAGTTTTTATTTTTTGTAGATATGATCCTGGACGATTTTGTTTTCTGTTGGGAGAAGAATGAAAACTAAAACCAATTTCCATGATCTACTTTGAATGCACTTCTTCCGGTTAAGACGCATTTGCGTGCACGTAACAAATCTCACAGTCTGAGCAGAGACTGTTTCTTTGTATTACTGGCAGCTAGTTTGGAAGCGGGTCACAACGTCAAACAGTAAGAGAGAGGGAGAGAGAAAGAGCGAGGCAGGGGGGTGGGGGGGTCGAGCATCCTCGCCATTCAGCATCCTCTTCCTCATCGCATCCTCATCATCAGTGTTGTTGTGAGAGCGGATCGCACGTCGCCTTTTAGCAGCAAGTGGCTTGTTTTCAGGTAAAAAAAAGAAGACATTTTTAAAATATCCTCTTTGCTTAAATTGTCGATCGCGTTCGGCGTCCTCGCGTGTGCGCGGTCACGACGACGAACACGCGGACGTCATTATCAAACAGAAAAACAAAACACGTCGTTGTTTTGGCTTCACAAAGCATCTTGTAAAAAAAAACTTGTCTGCGTATTTTGATCACGTGGCCTCGTGATCGCGCTCGTGCGATTGTTTTTCCTCCGTTTTTTGTTTTTTTTTTTGCTGCGCACCTCGGCCTTCAAATGCGTCTCGTTTTCAAATGTCGTTTTGTTTGCCCGCAAAATCGTAAACTGGTTGAAGAGGAACAGTGTTCAATATGTACAGTGCGACGTACGCGTGTTGGCGTTGTTTATTTGTAGCGACGTTTCGCCTTGATGTAAAATGGAGGCTGAGAAGAGGGGAAAGCGAAAGGGGGGGGGGGGGGGGGGGGGGTGAGTCACGGCCTCCTTGCTTGTGGTCCTCACATAGCTCCATCATGTTGATGGAGCCGTTGAGGACTCGTTTGGATGCATACGTTTGTAATCCGCTTGTTATCCGAGTGTTTCTCTTCACAATGGCAGTTTCATGAAAACGATTTGCAAATATTGAACAAATGGCAGTTCTTTTTTTTATTGTGAAGATTGATATGAATGACACATTGTGTATTTCAAGCAACATGGCTTTGCTTTAGGAAACCTTAGCGTAATGCTAAAAAAAAATAATAACAGTAACAAAAATGTCAAATACTCATCCATTTTCTATAGCCGCTTGCTGGCGCCTATCCCAGCTGACTTGAGACACACTCGACCGGTTGCCAGCCAATTGCGAGGGGCCCAGACACCAACGAGCATTCGCGCAGCCAGTCACACCCGAGGGCAATTTAGCGCGTCCAATACACCTGCCGCGCGTGTTTTGTTTTGGAGTGCCCGGAGAGAACCCGCGCGGGCTCGGGGAGAACATGCAAACTCCGCACAGGAAGGCCGGAGGCAGCCGGCTTCCGTCTCGGGCCCGGGCCCCTGACTGTGAGCCGCACGAGCTAGCCGCCGCACGAGCTAGCCGCCGCACGAGCTAGCCGCCGCACGAGCTAGCCGCCGCTCCGCTGCGCCGCCGCGTGCCAAATACTCACGACGGGCAGCGCGCCAGCTTTGCTTTTTGACTCACAAACGGCGGGGCAACACATTGCCGCGGCTCGCGGCGGCCTGAGGGCAAGCGTCGAAGTGGGCGGCGCGCAACACCTAGCCTTTCGATATCGTTACCGTGGCATGTTTTCCCCACAGGGTCAATAAGTCAATACCGCGCGGCCTTACTGTCAAACCGCGTGGTCGCTTGGCATGTAGCCTACATGCTAGAAGAGTCCAAAACGTTTCGCATCTCGAAAGTTCACTCTGCAAACATCGGCTGGGAGCTAGCTCCAGAATTATGCTTAAGCAGTTCCCCAGGAGATGAATGGGGTTCGAGCGGTCCGCCGCTTACGCCGGGGCCGTCCAAAGCGGGTCCCCCGGAGCCGCTACGCGTATCTTTTCCGGGGTTCTGTCGCGGGCGAGCTCGGCAGTAGCCCGTTGACCATCCCGCTCTTTCCAATCGGCCGCCAAGGGGAAATAAACCCGGAAAAGGTGCAGGATCGCGACCCCGGAGAACCGACTTTGGACACCCCTGACTTACACGGGCGGCAAATCGCCCTTTGAATAATCGTCAACGTTTCAACGAGCTGAGATTTTGCAAGAATTTCATCCATCCGAAAGTGGTGCGCGAGGGAGGGGCCGCGGCGCCGGCGGTTGGATTGCACCGTGCCGTCCATTTGCTAAGCGCGCCGCTTGACAGAGACAGAGATGCGTTTGCGCAAGCTTTTAGCCAAGCGAGCTTTTGGTCGCGGCGGTAAAGCGCTTTGAGAAGCGCGCTCCACTTTGCATGATGGCAATCGAGCAAGCGCGGCGACGCGACGAGCGGGTTGCGCAAGCGCCGGCCGGCCACGGCCGCCATTCCGGCGCTGACCTGTCGGCCCCCGGCAGGCCCGCGGCCATGACCAAGGAGGAGAACCTGGAGATGCAGGAGAAGGAGAGGCACGAGCGCGAGGAGCAGGAGGAGGGCCGGGCGCAAAGAGAGGACGAGGAGGAGCTGACTGAGGACGAGGGCGAGGAGGAGGAGGAGGAGGAGCGAGCGGAGGACGGGCGGGCCGAGGAGAGCCGGGACGAGGAGGACGCCGAGGACGAGCCGGACCGGGGAGGGCCGGGTCGGCGAGGGTCGGCGCCGGCCGAGGAGCCGTCGGGCCGGGACGCGCCCGACGAGGGCGAGCCGGCGTCCGCCTCGGCGCTCCAGAGTCCGGTCCGCGAGACCCGACGCCGAGCCGTGGTGCACCCTTCCGCGCAGGCGCCCCTGCCCAAAGACTACGGTGGGCACGTGGTCACCTTCAAGTGCAGTACCTGTGCCGTTGAGGGGGAAAAAAATCCGGGAAAAAAGGCACCCAAACCCGTTTGCTTTCGCTGTTTGTATTCAACTCGGGTCGGGGAAACGACCCCCGACTCCCGACGGTTTGCCATCCAAATTACGAGGCCGAGAAAATGCCGCGCATCAAACGGGCGGCAAAGCCCGTAGCCACGTCTGCGGCCCCGCGGTCTTGAGACCCAAAAGTCGTTTGTTTTTTCCCCCCCTTCTCGGCACCCCGGGTACTCTTCACCCCAGCGAGGCAAAGCGTCAAGCGCGCCGACTCCGGCCTCGCTCTTCCGACGCCGCTTTGCCTTCACGGTGTCGCCTTTGCATTTTCGCCGTCGTGCAGCCTTCACCTTCTTCGACCCCAACGACCCGGCCTGCCTGGAGATCCTGATGGACCCGCGGACCGGCATCCCGGAGCTGTTTGCCATCGTACGCCAGTGGGTTCCCCAGGTGCAGCACAAGATCGACGTCATCGGCGACGAGGTGAGAGCGCCTTCGGGCGGCGGGGCGAGGCCGGCCGAGTCACGGCGCGGGCAAGCCGAAGTTAAAAAGCCGCTTGCGTGCGCGGCAGATCCTGAAACGCGGTTGCCACGTCAACGACCGCGACGGTTTGACGGACATGACGCTGCTCCACTACAGCTGCAAGGCGGGCGCCCACGGCGTCGGTGAGACCCCGTTTTCGGTCGTCCCGCGCATGCTAGTTTTCCAGCGTTTCGACCGGCCGCAGGCGACCCGGCGGCGGCGCTGCGACTGACCAGCCAGCTGCTGTCCCTGGGCGCGGACGTCAGTCTGAGGAGTCGCTGGACCAACATGAACGCTCTGCACTACGCCGCCTACTTTGACGTCCCCGAACTGGTGCGAGTCCTGCTGAAGGCCGCCAAACCCAGAGGTAGACCGCTGCGGCGGCGCCGCCGATCCCCGCGTGTTCCTAATTGGCGCTCGTCCCGCGCCCTAGTGCTGAACTCCACGTGCAGCGACTTCCACTACGGGACGGCTCTGCACATCGCCGCCTCCAACCTGTGCCTGGGTGCGGTCAAGTGTCTCCTGGAGCACGGCGCCAACCCCACCGTCCGGGTCAGGGTTCCTTCTTTTTCTCTCGCTTGGCAAAACCGCGAAGGACATAAAC
Source organism: Hippichthys cyanospilos (assembly GCF_059441005.1). Lineage (NCBI taxonomy): Eukaryota > Metazoa > Chordata > Actinopteri > Syngnathiformes > Syngnathidae > Hippichthys > Hippichthys cyanospilos. The sequence continues at coordinate 274,137 of NC_142379.1, forward strand.
GTGACATTTTGCCACCAAACGGGTTACGGCATTCAAACCCGCGCCCAAAATCCAAACTTAAGAAAGCGGGTCACGGAAAGACAGATGCGGGCTACCATTGGTCCGGAGCCGCCACTGGCACCGGGAGTGGAAATCCGCCGCTCAATGTAATTGCCTAGAGACGGCGGGCAAGGCACGACGCAAACCTAAATACAACTCCACAACTCGCTTCAACATAGTGCAAGGTGACCCCAGAGTTTTTGCGAGGTTTTCCCGAAGTATCTGAGCAAGCGCAAGGCGGAGGAAATTGGCGCAAAGTCCAGACGCGGCAGGTATTCAAAAGCCTTTGAGGACGCCCTCCAACTCGTTTCCGCTCGGGGAGCGCGCTCCCGCCGGCCGAGACCGAGACGTTATCGAATCGACCTTCGGAGGTCGAGACCGAGACGGGACCTGGATTCCTGGGGGTCGAGACCGAGACGAGTCCGAGACAAATCACACCCAAAAAGAGAGAGGACGACGTTTACCGTTGGTTTGTCGCCGCCTTTGCGACAAAAGCTAATGGTGCTATGTTCGGGGGGGGAGGGGTGGTTAGGAGTTGAAAGAAAAGTCAAAACGGAAGCAAATTTGAGCAATTTTCTCACAGATGGCAACAATGGCGGTCTCGATCAAAAGTCCGGGGAAGCCGAATCAAGCTTCCGCCGGGCCGGAGACGAGAGCCGAACCCTTGAAAGGCGCAAGCCCGACCACGATAACCCGAACGCGGTCCCGTCAAAAGCCCGCGCCACGCAAACGGGACCGATGGCGACGCGCTTGCCTCTTGCTCCGCAGAACGAGAACGGCCAGGTCCCCGGCGAGGTGGTCCCCGACCCCATGGACATGAGCCTGGACAAGGCCGAGGCGGCCATGGTGGCCAAGGAGCTGAAGCAGCTGCTTCTGGACGCCGTCCCGCTCAGCTGCAACCTTCCGAGAGCCACGCTGCCCAACTACGACAACATTCCCGGGAACCTGATGCTGTCCTCGCTGGGAATGAAGCTGGGCGAGCGCGTGCTGCTGGACGACACGAAGGTCGGGAGCGCCCGCCCTTTACGGAGAGCGAAGCCGACGATGAATCGGAAGGCTCGGGGCCAGCCCCGCCCCCTAAAAAATGCGATTTACGACTTCGCGACTTACGAGGGAGCCGACTTTGGCGTCTCGCTCCACGTACTTATTTTGCTCCGGTAAGCGGGCGAAAAATTGGGAATGAAGGCGGGCGGGCGGGCGGGCGAGGGGAGCCAAGGCTTCCAGCGCCGAGCGTTATCGTCAACGGAAAGCTCCAGAGCGCCAGTCCGTTTAGCCATTTCATTCCTCTTTCCAGGCCGACAGAATATCGCGCGTCTCGGTCAGGCCGGGGCGCGTCTCGGTTAGGCCGGGGCGCGTCTCGGTTAGGCCGGGGCGCGTCGCGGTTAGGCCGGGGCGCGTCTCGGTTAGGCCGGGGCGCGTCTCGGTCAGGCCGAGGCGCGTCTCGGTTAGGCCGGGGCGCGTCTCGGTTAGGCCGGGGCGCCTCGACGATTGAGCTTTCGGCTCAATCTCCAGGTCGGACCTGAGAAAAGCGGCGCGGCGACGCGCCCGGATAAATTGTTGACCTCGGAGCGGGCGGCTCTACCCGGGCGTGCGGCCGACGGCTTTTCCCCTTTCTCAGAAAGCTGTCCTCGTCTTTCAGACCGGGACGCTGAGGTTTTGCGGGACCACCGAGTTCGCCAGCGGGCAGTGGGTCGGCGTGGAGCTGGACGAGCCGGAGGGAAAGAACGACGGCAGCGTCGGCGGGGTCCGCTACTTCATCTGCCCCCCCAAACTCGGTACCGCTTTAGCCCCGGCTCGGCCAAGGACGGACGCGCGGAAGCTTTACGTCTATTTGGGCGCTCCGCAGGGATCTTCGCTCCGGTGTCAAAGATATCCAAGTGCGTGGAGCAGAACGTTTCCTCCGTCACCTCCACCCCCGGGACCCCTCGCGCGGACCTGGCCTGGCGCCTCGCCGGGAAGACCAAGAAAGACAAAGGGAAGAAGGAGAAAGGCACGGCCACGTTTTGGATCTCCTCAGTCCCCATCGCGCCGGCCCGCCTCTGGCCCTCTAGTAGCTGTCCGCCCCGTGACCGCGTGTTTAACGTGTGCCGGCAGCCCTGAAGAAGAAGTCGTCCGTCGTCGGTCTGGACCCGGAAGGACCCGGCGCCGAGGTTGGAGATCAGGTCTTGGTGGCCGGCCAGAAGAACGGCGTCGTGCGCTATTTTGGCAAAACGGACTTTGCTCCAGGTCAGTTTGAGGTGACGCCGGTGGATCCCACCAGGCCGGGCCAAAAATCGGCCAACGGCAAAACGCCGCAACTCGCATGGGGCACCGCGAAGGCCTTTGTCGCGATACCGCGCCTGACATTTACACGCGCAGACGAGAGAAGCTCAGAGTAGTACGCTGCTTTTTGCGGGGTTTGGGTTAGGGGTCGGGGCTTTTTGCCGTTTGCGAGCAGGAGTCTCTTTTCCGGGGTTTCCCTAAAAATCTGGTCCAAGAAGATGAACGCTACCCACCGGCAGCAAATCCCTTGGGGTCTGAGTTAGAGGCGAGCTGAATTTTGGGCTCCGCCGTCATCCGCCAGCACGGTCCTAGCTCGACGCGAGGAGCGTACCGCGCCACCCGACGCCCCAATCGGCGTTCGCTTTTTCCCGCCCGCGCTTTAGATGAGGGCCGCTCGTCGCTTCCGGCGCATCCGACCTGACGCGTTTGCACCCCGGCAGGTTTGTGGTTCGGCGTGGAGCTGGACCAGCCCGCCGGCAAACACGACGGCTCCGTCTTCGGGGTGCGCTACTTCAGCTGCCTTCCCAAATACGGCGTGTTTGCGCCGCCCTCCCGGGTCCAGAGGTAAGGCGCTTCCTCACGTGCCAGCTTTTTACGACCAATAGTAGCGATGTTACCGCGCGGTTTTCGAGGATCGAGTCCCGGGCTTGGTTAGACAAAGCTATTATATGTGGAGCGGTGCGTCCAAATGAAGATTTTCTTGACGTTCCGACGATCCGATTGTCACGTGACGCTAGCTTCCCGGGACAACTGCCAAAACAGCTCCTCGCCGGCCGCGCTTAATCGCGCCGTTTCCGGCCGCGTCGCAAACATCCCCCGTTTTTTCCCCCTCGGCAAAGTCGGCGTATCTCCGGATGCGTTTGTCGCCTCGATGCGCTCACGGAAGCCGATTCCCAGGAGCCGCAAACGACGCGACAAATACGGTTGCTTTTCAGGATGGGAGGCCCCAAGGAGGGCTCCCAGAAGGAGCGGAACTCCACGGTGAAGAAAGTCCATCAAGTCAGCGGTGAGTACGCCGCTCGCGCCCGGTCCGGAACGTGCCGTGACTCTGGTCTCCGGCGTTGGGGCGCAGTGTCCCAGCCCAAGCGCACCTTCAACGCGGTTCGTTCCCCGAAAGACCTGACCTCCGAGAGCTCCATATCCAGGCGAGTAGGATCGATCGCCGAGTGCGCCGGAGGGCCAAAAGCTTGGTGGGCCGACGTCCCGTCCTCGGTCCGTTTCAGGTTGCTCTTCTGCTGTTGGTTCCCGTGGATGCTGCGGGCCGAGATGCGGTCCTAACCGTCGGAGCCGGTCGACCCCCCCCCCCCCCCCGTCAAACTTGCCGTCCCTTTGCTCAGCCGCCGTTCCCCCACGTGTGTTTCCTTGCACTCTGGCGTTTCTCGCTTAGTTGTTGGGAATCTTTAGTGCCTTGTTGAAATGTCGACGGGTTGTCGTGCGCTCTTACTAAAGAAACCCTCGCCGCCGCCCGCGACCTCCCCCGCTCCTCGCTCGCAGTTTGTCGGCCGGGCTGGGCTGGTAGCATTCGATTCTACTGATTCCGGAGCGAGCGCGATACGCCCTGCCCGAGTAGCCCCCGTTTTAGACGACGTCGACGCTTTCCGTTCCTCTCGGGGTCTTCTGATATCGTTTGAAGTTTTTGCCGCGTGGAAACCCGCGAGGCGGAGCGCTAGTTTCCATGGAGGCCCCGTCTTCGACGAGGCGAGAAAGCCAAGGTATCTTTTGGGCCGGGGGGAAGGTCCCGGTTCCTGCGTCCGCGTGAGCTAAGGCGTTCCCTCCGACCACCGGGTAACAGTTGATCTCAGAAGTGGTGGTATTTAAAAGGAGCGATTTGTTGCTCTTGAGCGGTAGACCTCATTGAAATCTAGTTGACCCACAGAGCAAAACTGCTAAGCGAGCCAAAGGTTTCCCGCGTGAAGACGATTGGGAAAGTCCGCGGAAGCCTTTGCGTTGCCGCCTTTCTGCTGAGCGGCCGTCAAGCTTACGTTCCCGAGCCGAGTTTCCGGTCGGCGTCCGGCCCGGCGTTCATCCCAAACGACGGTTCTTGCTAGGCGTGTTCGCGAAGTCGTCCAAGCGGACGCTACCTCGAGTATTGCGTTGAAAGTTGCTATTCGGTTCACGCGTCACAAACGTCTCAAAGAAGTTCCTGCTCGCGACGTGCTTCGGCCGCCGCCGGGCGCCGCCTGCGAGTCGTTAGTTAGTCCTGGCTTCTATCGACAGAGCTTCTGCATAGCGTGGCGACAAATACCGTACAGTATGGATGCGGTCCACAAGGCTCTCCATGAATGAGCGAGCGCCAGGCCTTCACGTCGAGTAGACAGCTCAGCGCCTTCTGCGCGTTTTGTGAACGACAAGGTTTTCCGTGGAAGCCCTTGGTCACGATACGCTCCCTCGGAGTGAAAAACAAGCCCGGCGATAAGAGTGTGTTTTGTTTGACCACCTCATCAAGTGTACTTTTGTTTCGTAGCCGTGCTCTTCTTTCCGGCGTGCGTGTGCGTGTGCTGCTGTGCTTCCCTGCATGCTGTGCGCTGATGTAATCTAATCTGTGTGTGTATTTTCTCACGTGGTCGACCGCATGCAAACGCATCCAATAATCCGATGTGTTGTAATTCACTCAATATCATACATAATAAAGGGATCGATGTTGTTGTTTGTAACAAAAAAAGCCTGTCAATTCCTTGCCCCTGTAGTCCAGACCAATCAAAATGTCCAGCAGATGTCGTCAGCAAAGGAGAAGAAACTTGTTACGACGTTCGTCGTTCCTTTGTGTGTGGCCGATAAACGATATGGCTTACATATGTGCGGTTACTGCTTGGTCGCTTCGATTTCATGTATACATACATTGTACATGTATATAGATTACGTGGACTCGTCCCGTCATGACCACACCATACAGAGGCGACGGTTGGATGGCCGAGGTAGCGCTGCAAACGAGCGCTTCGCAGCACAGGACTCTTTGTTTAAGCCCCTCCGCCCTTATAGCAGAAGGCTAGGCTAGGCTGTTAGTACGAGCATCTCTGAATATTTTACATTTACATAAAATACATCAAGATGTCTTTTTACAATGGGTTTTAGCGATATTCTTTTTAACACGTGATCGTATAGTGGCTTTTAAAACAAGCGCTCCACGACGTATTCAATGGAATCTGTTTTTATCTTGCCCCCCCCCCCCCCCACAACATCCATTTAATAGTTTTTATAAAGCAATCAAATAGGAAATACAGACGGCAGCCAAAACGAATTACGAGACTGCACGATGGCGCATTCTAGCGGAAAAAAGTCAAACAGGCCACTTGTGCGGTCTCAAAATGGCGCAGATTTGAACTTGAACCGGCTTCACCTGAAAAAGGGATATTTACAATCCTAGTGCAATGACATTAAGCTGCACATGAGCGGTACGCAGCACAGGCCGCTTTGTTTAAAACCCCTCGACTCTTATATGGAAGATGACATTGTTTTTATGATCAAATCTAACAGTGCAACAAACGCGAGCCATAAACTTAATATAAACGGAAGCGCGGCGTGTCCGATGCTGTCACACAACGTCGCCCCTCAAGGCAAGACTCACGTTAGCCATTTTAACGTACTTGAAAAGACCCGATCAGGCGAGCGCCCGAGCGCGGGACTTACCGCGTCGGGAGGCTCGGCTAACCGCGGTGAAGTGAAAGTCAAGTTCCGGTTTGCCGACACTTTTAAAAAAACAACCGTGGGGGGGCGACAGAGTACCACTCATGCGGGGTCAACCAGCCACGGGCAGTTCATACGATCGGATTTTAGCAGGAGTTCGCTACAATAACTAAGTCGCGCACGCGCACGCACACGCACGCACAATATGTCGATAACTACCGTCCGTGCACTTTGGCGATTTGCCTTCCAACGAGCCGCGCATTGGAGGTGTCGGAATAACGCCCAAATTTGTGACCTCCTTGGAAGGACCGTATTTAACAGCGATTCGAACTTGTGACCTCCTTGGAAGGACCGTATTTAACAGCGACTCGAACGTGTGACCGCCTTGAGAGGACCGTATTTAACAGCGATTCGAACTTGTGACCTCCTTGGAAGGACCGTATTTAACAGCGACTCGAACGTGTGACCGCCTTGAGAGGACCGGATTTAACAGCGACTCGAACTTGTGACCGCCTTGAGAGGACCGTATTTAACAGCGATTCAAAGGCTCCATCCTCAATCTCGCCAGGTTGTCCGGCCAGAACGTAAAGACGACGCACACTCTGCCACTCTTGTTTTGCTACATAATGTTCACGCACTCTTTATTTGGAATATAATGTTCTATCTGGGTTTGTTGATGCTAACGTAGGCACGCGCGGCAAACATGAGACAAATACGGCAATCATAACAAACTTAGATGAAATAACAACTTAGACATTAATGGACAAAGTGAAGCACGAACGGACAACATATTCAAAACGTACTTACATTCTCATGGACGCACGGAATAATAGCGAGAGGAACCGTCCGTCCGTTAGAACGATACCTGCCGACTGAGCGGCGAAGGAGCCAAACAACCTATGCCCGTGTAAACGGAGTCCTGATTGGTGGTGGAGGAAGGAAAAACAACTTGTGATTGGTTGCTAGGCGGTCGCTGGGAAGATCACATGACCGTAGGAGAAACATGTCCAGACGTAAATAGTAATAACAGAAACAATTCAAACACCAAATCGTTAACTATAACCGGAAACGTCTTAACGAGCCGCGAGCGGGCGGGTCAAAGGTCACGGCAGTCGCACGCACAATCCAATTTTGTTTCGGTTTTTCTTTCTCTGCTCCAATTGTTGTTTGCGTCGACGGCCCGCTTCTTCTCCCCCCGTTCGATCCGTCTCCCTCGTTTGTCTTTTGGACGTATTTCTCATTTCATTTTTCTCTATTCTATACGTTTTTTTTGAAGATCGTATTTCGCTTTTCTCCTTATTTTACTGTCGTCGTTTTTTTTCGTATCTTGAGGGTTTTGCTCGATGCGTGCGCCTTTCCCGACCGACGGAGGTGCGGCAAAGCCATCTTGGACGCAGCCGACGCCGAGGCAGGTAAAGATGAGCGCCGCTTGCTCGCAGGTGTTGCGCGGAGAGTCGGGGAAAGGTTTTAGGCCGGCCCGACGCCCCGTTTTGTGACAAAGAAGATGAAGTGAGGGGAATCCAATCACACGGCGCGCGGGAACTCCGCATGGATCGGACGCTTCGCCAGCTCGGCGGGGGTCGCCCCGGGCGGGCCGCGCAAAGGCCGAGAGGTCGCCGGGTCGGCGCGCCTCTGTCCGTTCGCTCCGCCGATATATAGGAAGCGCCGCCCCGGCTCCGTTTCGGGATCGGGGTCGGGCTAATCCGAGAGAGGGCGACGGTAAGCTTGAGGTTTTTCGGGCCAAAAGCGTCCGATTCCATCCGAAACAATTTGCGGCCCGAAGCGCAAAGGATGGTCGCGGTGCGTCGCGCCGGGATAATAAGGAAGGAAAAGCGTTAGCCGTCACGCTCGGAACCGATTCCTTTCATTACGCGGCGCTCGCGTATCCGTTCGGGGCGGCGTACGTCGTTTCCTATTTCCTTTGATTTGGGGATGTTTTTTCCATCGCTTTGGATCCAGCAGATTCCGTTCCGTTCCGTTGTCCGCTCCGTCCATTTGAGAAAAAGCGTCCGTCGCTGGAAACTTCTCGGGCGAGGGGCGGGCGCGGACGGGTTTTCCCGCGGGGGCGGGGCCGCTTAAAGCCCTCCCTTCCGACCGCCCCCCGCTCGGACGGGTAACCCGCTTCCGTTCCGACCCCTCGCCCATTTCCCTTTCCGACTTCCCGCCGGTCGAGCGTCGAGAAGGGAGTTCGCCGGCCTCCGCCGTAACCCAAACAGGTACGGAAAAGACCGAGGGGCGCGCCCGCTCGATCGCGCGGCGACGCGGGCCGCCCCCCCAAATTTGCTCGGGGATACTGGTCGGGAAAATTCTTTCGCGAGGAGGGGCCGCCGAGCGGTTATCTGCCCGGGCGGGGGCGCCCGATGGCGTCGGCGAGCCGGAACGCGAGCTCGCGGGTTAGCGCTCCGAACGGGAAGGCCGCCGTTAGTTTGCGAGCGACGAACGGAGGGCGTGTTTGGGCCCCGGGGGCGGCCGGCGTCAGGTGTCCGTCACCTGACGCCGGCGCTCAAAGGAGCCATTGTGAGCGCGGGAGAAGGAGATAGGCCCCCCTTCTCCACAAGCCGCTTGCTCCCAAAACATTTGCTCGCCATTGGGGATTTCCAACCGGAGGAGCTCAAAAAACGTCAAAGCGAAACACCTTTGCCTCACGGTGAGCGCATCCCGCCTCCGTCCATCATGCTCGCGCAAGCTTCCCGATGAGGGCGCGGCCCATTTCCCAACGGTATCGTAAAAACGACAAATTTTCGGTAGCCGCTCGAAAAAGAGGGCCGCTTCTGCGGGGACCGCCGCGGCCAGCCGACCGAGGAAGGATTTCGAAGGACAACGAGAAAAAGGAAAGGACGGCTGCGAACGAAAGAGCGAAGCTAAAGTTAGCGGCGGGCTAATACGGCGCACGGACGACTCCAAAAATGAGCTTCCCCTATATGCATGAATACTTACAGAGACGAGACTTTCTCCCAAGACGCGCACGCAGCTCTCACGTCCACCGCCGACAAGACCTTAAGATACGGGCGTGGCGGTTTGGGGGGGGGGGGGGGGGGGGGGGGGGCGTTTTAGCATCGGGCTAACGCTACCGCCTCGGACCAAAGGCGTCCGACCGGCCCGCGCTCGAGCGCCGGACTCGACGGGCCCGGCGCGGGAACGTCCCGAACGTCCGGGCCGAGGCCGACCGGAACGGAGCGGCGGCGACTCGACGGATCGACGGCGTGTCGTCCGCAAGGAGGACGATGATGCGGACTCAAAGGGTGACATCGCTGATGCGGCCTGACAAACATCGCCGCACGTTAGGCGCAAACAGAGCCGCCAAAGCCCGCCGGCTCACGTGCCGGCCCACCCCCGCCGCCTTAGCAGCTAGCGTAAGACCCGGAGCGCCGCTCGGAATTTGCAGTAATGAGCTACCGGAGTCCTGCAGGGGGCGGTAGGCCACGCGCTTTACCGAGTGAAAGAAAAGAAACCATGTCGGCACAGGTAACGCCGCGGCCCGGGCCGGGCGGCCGCCGGCGCAGACGCTCACCGCCGCGCTCCCTTCCCCAGACGCCGCAGCCGCGCTGACGTCACCATGTCCGGATCGCAAACCCCGCCTCCGCACCCCGACCGGGCCGAAGGGCGCCCGGCCGGCGAGGAGCCGTCGGACGGCGAGCCGCCGGGATGCGAGCGGTGAGTGTCGCGGCCGGCCGGCCGGCCGGCGGCGAGGGCGCGCCGAGGTCACGTCCTGTGGCGGCCCGCAGGCTGGAGAGACGTTGGCTGCTCTGGCGCGGCTTCAAGGAGGAACACGGCCGCTTGGAGGCGTGGCTGCGACTGGCCGAGCAGGCGGTGGCCGCCCGCAACTGGACCCGGGTCACCTACGTCGGAGCCAAGGACCACGTCGGGAGCTTCGAGGTGAGGAAGGTCGGGGCGCGTGGTCGGAGCGCGCTCACTCCGTGTTTGTGCCGACGCCGCCAGAGGCTGCGGCGCGAGGCGGGCTCTCGCCTCGCCCATCTGGACGCGCTGACCCAGAGGAAACGGACCCTGAGCGCGCTGTTCCAGGGAGCCATGCGGGTTCGTCTGCTGGCCGCCGTCCGGGACTGCAGGCGCCGACTGGAGCGCCTCAACGTTCAGCTGGAGTCCATCGGCGAAAGGCTCAAGGTGGAAGAGCGCCGCGGCCGGACCGGCGCGACTAACGCCTCCTTTCAAAGCGCCGGGACCTTTTTCAGGGATTGCTGTGCGAGTGGGAGGAGTTTGAGGCGGAGGCGGAGAAGCTGGCCGCCTGGCTGGCCGAGATGGAAGTCGCTCTGGCGGCGCTCCAGCGCGCGGGCGGGAGCACGTGCGACAAACTCCGGCAGCTGCAGGTGCGTGACCCGGGCTCGCAGACCGGACAGGACGGGAGATGGTTGAAAGCGTACGTGACGGGGGCCGGGCCCGGGCGGAGCGAACCGGACCCGACGGCGCCTAGGTTGGAGTTGACGCGGTACGGAGCTGGCTCCTTCGCCCGGACAAAGTGGGACCCGTCGAATCCAGCTAGTCTAAACCCGGCTAGATGAAAGGTGTCCTGCCCGGACCCAGACTTACTCGTTGATCCTTTTGTCCGAGCGGAGACGGCAACGCTTTATGTTTGGAGGCTCGCGCCTTGACGCGGACTCGCGAACACTCTGGCGGGTGACTCTCTGGGGCCGGGGCCGACGTGTGGCCACATGACGCAAACGGTGGAGACGCTTCCCCTCACGCCCGCGGGCCTTTGTGCAGTCTTTCCAGGAGAGCGTGCGCGCCAACTCGGGGCGCGTCAACGAGGTGCTGGAGCGCGGCGAGGCGCTGATCCAGCGAGGCGCGGCGCGCGACGCCGAGCGCGTGGAGCGCCGTCTGCTGGGGCTCCTGCAGCGGTGCAGTCACGTCTATAACGGCGTGGCGCGCGCTCACACCCGCCTGCTCAGCATGAGACTGGTGCGCGCCTCCGCCTCCGCCTCTTTGCCGCTCCCTCTCGTCTCACGCCCCTCTTGGCGACCTTCCAGGTCTTTGAGGATAACTTCTTGCTGTCCTCTCCTCCGGATTCCGGTTGCCCGTCAGAAACTCTGTTTGAGGAGGAGGAGGGGGCCCTCGACCGGCCGGACCTCCCCGTCGGTCCTAAAGGTGACCGGCGAGTCTGTCGGCGAGGCCCGAGCCCAAAGCCACGCGCTCCTCTTCTCCCCCCAGACCTCCGGCGGCCGCCGTCGCCTTCCCACGAGCACTCGGCTCTGGAGTGGGATCCCTCGGTGGACGTGGGCCGCCCCGTCTCCTGCAGCGACTTCTCCTACTACAGCGCCAGCGCAGGTGCCAAATAGTTCGCCCCGGTCGGCAGCGATGAAATCCGATCCCTCTTTAAGGCAACGTCCGAGATTGGCAGACGTCGCTAAAACGAGCAAGCTGTCGCACGCCCGGCCGGGAACGCTGGCCGCGGCCGGGCCGGAAGGGTTTGCCAAAACCATCGACGGTCTTTCATCCCGACCCGATGCCCCAACCGCCTCAAGCGGCTCCTCTCGAGGCGGAGCGATCCATTGATCTTTTTCGTCGTAAGGGGTTTGCGAGCCTCACCTGGGACCCGGGCCAGCCTAGCAGGGGCGCGGAGCCCCCGGCGACTTGGCTCCTAGGGTGGCCGGAACGCAAACGCCGCCTTGAGGTGACGGCAAGTCACCTTTGCAGTCGATACCGTTGCCGTGAACGCGCCGTTCCCAAGGGGGTCCGGGGGAGGGACGGACGGGAGTCGCCGCGTCCGCTCTTTCGGCGCGTCTTTCGCTTCGTCGCCGAGCCCGGTTGGTTTCCACGCCCGTAAGACGCGCGGCCGGGGGCGGGGTTTCGGTCGCCGAGCCCTTCGACCCCCCACGCCCCGAAGGCGAGATTCCGTCGTTCGTCCGCATATATATATGGAAGCGCGCAGACTTGACGCGTTACAGGACAAAGAGCAAAAAGTCAAAGGAACGCGCCGCGGCAAAAAACGCCAACGTACTTTGCAGGAGCCGGCCAAAGCCCCAAGCGGCGGAGCGACCTCAGTTCCCTCAGCTCCGACCCGCCCAGTTGCGACGACGTCGCGGAGCGGGAAGACGGAGCGGTGAGTCGCCCGCCGACTAACCCGCCATCGGCGCGGCTCACCTCGCCTCTCAATTCACCCGCGTCGTTCGAAGGCGTCGCCGGGACCGTCCGACGTCTTCCAGTCCACGCCGGAAGAGCGCCGCGACGACGACGACGGGCGCGTGAGGGCGTGGCTGGGAGTCCAGCCCGCCGCGCGCCCCTCCTGCTGTAAAGCCGTGCAGACGGACGCTCAGGTTAGCTTCACGCGTAGGCTTCCGACGCCCCGTTTCCCACGTCGGCCCTCGCCGTCAATTCCGAGGTCGACGTAAGCCTCCGAAGCCTCCCGGCTAAACCCCGGCGCCGGCCGACTTGCGGCTAGCTTCCGACGTTAGCGACGCGTCCTTCGACGTTTCCTTTCTATGTGATCCGATGAAGTTAGCTTCCAATTTGTGCGACGTTTGAGGTAAGGCCCCTGGCTCGCGCAAGGTTAGGTTCTCCGCCGGGCTCGCGCAAGGTTAGGTTCTCCGCCGGCTTTGCGACGTCGCCGCCGGCGTTCGCTTCTGACGCGAGCTCCGACTCCAGTCCAACGTTGACTCGTCGGCCGGGCGATACGTTGGCCTTAGCTAATGTACGCTCCAGCGCCGTCGCTAGCCTCACCCCCAACTCGAAAAGTCGGCTTCCCCCACCGGCCGAGGAAACGAGCGCGACCTTAGCTTCCGGCATCGTCGCCGTTGGCCTTTCGTGTTGACGCCGAAAGTTAGCTTGGACGCCGGAGACCGACGGGGAAGCCCGTTCCCACGTCAGCTTACCGTGTCAGCGCGCCACGTCGGCTCTCAGAGCTTGCTTCCGGGGGTCGTATCTAAGGTCCGGCGCGGAGGGCAACAGCTGGCGTTCGGTCGCACGTTAGCTTTGTGGGCGCGGCCCGGATGTTTGTGTTCAGTGTACGGCCGCCGCCAAAGGGGATCCGGCAGAAGCGCTCCCGAGCTGCGGCGGCGACGCCCCGCCGGCTCGCCGCCCGATCTCCTCGTCCCGGCCGTCGGGGGGGCGACGCCGGGCGTGGGTCGGTCAAGCGCCGCCGGCGGAAAAAAAACCCCCCAAAAAACAGCCGCGCGTTTCCTTTCAGACTCCGGAAGACGAGAAAGAGGCGGAAGAGCGGCGCGGCGGCAAGACTCCGCAAAGGTGAGCGTCCTAAAACGTCGGGCATTGGAAAAGACGCGTCACGGTTTGCTTGCGCTGACCCGGCAGGGCCTCCGGGGCGGCGCCGCCGACCAAGCGCCTCCTGCTGCTGGCCGCCGCCGCGCTGCTGCTGGCCTGCGTCCTGTGGACCTTGGTGGAGGCGGCTCGCCCGGCCGGGGCCTGCCCGGCCGCCGCCGGCCTGCACCTCCGCTACGTCAACGGACCCCCGCCCACCTGAAGGTCCCACAAACAACTTCCTCGGTCCAAAACGGAAAGGACAGGTGTCAAAGTCCGGGCCCGGGGGCCGCCAAACGCGGGTTCCGACTCGGATATCCGGCCGTTTTGCCGGCGGCGACTCAGAAGGCCGGCCCTCCAAGAGAAATCGCGAGGAGACGCAAGCGGGAGCAAAACGGGCCTCCTGCTCCAAAACGCGCCGGCCTTCGAACGGGGAAGTACGGATTGAAACGGTCAGACTTGGACTTTGGAAGAGACTCGGGCTCGGACTCGGCCTGGCACCTTTTGTTTTGCTTTGGGAAGAAAGGACAAAGCGGGAAGTTTCAGCCTTTGAAAACTGGAGAACGCCGTCCAAAGCGTTCCCTTAACAATTGAACTTTTTGACCAAGCTGTGTGTTGTTTGAAAACAGGAGAAAAAAAAGCATTATCCAAACCCGGAAGTTGTTCAATAAACGTTGGCTTGAAGACGTTTTGGCCGTCGGGCTTTTGTTGGACTTTAGGGGCCCCGGTGCCGGGGGCGGGCCACCCGCGGCTCCCCCGTCCTTGGCGCGCGGCGCTCCGGGAAAAGAAGCCGGGTTGGAACCGTCTCGCTTGCGCCGAGGACTGGAATCCTTCGGAGCGCGGGCGTGCGAGTCCGGCGTTTCTCTCCCCGACGCAGCCGATTCCAACGGCGGCCCCGTTCGGGCGTCCTGACCCTGACCCTAACCCTAACCCTTTTTTCCAGGCGCTTCCCAAGAACGCGCGCGGCAGCCGGATCGGACGCTCGGCGCGTTTGGAGCGCGAAGGTTAGCCGGGCCCGGCTCCCGTACCTCCGATCGGCGACCCTAGCGAGGATTGCCGGACGTTCGGGAACAAATCAACGGGAGAGCTCAAATGAAACGGAGCTTGAGGGCACTTTAGGTGAGGCGCCATGTGGCGCCGCGCTCACGTGTGCGCCCGCCCGCTCGCGCTGATAGTGTTAATACATTAAGTGGAGATTAAGCGCGCGCGCGCCCCGCCCGCCCGCCCGTTCAAAGGCGCGGCGGCTCGTGCGGCGCCAACGCGTTTGGGGAATGGCGAGGGTGGCCTCCGCGCCCTTCGCCTCGGTGTTCAAAAAACGACAAAATACAAAAAGTTGCAAACGTTGCATTCGGGCCGCCATCGGAATTGGGCGGGCCGGGTCAAAGCGCGCCTTCCAAATCCAATTTTGCGGCCACCTATACGGGGGCCGGGCGTCAAACAAATCCAGGAATTGTTTGGAAATCCACAAATCCCCACGTTTGCCTCGCGAGTCGCCAGTCGCGGCCGGACTCGTTCCCGGGGACTTATCGGGAGGAAGACGTCCGCTGTCTACGGGAGAATCTCCAGATCTCCAGGTTTTACTCCATCAGACCGTAGGCGCTTTTATTTTGAAGGGGTTTCCGGCCCCGTCGGCGTTGGCGGCCCGCGCCCGGCATCAATTCGGCCACTCAAAGCGCCAAACTCAGGAAGCCGAGCCGCCCCGGGTCACCTCGGGCCGATCGGCGGCCAAAGTCGGCGAGGGCTCCGCTCCCGCTTTTCCGTCCAAACGTTCGGGTGCGGAAAGCGAGAGAGGGAGGCGGGAATTCCATCCGCCCCTTTGCGCCGGGACTTTTGTCGCCCTGACTCGGACGGTCGGGCGAGGCCGCCTCGCGTCCCCGACGTCATTCCGGTCGCCAGGTCGACTGAGGCCTTCATTTGGAAGTTGGCCGCATCTGCGAAGGCGGGACTTTCTCGGCTTTTCCTTTGAAATGCCGAGAACCCCGGCGCCCCCCCAACCCCCCCTTCTCAGTCGGCCTGATGCTTGGCTCCCATTGTTTGCCCGTGCGCGCGCAAACAATGGCGTCAATGGAGAAGCCATAATGGGAGGGGGGAGGGGGGGGCGCTGTCTTCCCCAGACAAATTCTTCTTCTTTATTTTTTTGCGCGCAAGTCAGAGGAGATTACACCCCCCTGTGCGCCCGATCGTCCATATGGACGTAACGTTCAAAATATTGAGGGGCGGAGCCTCCGCCAGTCTTCGCGGTTGCCAGGGGCAACCAAGAGAGCGATCCTTCGCGTGCGCGTGCGCCGAGGACTTGCCCATCTCCCGCTGAGCGACCCCTCGCGCCCATTGATAGACGCATGGAGGGAGGGGGAGGAGAGACCGAGCGAGAGAGCGAGAGAGCGAGAGAGAGAGAGAGACCGAGCGAGAGAGACCGAGCGAGAGAGACCGAGCGAGAGAGAGAGAGAGAGAGAGCGAGAGAGAGAGAGAGAGAAAGAGCGAGCGAGCGAGGAGGACGTCTGGGCGGATTTGGCGGCGGCGTCTTTGGCAGTCCAACACACAACAAGCTGCTTATTAGCCGGCCAGCTCCCCAACGGATTTACGCGCACGGAAGCAGGTGAGTTTGCCGCTTTCCTTTTCATTCGGTCATCTTTCTGGCGCCCCCCTCCCCGCAGGTGAGGCTACAGGTCCCCCCCCCCCTCCCCCCGGGCCACAAAATACAGACAAACGCGCGCCTTTGGATGCGCCGCGCACATTTTTTGTGTTTTTTTTGAAAGGGGGCACCATCCAGTGATGGGGGGTGGGGGGGTGGGGGTGGGGGGGTCTCGCTGTCTGCCGACGTTTCGCAGAAAGCATGCGCGAAACACGAGCGGCTCATACATGTGCGCGCGCGCACGAGGACCGGGCACTTGTTTACGAGGCATAAAACGGGGGGGAAAAAGGCGGAATGACGGCGCGCGGAGGCGCAGACAGAAGGGAGCGCGGCGGCGGCGGCGGCGGCGGCGGCGGCGGCGGCGGCGGCGGCGGCGGCGGCGGCGGCGGCGGCGGCGGCGGCGGCGGCGGCGGCGGCGGCGGCGGCGGCGGCGGCGGCGGCGGCGGGGGTCTCGAGAAGCATTTTGCGCCAGCAGTGGATGGCCAATGAAATTTGAATGGCGTTTGGCGCACGTGCACGCGCGCGGCAGACAAGGAGGCTGCTTGTTGGGAATTTGGCGCTTCACTTGTTTTGTTCAATGAGAAATTCAGCGGGAGGGAGGAGGGAGGGATGGAGGGAGGAGGGAGGGACGGAGGCCCCCCCCCCCCATCCGCGGCCGCCTTTTAGGAGAGGCGCATCATGGGCCATATTTGGCCTTTGCTTTTCCGCCGCCGCCTCTGAAAGCGCCGCCTGGCCGTTTGCCTCCAGACTTAAAGCGTCGCGTCGCGCCGCGTCGCGTCGCGTCGCGTCGCCCCAGAAGACGGCGAGCAAACGAGCCGAGCGCCGCCTCGGCGTCCAACAATTTCAAAGGCGGAAGATCCAAAACGCCGGCTTTGTTGCCGGGGCGGCCCACCCGGCGCCCGCGGGCCGCTAACGGGTCCGACCCGGCCCGCCGGATGATCTGGGAAAGGATCAAAATGAGCAGAATTTTTTCAGCGATGAAAAAGGGTTTATCGTGGGCAGCTGCGTTTTTGGACGGACGGCCAGCCACGCCACGCCACGCCGCGCTTTCCGGACGCTATCCAAAAGCGACCGCCGCCTTCCAAGTTTTCAAGTGATACAAACGGAACCTCCGATCTGCGGGGAAGGCGGCCGACTTTGAACCCGACGGCCGGAACGGGCGGGGCCGTGCCGTTTGGCTCCGCCTCTTAAGTCAAAGCGCTGGTATCTTTTTCAGGCGTTTTGCAGTCGAGGGACTACGTTTTTATGGGGGAAAATGGCTTCTGCTGTTGTGTTATAAAGCTTTTTTTTGGGTGACTTTTTGCGTTGCGTGTTTTGGGAGCCAAGCCCGCCCCGTGTGATGAAAAGGCATCCCCCGGTCGCCATCTTAAAAGTTTGCGGCGCCCCCAAAATGGAGGAGAGGACACAGAGTGTGAGGGGCGAAGGGCGGGGGGGGGGGGCTCATTACAAATGCAAATTCACTTTTTTCTCCCCTCCAGTGAGACTGGAGCACCTGCTGTCCCCAACACACACACACACACACACACAAAGACATTTGACTAAAGCGAGTAAGCAAAGACGGACGGACGGCGTAGAGAGCGAGGCGCTGGTTAATGTGGAGTCCGAGGGGGGGACGGGCGCGGGGGGCCCTCCCAAAATAAGTCTGAGTTGAAACGAAGCCTCCGTTAGCTTGATGCTAACGCTACCCTTAGCCCTGACCCCAAATCACGAAGGCGACGAAGAAGAGGACCGCGGGGAGAGTAGCCAAAGGAGATGCCGAGGACGGCGCCGGGAAACCGGGCGGGAGACGAGAAGGAGCCCGCGCCGACCGGGGCAATAACGCCGAAGGCGAGGGCGTCGGGAGGAGAAGAGGACGGCGCCAAGAAGGCGGAAAGGCACCGCGAGGCGGAGCGGGAAGGCGACGAGGGCGGAGGAAGGAGCGGTCGCGGGCGGGGAAGACAAAAAGGGGCGCGGCGAGAAAGAGGGAACGGAGCCGGGTCCGACGGAAACGGAATCCAACGTGGGGAACGGCGTGCGGGTCGGGGGGAAAGCCGAGGACGCCGCCGCCAAGGATGAGGGGGGGACCGGAGGCCCGACGGCGGGAAGCCCGACGGCGGGAAGCCCGACGGCGGGGAAGCCGAGGAGGGGCGCGAGGAGAAAGAAGGGCGCCGCGGAGACGATACGGGCGGCGAGGAAGACCGGGGCGACGAGGGCGACGTTGTGAGCGAACGACGGCGGCGGGCGGGAGGAACGAGGAGGAAGACGGGCCGAAGCGGGGGAGTTTGCTGACGGGGCCGGGCGCTAACCTTACCGAGAGGAGCGGGAAGCGAAGCGCTGCGGCGGGAGGACGGTGGGGAAGACGCGTCTTTCCTCGGGCGCCGTCTTTGCTTCCGGGACGAGGCTTGGCGGCTTTTTCTTGCCGGGGACGCAAAGGAGAAGAGGAGCTCAGAGAGCAGCTCAGAGAGCAGCTCAAGGAGCAGCTCAAGGAGCAGCTCGAGGAGCAGCTCAAGGAGCAGCTCAAGGAGCAGCTCAAGGAGCAGCTCAAGGAGCAGCTCAAGGAGCAGCTCAAAGAGGAGCTCAAAGCGCTCGCCGGCGCCGAGTCCGACCGCGCGGGGAGAAAGCAAACCCCGGCGAGGACGGGCCCGGGACCGAGCGGCTTTCGCTCGGCCGGTCCGGCTCGGGGAGGCGCCTCGTCCGCGTCTTGCGCGCTTAAGCCGCTTTGGACGGCCACGCGCTCGGGGATAAAAGGTCAGAGGTCAAGGCGCGCGCACGGCGGGAAGGTTCGATTTCTCGGCCTCCCGGGGCGCTCCGCCGCCTTTTGGAGGGGGCTCGCTCGGCGCGGAAGCCGGCGGCCGACGCCGGCCGCGACGCGCTTCTTCCCGGGCCCGTCCTCGGCGGGCGGGCGGGCGGGCCCATATCGGGGCCGACGCGGCCAGAGAAAAGCGCCCAAGATCCAAAACGGGTCGGGGACGGACGGCGATCCCCTTTAAATTGGCCGCTCTCCCGACGGCGGATTAGCCGCGCGCTAAAGCCGGCCGGCGCGCGCCCGCCGGCGCTAAGCTAAGCCGCTCGCCGCAAAAGGACGAGGATATTAAACAAATATGGTTTGCCTTCATCCGGCGGCGGATAGGCCGTCTCCGCGCCCCTCGCCGGCGTCGCCCAAACAAACACAAACGGGAGCCGGCTTTCGCCCCTCCGACTCGCCGGCGTGACGTTTGGCGACGCTCGCCGAGGCGTCCTTTGCGTCGGGGCTTTTGGCATCTGGCTAGCGTTGGCGCACAGGTGGCGGAAAGTCGGTTTTTTTTGCATACGCGCGATCGGAAGCCGCCCGATCGATCGAGCCTAAAATGGCGGCGTATTCCATCGGAAGCAGCTCATTGTTTTTCCCGCTCTGCGACCTTGAGACTTTCAGCGAGAGAAAACCTTGAGAAGACATGAGGAGGTCCGCCTCGAAGCAAAATGGCCCCTTTCCTGCGGGAAATTGACTTGGGATTAGACAAAGCGAGCCCGTTTTACAGACGTTCCCTTTTTTCCACGTTCAACTTTGAAAAAAGCGCCGGACGAATTTCATACAGCTATTCCAAAGCAAGCTTTCGGTTTGGGCTGAGAGGCCGACGGCGAGGACGGGGGGGCCGACGACGAGGACGGGGGGGCCGACGACGAGGACGGGGGGGCCGCCGCCGCGTCGCGCTGACGAAGAGGACAAAATGGAGGCGGGGAGGGAGGGAGCGGCGGCGCTTGTCTTTTTTCTCGTCTGCCTGCTCATTTTGCCCATCTGCGCCCCCCCACTGCCACCACACGCTTCTTTCCGCTCTATTTTTCTCCTCCATCTTTGTCTCTCGTCATCCGTCTTCCACTTGACGCTTTTCAATATTTACGTCCATCGTCACACTCAGGGCAGTTTGTCGAGTCAAAATTTGAGCTGGGGGGAGGGGGGGGGGGGGCTCAAAGGCAATGGAATAAGTCAAGTATTGAGCTGAAATGGATGGCACAAAAATTGGTTTGGAAATTTGGAAAAAATCCAAACAGATTGGCGTTTCGTCCTTGAGCATTAAAGGAGGAAATTGAAGAGGCCGTCTTTCGACGTTTCGCGCGGCGCCGGCAACGTCCCTCTCGCAGGAGAGGATGAAGCGCCTTTACGAACGCGCGCAGCACGGCGACGTTGGCCGCCGGGTTTCGGACTAAGCCGCGACTCGAATCCACCCCCATGCGCCCCGGAGCCACGAGGGCGCTTCCGTAGCCGAGACGTACCGAGATCCTTCCGCCGCCCTCGCGGAACTCGATCCTTCCTTCCCGGCGCACGGTCGGAACCGCGGCGGCAGGACCGAGCCGAGCCGGCGGCCGACGCGGTTCGGTCTGCGCCCGAGCCCCCCCGCCGCGCACATGTCGGCGCGTCGCTCGCTCGCTCGCTCCCGCCCGCCGCCTCTCGCTCATTGACGCTCATTCGCACTCGGAGCCCGGCCTTCGGCGCCGCGCTCCTCGCTCGCTCGCTCGCGCTCCTCACTCGCTCGCTCGCACGCTAACCCTTTGCCACCTTGTCCTCGGCAGGAGGATTAGCGGGATGCCGAGCGCCCGGCCTTCACGCCGCCCTTCTCCGGCCTGCTTTACATGAGCTGAGAGCGCCGCCTAACGCTTGAGAGAGCCAGGACGGGGAGGGGAGGAGCCCGGGAAGGGAGGAAGGAAGGAAGGAAGGACGACAGGGAGACACTTTTTGGGGGGGGGGCGGTCGCAGCTTTTTGCCAAATGGCGGCGACGGAAGCCGGCGCGGCGCCCGCCGTCCAAGAAGACGGGAAGGCTCCGGAGAGCAAGCGGACGGAGGCGGACCAACCCGCCGGGAACTCGGAGGCCGGCGGCGGCGAGGCGGCGGCGGACAAAGACGCGAGCGCGGTCAACAGCGAGGCGCCTCCCGCCCAGGAGGCCCTCGATAACGAGGCGGCGGCCGGGGCGCCCGCCCAGAGCTCCGAGAACCATGAGCACAAGACCTCCTTCCTGGATTCCTTCCTGAACAAGAGCGGCCTGGGGAAGGTGATGCCGGGACGGAAGAAGAAAGAAGCCTCGGAGGAGGGCGCCGCCGAGGGCGACAGAAGCGGAGGCGAGCCGGCCGCGGAAGGGGCCGGCGAGGGCCCGCCCGCCGCCGCCGCGGAGAACGCGCCGGAGAACGGCGAGAAAGAGGACGAGAAGAAGTGCAAAGAGTCAAAGTCTTCGGTTCGAGATCTGATCAGGAAGCCGGTGGCCAAGATCTTCTCCCATCGGGGGGCGGAGAAGAAGGACGGCGGCGACCCGGAGCCCCCCAAACAAGTCAAGGTCCGCTCCAAGTCCCTGGACCGCCTGGAGGATCCCCAGGCGCCGGGAGCCGCGAGCGACTCGGCCGCCGAGGAGGCGGAAGGCGCCGAAGGGGGCGCGGGGGCGGAGACGGATCAGAAAGCCTCCTCGTCCTCCTCCGCCGCCGCCAAGCACATGAAGCGCTGGCACTCCTTCAAGAGGCTCATGGCTCAGAAAGCGCACAAAAAGAGCGGCGGCGGCGGCGGCGACGAAGAAGGAGGCGGAGACTCCTCCACGTTGGACTCCAAGGAGTCGGGCCAGAAGAGGTGGAAGCTCAAGCGCTCGTGGACCTTCCAGGGCCTCAAGAGGGACGCGTCCGTGGCGGGCATCGCCGGCAAGGCCAGGAGCTCCGACAAGGACTCGGAGGGGCCCGACGCCGACCCGGGCGCCGAGGAGCGCGAGGCCGAGGCGGCCGGGGCGGCCGGGGCGGGCGAGGCGGCCGGCCGGGAGGACGGGGCCGAGGAGAAGGCGGAGGCGAGCGAAGAGGAGAAGGCGGCCGGGGGAGCCACCGTCACGCAGCACGCCAACGACATCTGGACCTCCTTTAAGAAGCGGGTCATCCCCAAGTCCAAGCGGGCAAACACCGAGTGCCACGCCGGCGGGGAAGACGACGACGGCGCCGGAGCCCCCGCCTCAGGTCAGAAAGAGCGCAGGGTCAAAGGAAATATACCGAAAGAGCGGCCGGCTCCTTCCGTTCCTCCCTTTGTTTCTCCGACGGGGACGGAAAAGCCTCGGGATCCAAAACGGGCGCGCCCTAAAGCTGGTATCGCGCCGGGGGGCCGACGCCGTCCGCAAAGGCGGCGGCGGCGGCTCTTTTGACCTCCGGGGTCGGGCCGGGGGCGCCGGAGGTCGACCGACGCCCGGCCACCTCTTCGGATCTCCTCCGGGTCCGAGGTGGCCGGGAGTCGGTCGACCTCCGGCGCCCTCGGCCCGACCCCGGAGGTCAAAAGAGCCGCCGCCTTAGCGGACGGCGTCGGCCCCTCGCCGGGAAACGAGCTCGCCCGTCGCGGAAAAGCGTCGGCGCGCAATTTCAAAGCGGGCGGGCGCCGGCCCCCCCGAAGCCGACTCGCTCGAAAATGCCTTCCTGTCGCGTGCTTTAGGGGAGGACGGCGCGACGGAGGACGGGAAAGACGGAAAGTCCGCCAGGGCCAAGCGGTCCCACTTTGGCCGGGCGGTCTCGCTCAAGAACTTCATCCTGCGCAAAGGCAAGTCCGCCAGCGTGGACGCGAGCGACGGCGCCAGGGAGGGAGAGGAGGAGGCCGCCGCCGCTGGGGAGGCAGAGGAGGAGGCCGCCGCCCGGGCGGGGGAGGCAGAGGAGGAGGCCGCCGCCCGGGCGGGGGACGGCGGAGGAGACCTCGGCGACGACGGAAAAGGAGCGGACGATAAAGGCGACGGCGAGGCCCTCCGGCCGCGAGGGGGCGAGCCCGAGGAGCGCGGGACGCCCAGCCGCGCCGCCGTGACCAACGGCGAGAACGGAACGGCCGAGGACCGCGCCCCGAATCGCCGCGAGGGCGAGCTGAACGGCAGCCCCCTGGGGAAGAGCAAGGAACTGGGCGGAGCCAAGGAGGAGACCGACGCCAAAGTCATCGAGGCGGCGGCGACGCCCGCGAACAGCGGTGAGTTGCGCCGGGACCGCCGCGCCCGGCGAGGAGACGCCGACGGCCCGAGGGGGGAGGAGGAAGGGGAGCGGGACGGGGACGGGGACGGGGACGGGGACTGGGAGGAGGCCGGGAAGCGAGAGCTGCGAGACGCGGCGGCGGCCGTCGTCCGCCGCGCGCTGTCGGCCGCCGCCGAGCGATTGGAGCGCGAGCTGGGCCGCCGCGCCGCCGCCTGCTGAGGCGCCGCCGCCGAGCGATTGGAGCGCGAGCCCTTTGAAAACGCGCTCAATTGAGCTCATTGGCTTGGCGCACTTTAGCCGGGCGCCGAGAGCTAGCGCGGGCCGGCCGGCCCCTCTCTCCCAAACGCAACCCCTTCAAATGCTTTTCCAGAATCATGGGAATATCGGACAAAACTAGAGATACCGGCGTAGCGCGAGCAAAAGTGAGACTTTTGGGACGGATGAAAAGCCCGACAAATCCTTCCGGACGCACGCGCGTTATCTGTACGCGAGCGTTTCGAGTTGGAAGAAAAAGTCGGGGCGAGAACGTCAGCCGGCGCCGCTTTCCAGTTTGTCCGCCGGTTTAGCTCACGGACTCCCGAGATGCGGCGAGCCGAGATCCGAAAGGCCAAACGAAAAGCGCCGGCGCAAAAAGCATACTGCGCTTTTCTCCTTTTTGACCGCATTGCCCGCCCAGTTGTGCGCGGACGACGGCAAAGGCGGCGGAGGTCCACCCTTGGAGGGAAGTCCCCAAAGCCCGCCGGACTTTTTCGGGTCGCGTTTTGCAGCGGCGAGTGGGCGTTTTGAAACGGGTGAAATCCTCGCGCCGGACGCCGCGGCGAATCCGGTCCCGTTTGGCTCGGAGCGGGCGCGGGGAAAGGGACGCTGTTCTTGTTGTTCTGCTAACGCTTTTGCACACCTTTTCACTGTCTTCTGTTATCATTCAGCAGACAAAAAGGCGGGAAGCGCGTGAGGCCGCGCAAAGAGGATTAGAACTCCCCGGGATTGGCTGAGCAAGGAGCTCTGAGCGCCCCCGTCCCTCCCTCCCTCCCTGCCTCCCTCCCCCGCAGCCAAATCCTCATTTATTGACACCCCGCCTCCTAAAAGGAGTTATCGCGTGATAACGGGTCGCCGCGGTGACCGGGAGCCATCGCCGGAGAGAGGTCACTAGATGACAAACCAATCGAAATAGAGGAAACACTCGCAGAGCAATAATTCGCCCCCCCCTCCCCCCATTTCATGTTCCCCTGTCGCTTGTCTGTTACGTTTTCTATTCGATCTACGGAAGAAATGCAAAGGTAGAAAAATGCATCGCGGGGCCGGCTCAAAATACACAAAGGAGAAGAACAAAAAAAAAAAAGACTGTTAGTTTTCTATGGAAAGTCGTTATGCTTTGTAGTCCCCCTCCCCGACGCCCATCCCGGTAGATTGGACTCAAGTTCATAGACTGCTACGGTAAATAGTCCCCCCCCCCCCACCCCCCACCCCCAGCAACGCCGCAATGTCTCCAGCTGTGTGTTGAGTGTTTAGACTGTTCTGTGGTGGACATGATAATGATGTGAAGAGCAAAACAAAAAAAGCCAGTTTGACTCTTTGTCACATCCTGTCACCGTTTGTTCCTCCGCGCTCAACTTCACTTCCACGACGAGACGATGTTTTGTTGGTCCCGTTTTCATGTCAAATAGTCCAATAAAGAGGAAAATCTAACCAGGCAAGTGTGCCGCGCCAGTGTGGAGTCGTGTTTATTTTGGGCCGGCGCGATGGGGGCGAGGGGGGGGGCGTTGGCCGCATCGCCGTCGGGCACACATTAATCCGCGCATCGATAATCTCACGCTCTTACGCAACGCCGGCAATAAGAGCGCATTTCTTTGTATTAAAGGAGAGGCGCAAGCTTTCGGAGAAGAAGTTTGGAATACGCTCGGGACGGCGGCGGCAAATATCGCCGGCGCGTCCGGCCGCCCCTTCGGCCCGCGTTTTCACTTTCCCGGAGCCGCTTCTCCTCCGCCCGCGGGCTCGCTGACCCCGTCGCGCCCAAGCCCGTTCACCCGCGCGCGGCCCTTTTTCCTCACGTCGGGACCACGCTCGGTCCAAGGTCGAGGTTTGAGCGGCTCCGCCCACTTAACGGGGCCTCGCCCGGCCAAAAGCGCGGGACGCTTTTGGAGCGCCGGTTCCCAGGGTGAAGAAAATCACGACTGCAAAGAGTTTTAAAAGCTATTTTAGTCATTGGGGTGCAAAGAACAAAAAATTGGAATTGGAATGACTTCCAACAGTCCGTACTAGCGTCCAACAAAAACACGCAGGCGGGCGGGCGGGCGGGAGCGGCGGCGCCGCCAGCACGACGGCATCCGCCACAATAAATGGCCCAAAAAGCGCGCGGCGTCCAGGCGTGCCTTCCTGAACATGAATCCAAAAGAACACGGCCGGCCCAGAAGGTAGAAGAAAAGGAAATAAGCGGCGGCGCGGCGGCGCGGCGGCGCGGCGGCGCGGCTCCAACGGATGCTTCCGAGGCTCAAAAGTCGCCGGGCGCTCCTCGGGGGAGGGGCGTCACTCCATCTTGGACATCTCAAACTTGGTGCTCTTGGTTTCCTGACGCACAAGGCGGCAACTTTAGGGTCCCTTTCCTTTGGCGACGCCCGCCCTCGCCCCGGACGCTCTTCCGACACGGACGCCCGCCGCCTTCCTTTCGGCTTTTCCTTTGCGCCTAACCCTACGAGCGCGCATCTCCAGCCGGGTCCCGAACGCCGAGACGCGGATAACGGAGCCGGGGCCCCTCCCCCGGCCGGCGCCCCTCCCCCGGCCGGCGCCGACTTTATCGACTTTATCTCCCATCCGGCGCGCGCGAGACGTTTGCGTCCCCGCCCGCGCGACTCGCCGGTTCGCGCCCTACGTTTGGGAGGGCTGACAAAGGGGCGCGCGCGCTCGACCCCGACGCCTCTCCCGAGGGCCGCGCGTCCGTCCCTTCGCGGGCAGAGTATCCGCCGCGCCCTCCGGCGTCTCGGGCTCCTTTCAAAGACCGACGCGCCCGTCGACCCGAACCCCGACCGGCTCAAAGCGACGGCGCTTCCGGCCGTTCGGCTCGCCCCGCCTCCGCGTTTCTCGCCGACGTAAAAAGACCCCGATGAAGACTCGGGCCGACGGCCGGCGCCGTGGCCTTTGCGCGTTTTTGGCGGCGCGCTCACCTCGTCGGAGTCCAGCAGAGGCGGCAGGGCGCTGCGGGGGGAAGACACGCGGGCGTGAGCGCGGCGTCGGCGACGCGGCCGCGGCCCATCGGGCCCGCACTTACACGTCGGCCACGGACGACGGGATGTTCTCCTCCACCCATTTCAGATCTTCATCCTGACGAAAAGCCAAAAGGACAACCCGCTCGGGACCAAAGGGACGCGACCGATCGGATCGAAACGACGGCGGGGCCGAAACGGAAGAGAAAAAGAAAAAGGAACGCCGGCGAGCGGGCCGACGGAGAGCTCGTATCGGACGGCGTTTCGAGCGGCGAGCGCGGACATTCACCGCTTTGTTGGCTCTGGCCGCGCCGTCGGTGTCGTTCTTCGCGCCTCGCATTTTCATGCCCTCTGCGGGGAAAACAAATGCAATCAAGCCAGGAAAAGCAACAATCCAGCAAGGCGCCGCCACGACCGCCGCAACTTTCGCATTTGGACACGCCGAGCGTCCCGAATGATCGCGACCGACTCTTGAATCCTGATCTTCACTTCAAGTGTATTTAAAGGCGCGCAGGCGGGCGGGCGAGGAGTTGAGAACGCCGACGGCAAACTTAATATCGCGAAAACGATCACGCGACGGCGGCGGAGCCGAACGCGGCGCCGCGGGGAGGGGGGAGAAAAGGTGTCTGACCGAAAGCTTCGTTCACCATGAGCTCCTCCTCCTCCTCCTCGCTGTCCTCATCGTCCACCAGGGGGTGGAAGGCATACCTGGAAGACACGCGCGCACGCACGAAGGTCGAGCGGCGGTCCGGTCTGAGCGCGCGCTGCGTTTTGTCGCCCCGGACGTTTGGCGGGACTGTCGCGAGCGCGCTCGTGGAAAAAAACAAAAAAAAAAACAAACAGTTGCCGCCGGTGCAAAAAAGTGTCTTTGAAAGGAAGCCGCCCACCTCTGGTTATTGGCTGACGGTCGCCATAGGAACATGATGACCAATAGGATGGCGGAGAACAGGAAACGCCAGAAAGCGTCATCGATCCACAGCTCGCGCCAGTCCTACGCGCACGGACGCTAGAGTTTTTTGCCGCGGAAAGAAAGGCGCTCGGAGCGGCGGACACTTACCGACTGACATTTGGCCATCTTGAAGGTCTTGGTGGTCCAAACGATGAAAATGACCGACGCTGCAAAACACACGCGCGCGCTCGCTCGCAGAGCACCGACTTGGAAAGGCTAACTCTCCGGAGCGCTCGGAGGGAACCCGCGCGCGGGTTTTGGTAGGCCGGTACCGACCGAGGACTCGGAACCGTCCGCCGGGCGGCCGCGATTCGGCGCGGGCGCAAATACGCCCGTTTCCGATTGCGCCGGCGGTTTGCCTTCGAGCGCGTCCGGAAAGGCCGCGAAATTCCCCGGACCCCGAAACCGCACGGACGATTGCGTAAGGCGATCGCGGGAAAACTCGCATCTCACGCGCGCGCAAAGGCACCAAACCAAAAGCGCGTGCCCCTCGCCGCGCGCCGGACCGAGAGACGGGCGAGATTACCGACGACGGCCAAGACGAGCGTGTTGGTGAAGTGTCGGTAGAGCGAAAGCTTGACCAGGTTCCGGCGGAGTCGCAGCAGCTTCATGGTCTGGGCCAGGCTCACGAAGATGTGCCGGCGGCAAAAGCGGTCAAGGGCGAGCCAAACAAAGGACCGGAGCTGCCCCCCCCCCCCTTCGAAGCACTGAGCCGATGCCAGAAAGGAGGGCGTTTTTGTTCATTTCAACGGGGAACGCCAATTGCTGCGCAACGCGGCGGCAAGAGGGGCCGCAAAGGATATCCACCAGATGACGCAAGAGTCGGTGAAGGCCAGCACCACGTCACACAGAAGAATGCCGCCGGCGTTGTCGCCTCGATCCTGCCGGCGGACCGCGCGGCTCCTGTTACCGAAGCGGCGGGCGGGCGGGCGGGCGGGCGGGCCGGCGCCAACTCACGGCGTTGACGCGGAGGACGCCCTCCACCACGGAGAACATGAGGTAGAGCAGGCCTACGCCCACAACGCGGTGTAGCAACGCGCCCAGCCTGGGCCTGGCGGACACGCGCGCCGGTTAGGGGCGTCGCCCGCGCCGCGCCGCGCCGGCCCGCGCCGCACTCACTTGACGATTCCGTATCCCAAGCTGGCGATGACCACCAGCACGCGGGCCAGCGTCCTCTTGACGGCCGACAGGACCTCGGCGAACGCCGCCGCCCCGCGGACTGCGGGGGGGAGCCGGGCGGGCGGTCAGCGCCCCCGGCGGCCGGGCGCCCTTCCGAGGAGGCGGCCACTCACCGGACATGCCGTCGTATCTGATGCTCTGAAACTCGGCGTAGTATACGGCTTTCTCCAGCATCCCCAGGAAGATGACGCCCCCGATCCAGAACTGGATCCTGAGCAGATCCCTCCAGTAGCGCGCCGACAGGACCAGCCACAGGAGCGCCAGCAGCACGTACGCCACGCACATGGCCATGTAGAACTGACCGCAAAGCGGGCTCGCTCGTGTCTCGGGGCGGCGCCGGCAAACGGGACGGGGCTACCGGCTCGGCGTTCTCACCAGCATGAGCGGCCACTCCGAGGCGGAGATGTAGTCGCGGGGTCCTTTCATGCTCACGTCAACTGCGGGCCAAAGCGCGCGCGGGTCAGCGCGGCGCCGCCCGCTCCGAGCGCTCCGCCCCGAGCGCTCCGCCCCGAGCGCCCTTTCGCGACACTCCGACCCCGAGGGAGCCGTCGCGTCGGACCTCTTGAGGCGGGATCGCGCGCGCGTACTGACGCCGCATGCTCCAGGGGGCCGGGTCCGGGTCCCGGTTCTTGTCTTTGATTTCTTGGATGCTGAGCAGGAAGACGTAGGGCGCGTCCGCCCAGCTCTCGGCCACCGCGTCAAAGTGAGGGCGCGCCGCCGCCTGGGGCGGAAAAACAACAAGGATATCTATCGCGACCGGCGCGAGATTTGCGGCGGGCGGGCGGGCCGGCGGGCGGGAAGAGCCGTCGAGATCTCGAGAACGGCCACCGCTACGGAGGAAGTCACGCTTGCGCCGACCGGATGAGAATGAGGAGAAAGGCGAGCGGGAAGGAAAGGAGAAGCGGCGACGGCGCCGGCCGGGACGAGTCAAAACATCAGCTGGACCTGTCGGGCCGCGTCTCGGCCATCTCCCGCGGGAGCCGCCGCCTTCTCCTCGTCCTTCTCTGCGTCTCCCGCCGCCGGCTGGAGGGGCAAACGGGTCCGGTCAGCGCCTTAATCTTAGCGTTCCGTACCGCCGCGATATGGAGACCTCGCGCTAACGCAACGCGGGATTCTGAAAAAACAAACTCAAAATTTGCAGGTATGAAAAATGAACTTCTGGGGATCGGTCGGCGTACGGACGCTTATTCCGTTTGAACGCAAGACGCCTTGTCCTCCTCACCTTGGGTTTGGGAGGCTCCGCCTCTCTGCGCCTCCTGCCGGCGGCCCGCTCCGCGACCGGCTGGAAATCGGGAGCGTTCGTCAACATCCGAACGGGAGGCGGCGCGTACCCCGGGTCGGCGGCCATCTTGTCGCGGGAAGCCAGAAGGTTTATCCGATTGGAACTTTTAGCTTCGGGCCAGAGCGCCGGCAGCGATTTGAAGACCGCGCCGCTCGGCCTCGAAGAAGCCAGCGCAGATTTGGCCGTTTTGGACCGGCCGTTTTAGACCGGCCGTGCGGCGCCCGCTTCCGCCGGCTTTGCGGTGACGACTTTGAAAAGGTTTCAAAAAGGCAAAGTCTCCCGTTTGCGACCGGGGCGCTCGGCGTTTGGAGGAAAGCCCGAGATCTTGCGCGAGATCTCCTTTGCTCACCCGCAATTCGGTCGGTGGACTTTTCACCTCGGCGGCATCCAGACCAAACTGCGACGAGGAGGAGAAAAAAAAAGCGCTTTTACCAGACCGGGCGGACGGATATCTGGGTGTTTGCAGTGTGCGTGCGTCTCACTATGTTGGGGTCCATCACTGGCGGGCAAGAGATGAGAGGGTACTGATGGAAGACATAGAAACCACTTCCTCCTCCCGGATTCACGTCGGGGGACCTGAAGTACCCTGCGGCTCGCGTCGCCTGGTGGGTGGGTTGGACAGACAGGAAACGCACGCAACTCCAGAGCGCCCGCGCGCGCCGCGTCTGACTTACGTCCAGACCGAAAACTTCATCGTAGCAGTGAGAGCTCCTCAAGTACCACGAGACGTTCAAGCGCACCGGGGAAGACGAGTTGCAACTCGAAGCCGCCACTGGCGCACAAACGCACCTCTTGAAATCCAGTCGCGAGGCCAGGCCTGGCCTGGGTTTGGGTTAACCCTGGCCCCAGAAGGCCAGGCCTGGGTTTGGGTTAACCCTGGCCCCAGAAGGCCAGGCCAGGCCAGGCCAGGCCTGGCGAGCGGCGGCGCGCGCGCGTACCTTTCAGGTGAACGACGCTGCTGTTGAAGAGCGTTTTGGCAAAGACAAAAAGGTTGTGCTTCTTCAAGACGTCCTGAGAAACACGCCGAGAGAAAGCGGACGTCTATCGACTGCACGTCCGAAGGACGAGTTCGGGCAGCGGCAGGCGCACTTACACCGTCCACGTCCAGGATCCATTTTCCCGGTTCCGACAAGGCGCAGCTCGGTCCGTGGAGCCCGGACAACAGCAGTAGCAGGAGCGTCTTGGTCCACGGCGCCGACCAGTTCCGCCCGAGAGCCGCGGAGGCCGCCATCGCATCACCGCAGCGAGCTCGAGAAGCCGTTGGACTCGTCGCAGGCTGCGGCTCGCCGCTTCCTGCTTCCGTATACGTCATCGACGAAGCGGGACGCGTCATACGTTGGCGCCACCGAATCCAAATAGGATTGATTTTGAATCGGGAGCTAGATGAATAAAACGAACGATGAATCGCGCGTAGCGTTGAAAGAGTTGGAAATGGTCGAACACAAAAAGACCAACGTCGTGTCGTCGTTGTTGTGGTTGCCCGGGGGGGGGGGCGACCGGCGTTTCTTTCTCGCGCAAGAGCGGATTGTGCCCGCCGGAGGGCGCTCGCGTACGCGTTTTCGCGACCGCCGGCCGGAGAGTCACCACTTCACTGCTGGATGTTTTGTTTTTTTCTTTTGGGCTCCGACGTATGCCTTCCGCCTTCCCGGCGGTCGCGTGGCTGACGGCGTCCGGACTTGAGATCGCGGGAAGCGATAAAAGAGAAAGTGCGTGCCATCGGAGCGGAAGCGCCGGGCCTCGTCTTCCTTCTTGTTCTTTCGGAAATGTTCATTGCCTGAATCTGACACGCTTTGGAGGAAAAAGCTTTTTCGTCATTAGTGTAATTGCGATGAAAGAATTTTCTTTTTTTGCTAGTTCTGGCACTTGGATGCATTTGCTTATCGTTTTTTTTTTTTTTGGTGTTTTGATTAAGACTAAGGTGTAACTTGCATAAAAAACAATGAACCGCTGTTGAAAGTTGATTGACATTGGCGGTTTTCTATATTTAATGTTTTGTTAATGTGGGGTTGTACATAAGGAGTTTTTCGAGAAGTCGAGCGGTGTCGAGCGGAGGAAGGCGAGCGCACCTGTTCCGCCCGGCGCGCTCCCCGCTTTCCGACTTCTCTTTTCACTTCTCTTTTCAGCGGCAAGCGAAGGCAGAAGGCGCCGAGGCCCGAGCCCGAACCCGAGCCCAAGCCAGCCGAGCGGGCGGAAAAGACAAGTAAGGCCTCGCAAGCTCTTCTTCTTTGGCCTTCGCCGCCTCGCGAGCGTGACAAAAACAAAGGAGACCATGAAAGTTTACGCCGTGTTCGGGGGGAAGCGCAAACTCCATGTATAAAGTCATAACACGTTGTCATCTGCAAAACGAACTTGTCCTTCCGCAAAGCGTTGCTGGCCAACTTGACTTGAACTGGGATATATTTTAGTGTGTTTTCCAGACATTCAATGTACCTGATTAACTTCCATGTCGAAAGTCATTGTTGACAGTACTATTGGATTCATTCAGTACCGGATATCCCCCGAGCGGGCTCCGGGGAAGCAACTTGACATGGTCGCGATCGTCTTGCGTTCACGTCATTTAAAAGTCATACCTTACCCCACCTCGGGCTCAGATGCGCGGAACCCAGCGATGACCGTTACAAGTATGCGCACATACGAAATAATTGATATTAGAAAGACGCGTGCACGCGTTTCAAGCGAGATTGCACTCGGCTCCCTTCTCAAACCCACTTCCGAATGGGAGATGATCTATCTCACCTGCAGTTGTCCGTCCGATCGCATTGAATACTCATTCCTAATATTGCGGAAGAGCGGGATTGAACGGGTTAAAACGGCGAAGTGGAAAATAGGATCACAAAATGGAATTTTCTTATCTAATAGTCACGACGACATTGTGACGATTTTGGGTGCGGGAAAGAAATGCGAGGCCGCAAAGCCCGGCCACACTTTTGACGCCGTTACATCGCGCCCGGGCGGGCGCGGCAGTCGTCGAGCGCTATTTCCCTTCTCGTGTTCCGCCCACTGCCACTTAACTTTGCGCGCAGGCCGCGTGACGTCGCTCGCCTCTCGGGCTCCCGCCGTCTCGCTTTCTAGCGCGTCGCTCGATGTGGCGCCGCGGGCAACAGGAGATGCGGCGCCGCCTGCTGGCCTTCGTCGGCGCCGCGGCCTTGCTGAGCTCCGGATCCGGATCCCGCTCGTGCGCCTGGACCTGCGCCGTCTTCACGCTGCAGTGGCCCGGAGGCTTCTGCCAGGTGAGCTTTCGCGGCCAAAGGAAGTCAAAACGGAGGAAAGTGCCGAGGAAGAACGCGAGGGAAGAGGAAGGAAGAGAGGAAAGAAACAAGGAAAGGGGGGAGGAAGGGGGATGGAGGGGGGGCCGGGAGGGATAGGAAGTGAGGAGGAACGAGCAGGGAAGGAAAGGAAGAAAGCGGGAAGTTTGAAGTCAAGAAGGAAGCGAGGAAAGAAACGAGGGAAGCAAGGAAAGCGGGAGGGATGGAGGGAATGCCGGGAGGGAAAGGAAGGAGGAGGAACGATGGGCGGAAGGAAGAAGCAAGGAAGAAAGTGAAGACAGCGGGAGGCGGAAGGGAAGTCAGAAAGGCGCGCAAAAAAAAAAAACCGATGGAAGGAAGCAAGAGCCGAGGAGGGCGGCGACGGACGGACGAGGCCCGAGCCGCTCTCGCCTTTGCTTTTGCAGTCCTTGGCCAACGCGTCGGAGTGCCGCGTTCCCGAGCGCGTGGCCTGGTGGACCGTCCACGGCCTGTGGTGAGCGAGCGCGGCGCGGCGCGGCGGCGCGGCGCGGCCCCGACCTCGGCAAACTCCGCTCGTTTCAGGCCGGACGGGGAGCGGGCGTGCTGCGGGTGCTGGCCCATGTTCCTCTCCGACGTGCAGGTGAGCCGCGCCGGCGAGCTTGCGCGCGCACGGGCGCAACCTGTGCCGCGGCCCCCCCCCCCCCAGGAAATACGGGAGACGCTGGAGCAGCGCTGGCCGTCTTTGCTGAAAAGTCGGTCCAGCTTCCGCTTCTGGTGAGAGACGCGCCCGCCCGCCCGCTACGTCGTGGGGGAGGGGGGGTCTTCGTCCCTTCCCGCTTTACGGCCTTTGGGACCGGACCCTTGTCGACCGGCCCTCGGGGGACCGGGCCCTCGGCCTTCCCGTCCTTGGCTTTCTTCCTTCCTAAGGCGGGGGAGGGGCGCTTTGCAACCTTTGTGACCCGGCCGTCCGCGCCCTACAGGAGGGACGAGTGGGAGAAACACGGCACGTGCGCGGCGTGCGCGGAGGGCCTCAACTCTCCGCTCGGATACTTCCGGACGTGCCTCAAACTCAGACAGCGCTTCGACCCGCACGAGTGAGCTCGCTCGCATCTCATGGCTTCGCATCTCATGGCTTCGCATCTCATGGCTTCGCATCTCATGGCTTCGCATCTCATGGCTTCGCATCTCATGGCTTCGCATCTCATGGCTTCGCATCTCATGGCGCCGCATCTCATGGCTTCGCATCTCATGGCGCCGTCCCCGACAAGGCGTCGTACTAAAGTGCGCGCGCGTTTGCCAGTGCCCTGGAGGCGGCCGGGATCCGGCCGTCTTGCGATCGACCCTACAAGGTGGCCTCGCTCGTCTGTATTTTCACCTTTTGGTTTCGGAGCAAAACCGCCAATGAAAAGACACAAATACCTGTGCGTGTGCGCTCAGCTGTCCGAGGTGCAGGCTGCGCTCGTTCCTCTCGTCGGCGACCGAAGCGAGATTCAGTGCGTCAAGGACGACAAGGTGAGGAGTCTCCGAGGAGAGGAGTGGCTTGCGGCACGGGTGTCCGAACCACAGCCCAAGGGCCAAATATATATATATATATATATATATATATATATATATATATATATATATATATATATATATATATATATGTATCCTTCAGGAGCGCGAGGTTTGGTTCCAGCTGAAGATCCCGCTGGCCCGCAACATGAGCCTGGGCTGCCGGCGAGGAGTCGGGGGCGGGGGCCGCCCCTGCCCGGCGGGGGCTCCCCTCTACTTCTTGCCCATCCGCCGGCCCTGCGGCTGAGCGCCAAAAAGCCGCTCCGGCCGCGCGCCCGCCCCCGTTTATTTTACAAAGACCTTAAAAGCATCTCCCAACGCTCTCTTGGTGAGTGGTTTTTGTCGTCATGCGTTTGGCGCCCCGCTTTTGTTGTCGTTTTTCTGCCCGGCGCGCGACTAAAGCCCACTTGAAAAAGGCGCGAGCGGAGCCCGTCTCCAAACTTTATTGAGTGGCGTCGACGCGTATGTGCCCTAAGCTAAGCGGAATCTCCAGGAGCCGCCGAAACAAGACGGAGTCAAATTGGGCCGCGACGATGCGGGGGGGGGGGGCTCAGTGGCCCAGACACCCCAGGAACCTCAGGTTGAGGATCATGAGCTGGTTGTCGAGGACTTTGCGAACGATGCCGTCGTCGCCGTCGATGCTGAGCAGGGTGCCCGTGGCCTCGCGGTGCTCGCCCAGTATCACCTTCACCTGCGGGCGCAAACGCAACGGCGACGTCATTTTCTCACGCGCGGCCGCCTCGCGTAACGCTACGGCAAAGCGTTTGCCAAATGGCGGGGCCCGCTCTTCGAGCGGGGTCAAAAATATCACCGCGCTCCGATGACGGCGTCATACGTATTAGCGTTTCAATTTTGCAAACGCGCGGCAGTTATTTTTTCTACGTGGGGGGGGGGGGCGCCCATAGCAGTGAACATTTTCAGGCGTTGAAAGTAAATATACGTATTCATATCTGACGATGTTATCCATTCAAAGTCAGCCCGGTCGCTCCCAAAAAAGAAAACCGGAGGCAACTTTATGGGTTATTTTTCCCGCAAAACAACCACAAATACTCGACTGTTATCGGAAACAAACCGCGGTCGGAGCAAAATACAGGCAAAGAACCCGCCAGTGAGATGCGGGAGCCTAACGGTCCGCCAGACTTTCTTTGTTCAGCGAGCGCAAAGGCCGCCGTTCGTACCTTGTCGTTCTTGGCGGGCGTGACGGGCTCCAGGTGGTCGGCGCCGACGCTCACCACCTTCTCCGACTCCTGCATGAAGACGGAGCACATGCCGCCCTGCCCGAGGCCGGCGGACGAGTCGAGCTTATTCGCCGGGGCCGAGTCGGGGCGCGCCATCATAAGAGGAAAAGCGGCGCGAGCGGCAAACGGAGGGGCCGCCTCACCGTGACGCTGCGGATGACTCCCGTCTGCCCCGTCAGGTCCATGAAGGAGTCCTTGATGCGCACCAGGATGTCGGTGGTGACCCAGTCGCCGCCGCCCTGCTCGATGTTGGAGCCCGGCGTGTGGGGGTTGTAGCCGCCGGGGGAGGGCGCCCCGGGCGTCATGGGGCTGTAGCCCACCGGGCTGGGGCTGGGGCTGGCCTGCGGGGAAGGCCGGACCGGACGCCGGCCGCGTCAACCCTCGGCAAGCGGCGCCGACGGGAGCGTGGCATGGCTCCGCCGAACCCGCCGCGCCCCGGGGGCCGCCTTTTCCGACATTTCTTTGAAATGAGCGCCGATCCCTCCTTCCCTCCCTCCCTCCCTCCCTCCCCCCGAAAGGAAAGCAAAGTTCCGCGGGCGGCCCCGACGGCGGAGCCCTAAGCGGTTACCTGGTAGGCCATGGGCGACGGGGTGGGGTGGTAGCTGGCCGGAGAATGGGTGTTCTGGTAGCCCACGGGCGACGGCGCCACCTGGTGGTAGCTCTGAGGACTAGGACTAGGTTGGTAGGAGCCTTGGGGCGAGGGGGCGGTGTAGGGGGAATACTGCTCCGTGTTGTACCTGCACGCAAGCCCGCGACGCAAAGGTCAGCGGCCCACGCGCCCTCGCTCGGGACGCGCGGAAAATAAATACGCAAACGATCGGCGGCCGAAGCGTTAGGGAGGACGGGTTCGCGTCCCCCGTCCCAACGCGGACGTGTGAAACGCGATCGCGGCCGGCCGCGATCCTGGAGCCGCTTTCCGCATTGTGCCCGTCGTGCACTTTGGAATTAAAACCGCGGGGGAACAGCATGCCCCCGAATCTTTTCGGCGATACGTTGCCATTGAGGTAAAAAAAAAAAAAAAGAATCAGACAGAAAGCATGCACACCATCTGCGAGCGGCTCCCGAACCAGAGGTTGAAGAAACACATCTGAACACTCACATGGCAGGCGTGCCCGGCGTCTGAGGGTTGTACTGATTGTTGACCTGCGGGGACGGGACTTCCGGGTAGCCCGGCGTCTGGGGGTTGGGGGTCCCCCCGTAGCCCTGAGGCGAGGGCGAGGGCTCGTCGTCAAAGCCAAAGTCGTACTCCTCCTCGTTCCTGGGGGGGCCCGGGGGTTAGCCGAGCGAGCGAGCGAGCGAGCGAGCGAGCGGCGAAACCACGCGCGCTTCACCTGGACGGCGTGTTGGGGTTGCTGGGGTCCCAGGCCCCGCTCTGGCCGGGCGTCCTGCTGCCGTCGTGCAGCGGCGTCTGCGAGCCGCTGTGAGGGGTGCGGCTTCCTGCGCGGGGAGGCAGGAAAAAAAAAACAAACAAAAAAGTTGGGCGGTGGCTTGCGCGCCTTGAAAGCGAGAGACAATTTCTCTCTCCAAAAAGTAGCGGCTTTCAGGGAGGTCCGAGCACGCCGTCGATTGCGCCGTCGACTCGGCCCGTTCCCCATTTCGAACTATCTCGACGTGATACCGATTGGATATCGGGACGGCGTTGGGCGAGTTGCGTCAGTTCCCTCTTTTACCAAAGAAGTCGGGTACTATTTGGGATAATATTAGAAATGTAACGTTCCTTTGACACGACCCGCAGATACGGATTCGCCGTAGCAAACGTCGTCACGGCTTCGCCAACGGATGCCAAACTTCGGTTCCCTTTCTGGGCTCCGCCTTGGCTCGCGTTGCCCCCGGCCTCCGCTTCTCCTCGGGTTTCCCGGTCGCCCTTTTTCTTGCTTTCGTCCCCACTCGCTGCGGAATTCAATTAGTGGCGTTTGGGCGGGCAGAACATTCAAATTATTTTAAAATTTGCGGCTAATGCCCGGAGCTCCGTAACCATGCCGCCGTCACATATAGCGAACGGAGCTCATTACGCGCATCCGGCGCAATGACCTGAAACTAAACCAAAGTCGCTTAAAGGCTCAAAGTTGGTATAAAGGATGGCGCCCTCGGACTCACTGGAAACATCACGTGAAAGCATCAAGTAAAAGCGCCCGAACGACCGCGCGGCAGCAGTACGACGGCGGCCGAACGAGCCGCATTCATGCGATCCGCCGCCTCCGTCCACGCGATCCATCGAATAAAGGCTTAAATGCGGAAACGGAAGGGGGCCGGCCTCACCGTCGTGCAGCGGCGTTTGAGAGCCGCACATGGGCGTGCGGGAGCCCGAGCCGTACATGGGCGTGCGCCCGTGGGTGGAGGTCATGCCGCCGTGCTTCTGCGCGCCCCTGGATGGGAGAAAGGAGGCGCGAGCGCGTTAGCGAGCCGCCTCGCCGCCGCGGAGGGAGGGGGGGGGGGGGGACTCGCATGGTGGTCAAGCGTTGTCTGTCCACGGAGATGGTCTGGCAGGTGGAGTGAAGCTCCACCCTGGCGGTGGACTCGGTGGCGTCCTTCACCACGCCGATGTAACCTGGCCGGCCAAAAAGGATCCCGCGTCAGGGGGACCTCGGACACGCAAACATTTTCCCCTTTCGTATCCCCCCCCCGAAAAACGGACCGGGCGGACCGCGCCCATACCGGGCGAAGGCCGACAAAGGCGCGGGAAACGGGACGCTACCTTTGTACGGCCCCTGCGAGATGCGAACCGTCTGACCGATCAGCTCGTTGTCTCGTCGTCCTCGGCCTCGCCCCGCGCCGCCGCCGCCGCCTCCTCCTCGCTGCTGAGCACCTGCGGGGCGGGCGCGCCGGCATCAAACGCGGCGTTCGGGAAGAGGCGCCGGGCGCCACTTACCGCCGCCGCCGCCGTGATGCACGGGGCTGCTGATGCGAGGGCTCATGGGAGCGAAGCCGCCCACCGTGAAGTTGGTCACGTCTCTGGGCTGAAAGGCGCCGGGGAAACTCGTCTCAATGTATCGCCGGCCGCCGTCGAGGCGCGCCGCGGCAACCCGTCCCTTTTCGCAGCGGTCGCGCGCGCGGTGCGGATGGCGTCACTCTCTTTGCCTATCTTTACCGTAGCGGCGGGCGGAATCATCAAAGGCTTTTATATCTGGTTATTTGAGAAGCATCAATCGATCCCGTCTCAGCTAACGTTTCGAACCGAAAAAAACAAAACAAAAACCAGAGCGTGCGCCACGCCTGCCGCGACGGCCGGCCCCGAGACCGCACCGCAGGCGGCGTGGGCGGGTTCACCTTGGAGCCGCCGGCCAACACCAGGTGTCGAGTCTTGCAGACGAACATTCCTCCGTTCTCCACCAGCTTCTTACAGTGCAGGAAGGCGAAGCCTCGGAACAGGTGGCGGATCTCGCCTTCGCGGCCCTGCGTGCGGGCGGCGCGCCGTCACCGGGGGACGAGGGCGGGCCGGGCCGGGCCGGTCCCGAGCGCCCTTACCGAGTGCGGCCCGTCGATGACCTTGACTATGTCTTTGACGTGGATGTTGTTCTGCTCCGAGTCCAGGGCCACGGCGAAGCGGTTGTCCTTCTTCCGGTTGACCGCCTGGTGACGCACCGTCAGCACTTTGCCGTGCATGTTCAGCACCTGCCGGAGCCGCGCGGACCGCCGCTTGAAATGGGTCGAGGGGGGGCTCCTTCACGCCCCTGCTAAGCTGCGCATTTGGATTTCTCTAACGTTACTAACGAGGAGAGACGGACAGAGCGCAACATTTATATTGAAGGCGGTGTCTGTCGCAAGATGGCCGGCGCCTCCGAGCTCTACTGCGAAACACAGAGCGGGGTGGGGCGCCATCTGAGTTTGGCCGACTCCGGTTCCTCGCTTCCACACCATTGGTTTTTGATTGCGGCACCTATTTTCGCCCCCCCCCCCTTTTTTTTTTGGGGGGGGGGGTTACCATTTATGAAATTCCATAGGATTCTTCCAATGGAGGTATTTCGATTTCCATCGAACCCGCGAGTTTGAATCAGTCACACGGCAGCTTTATTTTGGAGACCCCCACCTCAAGACAATAGCGAAACAATAACACAGCGTCAGAACTTTACTCTTTCGGCGCCGAGCGTTAAACGCAGGCGCCGTGGCGTTAAAGATGGCTTTCCGTCCCTTACTTACAATTACGAGCGCGCGATGTACGTCGAGTACGTGTGGCAACGCTGCCGCCCAACGGCCACGGTTATCACTAAAGCGCTCGATTGGCTCGCTCAATTAGATAAGGACCGGTCAAGGGCGTCAGCTACCCTCCGCAAAAAAATTGTAATAAAAAGTCCCAACCCAAGCGGGTCACCTGGAAGGTTTCTCTCTCCAGTCGCACGATGACGCCCACCGTCTGCGGGTCCAGCTGGACCAGCTCGCCCCACTCGTGCTGCCCCCCCGCGTCCACGCCGGACGCGGTTTCCGAGCAGAGCTGCAGATCTCTGGGCAACACCTTCAGCTGCGGGCGGGACGGCGCAAAGAACGTTCGGGACGATCGACGGGCGGCTCGGACCGAGACGGCGGCGGCGGAGAAGCTACCTCGTGCATGGTCAGGTCCGAGAAGAGGATGACAAAGTTCTCCTCCACGCGTACAATGAGACCCGTGTCGCCCTCGTATCGGCCGGCGATCACTTTCACGTGGTCGCCCATGCGGAAATATTTCTTCAACTCTTGGGCCGGGAACTCCAAGGGGTCCTACGGACAGGTCAGGGTCAGAATCGTTTGCGCTTCAAACGAGGATCGGCATCCATTTGTATTTCAGGCACTCGGATGCCGTTGAATCCTTTTCGTTCGAATCGGTTTCCCTCGCGGGAACGAGGACGGACTCGGACGTGGGTTCCATCCGCCTCCCTCTTTTATTGAAAACCATGCCACCATGGCGCCCCGACGTACCTTGAGGTCTTCGTGCTTGGGCATGATGGTGATTTTGTTGCCGTCCACGCTGAGGATCTTTCCCTGCAGGTTGATCAGCTCCCCCTCGCACACCTCCACGTTGTCGCCCGCCTGCAAATTGTGCTCGCGCTCCTTGCCTGCACGCGCACAAAGGCGGGCGTCGGTCGCCGAAGCCACACGCGGGCCCGACGGCAAAAAAAAGCCCGGCGCCGACCTGACTCGGTGACCACCTCCAAGTCCAGTCCTTCCGGCTGGTCTTCGAACTTCTCGAGCTCGGACAGCGTGGGCTTGACGCCGTCTGTGATCTGTCAGGAAAGACGCGCGTCTCCTTGTCAAGCGCCCGACGCTTCATTAGAGTATTTAGGCTTTTGACATTTTTTTGACAACTCTCGATCGTCGATCGTTCGTAGAGACCCCGTGGAATTGGAGTTTCCGTCCCCGTCGAATTTCAGCCTTTCAACTCTAAATCCCGGACGAGAGCAGACCGGCTTCCGTTTGCCTCGAATCCAAAGCAAACATCCCGCTTTACTTTGGAAAACCGCGGTCCTCGCGAAATGACCTTGCCGCGTCGTCAAATTCAAACGATCGTCGCTCAACCGGCGGCGGACATTTTCTTCGAATGGCGCCATCCGAGAATTAACGACCGACGGACGGCCGTCGGGGGCTCACCACCGCCGACATGGCGAAACTCTTGAAGAGGAATCCTTTGCGGCTGTAGCGATTGGCCTCGAAGATCATGAAGTCGCCGTCGTGACTGACCTCCCCTCCGAGCGACCTGTCGATCAAACGTGGACGCGCATCACTAAAGCGCCGGCCGACGGACGGACGGACGGACGTCCGACGTATCCGTCCGGTAGGGAGGACCTGATTTTTTCCGCGTCGAAGAGCCTCTGAGGAGGCCTCTTGAACTTCTTCCTCTTGGCGTACCAGTCTTTCTGGAGACACGCAAAGAAAGGCGCAAACTGCTCCATCTGCGTGGACGCCCGTGCGCGTGCGTGCGTGCGCGTCGGCCTACCAAGCTCATCTTGGCTTTGATGCGATCCAGTTCGATGCGCGGGATCATTTTGAGCGAGATGGTGTTCTGGCTGGGCTCCACGTAGTCCACCTGGAGAGCAAGCGACCCGACCGTAAGAACGCGACGCCGTCGGGACGGAAAAATATCATCCGTTTGGTCTTTGCGCTCTCCCCCAACTATTCGGGTAAATCCGAGCGCCGGTGACAAGAATTCTTATCCGCCGTGTTTTTAAATTGTCGCTTTCGTTCTTTATTTGACGCCGGCGGGCAGCGCTCCTTAGACCGTTACGCCAAAGGAGCACTGTCGTAGCGACGCACGCGCGCCAACCGTTACTTTTGCCCCGAAAAAGGCATTTTGTTCCGACGATTAGGCGGCGGGCGCGGCCGAGAGTACCTGCGCGATGTCGTCTTTGTAGAGGCCCCGTTTGAGGCGGACCCAGGATTTGGGCTTGAGGTTGGTGACCTCTTTGACAACCTTGAGGACGTCCGTCATCTCCTTGATGGGAACCATCTGCTGGTTCCAGTAGCCCATGCGAAGGTTCCCGATGCCCTCGATGGCGGCTTTCACGTGCGTCTGCTTGTAGGACTCCACGTAGATGTAGCCCTTCACGTGGTCCGGGGCCACCACCGACTTGATCTGGAGCGGCTGCGCGCGCCGCCCGCACTCGGCTCAGTACGGGTCTTTGTCTCCTTTTGGTTTTTTCTTGCCTTCTTGCGGTCGACCCGGACCGCCGGGGCGAGCTTCTTACCGTATCCGTGAACTGATAGGCGATGAATTTCCTCATCAGCGCGATGGCCGTGGCCCTCTCCTCACCGATCTGAGAAGACAGGACGGCGTGAGCGTACGTGTGCGAGCGAGCGAGCGAGCGCTGCGCGCGCTTGTAGGGCTCGCACCTTGCACTTGACGGTCCACAGATTAGGATCCCTGATGTTGACAAATGCAGCGGAGCGATTAAAAGAAGAAAAAAGTAAGCCTCGCGCGGCGCGATCCGCCTGCCGGCCACGCGCTTACGTACTTGACACCGGGAAGCAGCTGCTGCTGGGTGATGTCATCGGAGAGCTCCTCGGATCCTCCGGAGTAGCTGCGCCAGACCCCGGAACAAAACGTCGGTATATTCCCGCGCCGCTTACTTAAGGGATCCGAAGCAACGTTTTTGACGAGCCCTTCGCCCGAAGAAAATTAGCTCGACGCGAGACTGCTCGATCGCGATTTCGGCCGGGAAAAGCGAATCGATCTTCTTTAGCCCTTCATAAGAAGCGGGTGGATTGGAACCCTTGAAAACATCAACTTGGACTTTTTCTTCTAATGGCAAAATCGATGTGGACACAAGCAAAAAAATACTCACTGCTCGCCTCCGGAGGACTTGGCGTACTTCCTCATGTAGTATTCGCCCAGCGCCTCGGCCCGAGAGTCCCTGCGAACGACAAAGGCGCCGGCGCGCTCTCATTCTTCGGCCGACGGAAGCTCCGGGTTCAAACCGCGGCGGAGGTCTCCGTCGCCGCCGGTGCCGCTTACGGCCGGCGACGAGCGCTTTGCTTTTGGACCCGACTCATTCGACGGCAGGGACGTTCCATCCCAGGTACCGGAGCGTTAAACGGACACTTAAGACGACCCGGGTCTCACCTCAAGAGGTTCTGCAGCCTCCGGGAACCGGAGTGGTCTTCATCCAGGACCACGTGATCGATGTTGGACACTGAAAGCGGGAGGACGGTCGGCGTCACGCGCGAGCGGGCGCATCAAAGACGGGCGGCGCCGGCTCCGACACCGACACTCACCTTCGGCTTCCTCTGCGTGCGACCGCGACGGGGGGGGCGGCAGGAGGCGAAGTGGATTAGGAGGAGGCGAGGGGAAAGAAAAGGGGAGAGCAGATATGAACGGCCGACGTCGGATGTCGGCGTCGCTCGGCCGGCGTGTTCTCACAGATTTAGTTTAGCGTCTACAATTCGCCCGCCAATGATCCGATGAAGTTTTACGACGCCGTTTTGGACTCAATCATGGGCGGCAACCTTTTCGGACCCGGCGTGTTATAAGAAGGCGTGCGGCCTGCCATTTTTATTTTCCAAACTTCACTTCTTACTACAGCCGAAAAACGACAAACATATAATAAATATGTCAACAACTATTTCAAATGGAAAGTCTTGGGGAATAAAAAGGCCACTTTTGTCGGGTGATTTAGTTTCATTTGCAAGCTTGCTTTCTAAAAGGGGTCCCCGACTCCATTTGGCCTACTTGAAGGGAGCCGCGTCTTTGCGCCGTCCTCACCTTTTTCCAGGATGTCCTCCGCGCCTTCCTCCCATTGGTCTTCTTCGTCCTCGTACTCGTCGTCGACGTCTGCGTAAACAAACGCGTGAGCGGGTCGCCGAGGAGGGAGCTTAAGAGCGGAGGTCGAAAAATGAAAACAATTACCGGCTTCGTCCAGGATGAAGCCTCCGTGACGGGGCTTCTTCCGCGGACGTTCCTCGTCATCTTCCTCTTCCTCTTCTTCGTCGTACTCGTCATCCAGGTCCTCGCCCTCCTCCTCGGCCACTTTGTCGCTACCCACGGGGCTGCCGGGCTCCTCCTGGATGCCGACGCGACAAGTTCAGCGCGCCACCTATTAAGATGATCTCATTGCGCGCTGTGCTGATCTTGAATTTTGTTTTTTTTGGGGCTGTGTTATATACAAGTACCATTTTATAGTTTGGGGTATTTGTCCGAGCTTTAGCACGTTACGGATCCGGCGCGGGCAACCCGCAGCTCCGGAGCCGCACGTGGATTTTTCATCCTTATGTTGCGGCTCTCCCCGGTCGAGGAAAACAAATAACGCTTACGTTGGATCGACGACGGCGCAGCAAGCCGCGCGTTTCTTTTCGCGGTCAATGAAGTTGGCCCGATTGGGTGGTTGGGCCACATCTATTGGACGCCTTTGGTGCGGCGGGAAGCGAGCCGGTCGAAATACAGCGCGGACTTCAAATTTAACATGGCACAATTTCAAAGTCAAGTAGCAGTAACACAAAATCAATGTCATCTTAGAGGTCCCGCCCGTGAACAATTCAACCGTCGAGTCAGCGACGTTCAGTTTGTTTTCTTGAAACCGAGACGGTAACAACCTCAGCTGACACAAACGCCGCTAAAAGCTAAATTACCAAAAAA
The DNA here is from genome assembly GCF_059441005.1 of Hippichthys cyanospilos. NCBI lineage: Eukaryota > Metazoa > Chordata > Actinopteri > Syngnathiformes > Syngnathidae > Hippichthys > Hippichthys cyanospilos. The sequence goes on from NC_142379.1 coordinate 318,479, forward strand.
GACAAACACGCAGGAAATGCAGCGTTCCAGATTAAAAGCGGATATGTAAAAAGAAGATAACGCAGCTACGTAAACAAAACAAACTGGCGCGCTCGAAGAATTCTTAGCGCAGAGTAAATCTCGTCGTAAGGCCCCGTTTGCGAACGCGGATGGATTCGGACGTCGGTTCGGTCTGCCGGCTTCTTTTTATGAAAATAACGTGCTCCAACCTTGGCTGCGGTGAGCAACTCCCCTGGGTTCTCACACCCAACCGATTGCGTCCGCTTCCACCCTCATAATCATCTCGAGAATAGCTTTGAGATATACGTGACCATAATAATAAAATCATGTTAAAGGTTGCCGAACCCGAAGGATGTTTAGCGTGCATGGTTTTGGACTGCGGAAAGAAGCCAGAGCGCCCGCAATTCAAATCTAAAGTACAACTTTGAGGCAGACATGTCAACCACTGGAATACCATTGTAGATATTTAGAGCAATTGATCTCTAAGACCGAATCCAAGGGGCTAGAATCCAAGGGGCTAGATTTGAAACGATCAAGCACTGTTTTTTTTTTTTGCGGGGGGGGGGGGGGGGGGGGGGGGGGGATGCTGTATCAAAGAACTGGCGCTTCAAGACTTGAGTTCTTGTGCTAGCGTCCCTACGGTTAATCGTCATTGGGTGTACGACTAACAAAGCTGGTGGTAAAGTTTAAAAATGCGCCGGTAACTATGCGATATACAGTGGGGCAAGAAAATAAAATCAGACCCGATGAAGAGGGCGATTCCAAAATTGGGACATTTTTGACTTGATTTTTTTGGAAAAGCACACCTTCACTCGCACTCCACTTGAAATTGCACTTTTGTTTTGTTTCCCGGCAAAGTGGTACAAGAGGGTGTCTTTCCATCCCATAGCATGTTAGGTATTCTGGCCACGTTTATCTTTTCGATGACCTTAACTGAGCGCGCGTAACACCTCGAGGAGGGCGAGTAGGGTGCCGGCTACGGTGTCAGCGGTGGGCATCGGCGATGGCGATAGCGTTGGCGTCGGCGTCGGCGTCGGCGTCAGCGTGAGCCTACCTCGTTGTCCTCCACCTCTTCGGCTTCTCCGTCGCTGCTGCGCTCGCTCTGGTTGTCGGAGAAGTCGCTGTCGTCGCTGTCAGACATCTTTGGCGCCGCGAATGAAGTCAAAACTCGTAACAACCCCGAGCCGTCGTTTGAATCGAGCGCGACCCGCTGCGCTAAAGCTAAGCTAACAGCCGCAGGGGAGAGAGGCCGAGCAGGGCCAAGATGGCGCCGATGCGGACTGCCTCAGCGGGCGCTCGGAAACGGCGACGCGCTCTTGAGCTCCGCAAGTGCTACCTTCCCTCGTCGGGCTTCGGCCGCTCGCTTAGCGGTGAGACGAGACGGGGGAGGATGAAAACGTCGCCTTGTTTCGCCGTCTTCCTTTGCGGAGCCTGAATCGGCCGCTGCGATCGATCGCGAGATTTGACCGAACGTGCTCGATCTCGCGAGAGTTTCTGTGGCAGCAAACGCGGAAAAACACAAGTCTCGCAAACGTTGGCCAATTGACGACGAAATGGAGCAGTAAAAACACGCGTCGTATTTGATTTGCCCATTAACTTCTCAGAAATCGGTTTCCAAGAATGTACGGTAATTAAAACAAAAACGTGACACCAGCAGCTAGAGAAAATGTATGTACGTGCTAAAAACAAACACATTTTTCCCCATTATGTAGTTTTTTTTTTTATTGTTCAAAAGGAGCTTTTTTTTCTCCCCAACGCATTCCCTGTTCGCGGGGAGAGGTCCCGATCCTGTTTGATGCATTTTGAAAACGCGACGTTTCCATGGCCTTTTGTTTGTTTGTGTGTGTTTTCGTGTTATTTACGCTACTTTAGCGTAACACAGCATACGGTTGGATTTAAAACGGCGGAGAAAGAGCTCCTCTCAACTGCCGGGATCTTTGGCCGTGACGTCAGATGCAGTCTTCCGGGGCTGCGTCAAGTGACGTCATCGCAATCGCTTTCCCCGGCTCGCGCGTGCCTCGCTCGTGTTTTCGCTGGCGATTGCGGGTGTTTTGCGCGGCCCGGGAGATGAACAGCGTGGGCGAGGCTTGCACCGAGCTCAAGCGGGAGTACGACCAGTGTTTCAACCGATGGTTCGCCGACAAATTCCTCAAGGGAGAGCGAGGCGCCGAGCCGTGCGCCGACAGCTTCCGCCTGTACCAGCGCTGCGTGCAGAAGGCCATCAAGGACAAGGACATTCCCGTGGACGGCCTGGACTTCATGGGCCCCAACAAGGACAAGCCCGACGGCTGAAAACGACCCCCCGCCCCCCAATAACGCGCGCAGTCGCCTAAGTGTTGGAGCTGCTCCCCCTTGCGCATGCGCGATCGGGCTTGATGGCGCGCCGCTTCGCAGTCTTCAGCGCGAATCGGGGACGGGAAGAAATTAAAAACGCAATTCAGGACTACGTGAACTTTTTTTTTTTCGATGCAAAATGTATCTCCATGGTGTCGCAATGATTTTTTTTGTTTTTTTTGGGGGGGGGGCTCTTTTTTGGAAATAAACGGAACAATGTTTGAACAAACAACGTTTCATGACATCTTTTTGTGGTGATCGCACACGGAAAATTAAGCAGAAAGACTTTGGACCGGCAAACTCATTCGTAAGTAGGTACTAGAGATGGCGAAATGAACCTCCTCGAACCTCTTTGCACGTGGCTCAAGGTTTCATGGCTCGAACACCGGCAAATAGAAATATAGCTATACGGTATTTACTTTCAACTCCTCAAAATGTGAAGTGGCATCAGCCCTCATTTTTTTTTTGGGGGGGGGGCCCTACACCCCCTTTATGTACAAAAATTGTAAAAATGCGATAACGGGTAAAGATACTGTATTTATATAATTGAAATAGGACTATCCATCGTTTTGTTTTAGCCTCCTAGTGTGTTCTTTGTATGCTTTTCCTTTGATATCGCGCATCAAAAAGGCCATGTTGGGTTCAAATTTCCCCCAGGGGATCATTTATAAATAAGTGATACAATGACTACAAATGGTTATTCATTCATTGATAGTAGCCATAATATGATATACGCAACATAAATGTGGTTGGCGTTTGTTTTTTCTTCCACTTTGGGCGGGTTCATTAGCAAAGACGGGGCGCCGACTCAGAGGCGCACCGTCGAGTCTCTAGAAAAGCCGCCGCGCCAGACAAAAGCCAGACAATTTCGCCGAAAAATCAACATGAGGCCGGAGAAGAAATGCGCGGCGGTCCGGCGGCGTTGTGAATCTCCGCAAGGCCGGCGCCGCCCGGCGGCATCCGGCTCACGCTCACGCGGGCGGCGCCGAAGGAAGTTATGCGACCGCTTCCGGCTATCTGCAAGTTGACGGTGGTGGCGTAACGAGACGCTTTGCTCGGCGACGACGAGGCGGAAGCCCCTTCCTCGGCGGCCCGGGGAGGCGATGGCGAGCGGGTCCGGTCCATTTGGCGCTGGGCGGGGGCGGGCGAGGAGCGGCCGCAGTCGGGCGCCGGTCTGCCCACGTAGGCGCAGATCAGCCGGCTCCGACAACTCTCCCGTTCCGGCTCGGCCGAGGGCGGGAGGGAGCTTGGCGGCGAAGCGGGGGCGACGGGGGTAGCGCTCGCATACCAGGCGCGGCGCCCCGTTGAGTCGTCGCCGCGCACCTCCCTATCGCGCCGGGGTTCGGTGCCGGAACGCCCTCCGTGAAAATCGGGACCACCTCCGGGGCCCGGGCGAGACGGCCACGCGTCCAAGGAAGACCGACCGGACTCGCGTCGGCCGAGCCGAGTCCGGCCCCTCTCGGCCGGAGGCCGAGCGGCTTGGCTCCGAACCGGGCTGGGCGAGGTGTCCGACCGGTCGAAGAGGGATCCCCGTAGGCCGCGGGGTTTGTCGTGGCACCCGCGGGGCCATCCGGCTCCGGAGTCGTGCGGTAAGACAGAATTAGGAGAGGGGCATCTCGCGTTCGCCGAGATGGTTTGGCCGCAACGAGGAGAGGAGATAGATTGGGCGTTTCTGGGTTGGGGCGCCGCCACGTCACGAGTCCAAAGCGACACGCCGATAGCCGGCGGCGAAAGGATGCCGGGGCTCTCGTGCGAGGACGCTTGGCGGAAGGTCGGACTAAGGCCGGGAGGATTACGGGAACCCGCCCCTCCGGTCGGCGGGCCTCCTGGGCGGGGCGGCCGGGTCGCCGAGGCGGAAACGCGCCGAGGCGGAGGAGAGCGGAGGCGCGTAGAGGAAGGCGGGCTCGCAGCCGGCGACGGGGACCGGACTCCGGAATCGGGCTCGGATGCGGAAAAGGGTCGCGCCACGCGATTGTGCGACCCGAAGGCGAGGCCGCCGCCCGTCGCGCTGCCGACCGGACCGAGAGAGCGGCTTTCTCCGGCCGCGCCGCGACGGCACCCCGGAGGCGAGCCGGCGGCGCCGCTGTCGTCGGCGTTCGGCGAGAAGCCGAGCGGGCGACGATAAGCGTGGGCGAGGGTGGCGGACGGAGACTCGCGCCGGCTGGCGGACGGAAACCCAGGAGGGGAGTTGGGCCTGAGCGGAGACGGCGGGTTCCGACCGACGGCGGCCCCCGAACGGGAAGGGGTCGGCGAAGGGTCGCGGGAGAGCCGGGGCGACGGGCGAGACCGGCGCGGACGAGAGGGCGGCGAGGACGGGGCGAAAGGAGGACTTTGCGCGCTTGAGCTCTGGGCTTGAAGTAGGCGGGCGTTGCTCTTTTTGGCCAAGGTTTGACCGATGCGAGAGGCAGCTAAGGATCTGGTGAATGGGGAGGACCGAGGCGGGGAGGACCAAGTTGGGGAGCGCGGGGAGGAGGGCGCCACAGGGGAAGAGGGTCCGGCTCCTTCGGATGAAGCGGAAGTGGAAGCGGGCGAGCGCGGCGGAGACCGGACAAAGGGAGCCCTAGATCCCACGTCCGGGGAAAGCGAGCCTTCGTTTGCCGAGGGACCGGGGGGACACGGTGCGATTAACCGCGACGGCGAGGAGCGCGCGGGCGCTCCGGCCAAAACGGAGGATGCCGCGGGCTCGGCTGAGCTAGGACAATCTCGGACGGAGGAAGGCGAGCTCGTGAAACGCGGGCCTCTGTCATCTGGGGCGGCGACGGAGCCCGACGTCTCCGCCTGGGCCGACGCGTCCCAGACGGGTCGGGGAGGAGGTCCGCATCCGAAGACGGGCGGGCTCGCGGGCCGTCCCGGACCTGGCCGCTCCGCTTTTCTGGAGAAGACAAAGACATCCCGGACAAAAAGACGCAAATCGATCAACGGTGACCGAGCGATAGTCCGTGCGCTCCAAAGTCAAGCGATTTCAATAAGATTCCCATTTCACTTCTTGGGGATCGAGATGTCCCTTCAATCTTTTTTCAAGCACTTTTCTAAAGGGCCCCAAAAAAGATGCTCCATCCGTTACGGTAAGCACTCCGCCCGGCGCTGGAGCCCGTCCCAGCTGGGCGCGCCCTCAAGCCGCGGCCGGCAGACACAGAGACGGACGACCGATCACAGTCGCATCCGAGGCCTCAGGCGTGTTTTCCGAAGGCGGCGGAAGGCGGAAGGCGCCCGGAGGCCACGTGAAGTACGTACCCGAGGACGTGACTCGCGTCCCGAGCGAGGCCGGACGCGGAAACGGCGGCGTGAAGTTTGTCACGCGGCCCGCCGTTATCTTCTTTGCCGAGGGCTGCGATGAAGTCCCTGGGCCTGCAGAGCGCCGAGCCGCGTGACTCAAGTTGGCGGGCGGAGCCGGCCTCTTCGCCGGGGACCGCCTTTGTCGCCGCATCTGCCAGAGAAGGTCAAAGAACAAAAAGGGGCACGGATCACTCGCGGGCAGAATCGCCACGAAAAACACCCGCTGCCTTTTCTTCCGGGGGCGCATTTTTTTTTTCTTGTACCCAAGTCCGAATCTGAGTCCCCCGACTCCGAGGATCCGCCGATAGCAAGTCTCGTTTCGCTACGCCGGCGGTATAACCCGGGACAGAAAAAAAGCCTTCGCCGGCAACTTGGCCGGTCTTTTCCCTTTCACTTTAAAGAGCTAAAAATAAAGCAATCGGGCCGAATATCCCGTCAGGTAACGGGGGATCCGGGCATCCCCGTCTCCCATCCGGGAAAAGTCAGCCCGAGTGGCCAAAGTTCAAGTTTGATCGATTTCATATTTTGCCTCCCCAAAAGAATACTTGGGGTCGGCCCCCGCGCGGATCACAAAGTTTCCCAAAAATCCGGAAGCCAAAACGGCGCGAGGTCGGAAAAAGACCTCGTACCTGCTCTGGCTTCGGCGGCGCTTTGACCCGGGCTCCCCCGGTCCTCCCGGCCGGCGCCGCGATTCCGGTCCTCGCCTTGGTCCTCGGCGCGCGTACGCCGCGCGCATCCGGTCGGCGCTTCGGCGCTCTCTGTCGGAGCCGCGAAAGGGTGGCGGGCTTCCTCCCCGGGGCCGGCCTCCGCTCGGGATTGGGCTCGGGGCCGGGCGTCGACGGGACCGTCGGGGGCACGGCTCGGGACGTGGCCTTCGGGCTCTTTTCCCGCGCCGGGCCCACATTTGGTCCGCGACCCGGCCCGAGCCCGGCCGGAATCCGAAGCCGAGCCCGTCAAAGCTCCGCTTTTCCTCCGGACGAAAAGGGCCCGTTTTTGATGCAAGGGGACCTTGGCGGTGCCGGCTTTGGCACTGTACATATTGGCGAGAGTTTGGACTTTGCTGAGGATACGCTCCGAGTTCCGCATCAGCGAGGGGTCCGCCGCGGGGCCGGCCTCAAACAGCCCGATTCCCGTGATGTCCGAGACCGGGCCCTCAAAGGAGGCCCGGTTCCTCCACGCGGTCCCGGACCGCCGGGAACTCCGTCCAACTTTCGCTTGAGCCGCAAGTTCGAGGTTTCTACCGGTCTCGGTCACTTCCTGTTTGCTTGCGGTCCAAGTGGATGTAGTTTGATGACATCGCGGGGTATTGGGAAGAGTTCTCGAGGATTCTATTTGACTTGGCTTTTCTTCCTCGAGCTTCAAGGAGGGAGCATTTTTGCCCGTGTCGCTTCTCCGTGTAAAAGGTCCATCTTCCCTTCCGTCCGCTCCATTCTTCTCCGCTCCCTCATCCGGTCCTTCCTCCGAGACGTTTGCGTTTCCGTCTGGGAGTTCCTCGCCCACCCGACCGGGCGGGGCGCCGCTCGACGGCGGATTCGCGAGGACCTCTTTAGGATTTTGGCCGTCTTTCGCCCCGCGGATGAGATTCCTATCTTCGGCTTCCGGATCCGCGAGGCTTATCGGCGCCTCGAAACGCCGATCCTCCGAGGGAGCGGCGGCGGCCGGGCAAGCGATCCGTCGGAGGTGAGCCGTCTCCGTTTGGACCGCTCGGTCATCGGCCTCCTCTCGCTCGTCGCCGGCGGACGGCCGTTCCGCGGGGATTCGGGAGCTATGGTCGCTCCCGCGAAGCGTCTGCTGGTCTTGTGCCTCTCGCTCCTCTCCCAGCTCCGCCGCCGCCTCGTAATAACTTCGGATTTTTTCAACGATGCTCTGGTGGCGCCCGTTGAGAGCCGAGCCTCTTTCGGGCTCGGCGCCGGGGTCGTCCGGATCGACGGAGGAACCCGCGGCTTCCTCTTGAGGTGCGCGACCGCTCGCGGGCTTGTCCTCTACCGCCGGGACCGGGACCGGGAGCGGGAGCGGGACTTCTGTTGCCGTTTGGGGATCGGATTCCGGCCGGCCGTCCTCTTCCGATCTGCCCAGGTCTATTTCTCCTCCCGACTCTTCGTCACAGGCGTCAATACGCTCCTCGGCCGCGCGGTTCCGGCAGTGTACCGCTTCCTCCCGCGGGGGGTCCGGTGCGATCGCCTCCTCCGAGCCCGGGGCCACCGGGGCCACCGGGGCCAGCGGGCAGGTGAAGTCCCTTGGGTAAGGCGCACCCTGCGGCCCGGCGGTCCCGTCCGGTTCTCGTCCCTAAGTAGAACGGGGCGGATGTTCAGCACCGCGCCGGACTCCGCGGAGCGCGAGGCGGGCTCACCGCCGAAGCCGCTCCGTCCCTCGCTCGGCTCTGGTTGATCAACTCCAGGATCTCCTCTGTCATGGAGAGAGAGCGCGGAGGGCAGAGGGCGGCCAACTCCTCTTCGTCGTCTTCCGCTTCCTACGAGAGAGTGGAAAACCTGTCAGGTTTATCCATCATTCTTATATTCACTGCCCCATTTCTCGGACTAGAAGTCGCATAGATTGAACGGACGCCGTTTTTTTTGGTCGCGCACAGGCCGCACCAAACTATAAGCCGCAGGCGGTACCATCAAATATTTACGTGAAAAGGTGGTACGTGGACGTTTTTTCCCTAACCCTAACGTCTTCGTCACAACGTGAACACGATGCGAGTTTAGAAACAAGGGCGGCATCAACATACTTTCGACGTTCCGCCGACACGCTGGAATTGTTAGAATGCTGCACCGAAACAACGGTAGCGTGCCCGATTGCGTTTACTTGTGGAGATCCCCCGTTCCTGGGAAAGAAGATGGCAGCGATCGCACGGACCGTTAGCAAACGGACTTACGACTACGTTCCCCGTGATCGGAAAGCGATTGTTACCTCGCTGCCGCGACGTCTCGCCCTAACCTTTCGGGGCAGCGATAGGGACCGACTCTGACGAATAAAAGAACCGGACCGGAACGAGATCTGAGAAGATGCAAATCACTGTCCTCTTTCCTCGCGAGGAAACGTTTGTTGTCTTCCTTCCGGCGCGTTGTTTATCAAACGGTCTGGGTTGCCTTGAAGCCGACGGCCGAAACGTTGGCCCGTCTTGTACGCGGTAACGTAAAAAGTACCAGGTTTTGACCTCAAATTTCAGGCTGCGTCTTCCGTTTGGGGATTCGCGGTATATGTCGGCGCGACCAATCGACTTCGGGTCACGTTCGGACGAAGCCTCACCTCTCGCTCTCGCTCCGATCCCGTCGGGACGAGCGAGGAGGCCGGCGAGGAGGCCGGCGAGGAGGCCGGCGAGGAGGCCGGCGCGTCGTCGCTTCCCGCCGGGCTCAGACGTCCGGCGTCGGCCCGGTTCGGCTCGCCCCGGTCTCGGGCCTGCGGCGAGACGAGGACGGCGGCGTTCAGAAGGCAGTGGGGACTTTGAGGGCGGCTCGGCCAAACCGCCGCGCTCTGACCTTCGGGGCTGCGAGGAGACGTCGGGTGACCGCCGCCGGCAGTTCCAGGGGAGACGGGAGAAGCGCGTTAGCGGGAAGGCCGCCGCGACTCCCGAGCGCGACGCGGCCCGGGCGTCCGCGATCGTAATTGCGTTCGCTCGGACGGGAGCGCGGACGGGAGTTGTCCGGCACCTGCCGAGAGGCGGGCTAGAAAAAAAAAACTCAAAATACGCCGACGGACCGACGATCACGGTTTCGTCCGGCTCGAAAGAAACGACGGGGACGGAAAGGGGGCGGGGCTCCGACGGCCGGCCGGCGGGCGAAAAAGAGGCAAGGTGCCCACCTCCGCCGCATTGTACGACTACGCGGACGTCGGCACGCCAAAGATCCCAATCCTTTCTTTACCTGGAAAAAGAAAGGGGGATTGGAGCTCACCCCCTTCTTGAAAAGGGCCCGTTTGAGCGACGGCGGGCTATTTCGGGGCCAATCCGATGCAAAGACGGCGAGCGGCGGACTCGCAAGTTTCCAAACAACGCTTTGGAGAGGAACTCATAGGAATTGTGGCGGTTGGCAAGGGAAGCGGCGTTCTTTCGCCTGACGGCGGCGCCGCCCCCTCGACGCTTAGCTCGACTTTCCGTTTGCGTTTCGTATTTGGGCTCGAGACGGCGACGCCTTCTTTCTGAGTCCGCCGGAGTCATCCGATTGATTTTGGGAGCGTTTTGAGTCGAGTTAAGGTCGCAAAGGCGCTGCCGGGAAGATCGTTACGGCGGAAGGTGCTCACCGCCAGCGCGCAGGGCCGCTTCGACGTCCTCGGCCGGCGCTGGAAAAGAAAGAACAGGTTTGGGGGCTGCCAGGGACTCCGAAAGATCCGTCTCTGTCTTGAAAGGCACAAAAAGCCTCTGAGCTTCCGCTCGTCCCGAACCCGTTGGCCGCGCGCTCATCCGTCTGGGATACTCCAAACACCGATGATTTTCTTCACCTCGACAAATAGACGAATGAAACGAGCACCCGACGGCGACTCGGCGATAGTCAAAATCGCTTCTCGGCATGGAAGCGGCGTCTTTGGGTACAGCGGAAGTTTGCGTCTTCCGCCGACTGGAAGCAGCCTCCGAAGCGCGCTCACGCACCTGACTGTCTCCTGATGCGTCTGTAAGGCAGATTTCCTTCCAGCAGCGCCGGCAAACTCTTCCCGCTCTTTTCAGGCGTGCGCGCCAGCAGCTCGGCCGGTTCTGGAAGGCGGGACGAAACGCGGTGAGCCGGCCGCGTCGGCGGACGTAAAGCCGGGCGTCCCTTTCGGACCTGAACGTCGTCGTCCTCGGTGATGGGCGCCGACGTCGTCCGGGCCCCCGGAAGGCTTTTTCGGGCGGTCCCGCTCAAAGTGGGGGGCTGCTGGGAAAGAGCGAGTGCTCGTCCCGCGCCGTTGACCAAAAAAGGCACGGACGGGCTCCCGCGCGACGTGTTTTTCATCCCTTTGCGGCCGAGGCGGCACACTATTTGCCTGCGCAAAAGTCTGCCGACGGGTCGGGTAGACGGCGAGGGAATGTAATCGATTGGATTTTCGAGCGTAAGCTCTAATCGTTATCGCGTTTGCTCGGCTCCCGGCTTCGTTCTCGTCGGAGCGAATACGCGTACCGCGCTCATATTTGTCGAAAAAGTACAAACACTTTTCACGCGCGCGAACATTTCCTTTGGCCAGTTTGCCTTTTTTTCCACTTATGGCGAGAAGGTTCCGGTCACCGTCGGGCGCGAAAAAGGAGGGCCTATCGTATTCTTTTTCTTCGCGGAAGCTTTTCTCGGCATTCCTGGCTTCCGGACCCGAGGAGGAGAGATTTTGCACCGAGTTGGCCGAGTCGACAGCGTTGCAGCCCCGGCCGGCCGCGGCGGTTAAGGTCAGGGACGGGGAAATTCTTAACGTGCGCGCCTGCGCGTTTGTGTGTGTTGACTCACAGTGGCAGAAGTCGTCTCCCAGGACCCGTCTGGCCTGCAAAGCACAACAACGGGGCGGCGTCAACGCCGACGGACGGCAAACATTTAGTCACTTTCCTCCGTTCGACGAAGACGCCCAACGACGTCGCGACGAATCCGCCAACCGCGAGGTCCCAAAAAATAACCGCGACTGATCGCTCGCTTGGAGGTGGGAAATTGGCCCATCCCAGTGGAAAATAACGCAAACTTCCCGCCTTCCTCGAATGCGGCATTCGAGGTCTGGGGGGGAAGGCTTTTTCTCCTTTTTTTATTTCCCAAAGGCATTTTTGGCCGAAGGAACCGACGACACGTTTGACCAACGAAACCCCGAAGGGTTTCGCCACGCTTGGCTCGACCTCTCCAAGGGTCGGTCCGCTCCCGGGACTCGGGGTCCCGCCCGGGCGAAACCGCCGCCGCTTTTGGGCCGACCTTGCGCGGAAGGGAAGCCGGGTGATTTTCCTCGATGAGCTTCTTCAGGTAGTGAACCCACAGGCGCTTCTCCTCCATGTTCTTGGTCTGCAACGAAAGCGTTCCCGAAGGTCAGGCTTTTGTCCGACGTCCCCGTTCTCGCGAGGCGCGCCCGAGCTCGGAGCCGGCGCAAAAAGTCCCTCGGAGGCCGCGCGCGGCCGAGCGTTTACCCCCAAAGAAATTTCAAGGGCGCCGTCCGCCGAGGGAAACGACGAAAAAAGACGGAAAAGGTGCCTGCGAGGCAAAAGCCGAGCGGCGCGGACGGGACGGCCCGGGGGCCGGGTCCCTTTTTTTGGCACGGCCCGCGACGGCGTCCGAAAGAAGTGGGCAAAAGGGAATCCGAGCCCTCCGGTTTCCTATTTGTTTCCTATTTATCTGCGCCGCGTGACGCTCGGGTCACTTTGCCGCCGCCGAAGGGAGCCCCGGGCCGACGGAAAGAACGGCCGTTCCGACCGCGGTCCCGGCCTCGCTTCTCCGCCAAAGCGGGCGGCGCCTCGCAAACTCCCGGAAACGCCTCCGCCAAAGCGGGGCGGCGCCTCGCAAACTCGGGGAAACGCCTCCCATTCGTCGTTTCTCCCCGGCAAAGAGGAGGGGGGGGGTCGAGCCGAGACGCGCGAGACGGGAAAAGTCGCGCCATCGCTCTCGGCCGGTCGGCGGCGGCGAGCTGTGAAAAGTCACCTGGACCGCGTGCTGCCGTTTGGGAACGGTCAGGTCGGACACCCGGAAACGCAGGGGGTCCTTGGGGGCGTCCGCCAGCAGGAGGTTGGCGCACTGCGAGCGGCGAAAGCCCAAACCGGCGCGGTCAGCGGGCGCCGGCCCCGGGGCGCCCCGCGCGCGCACGCGCGCGCGCTCACAAAGATGTGCGTGCTGTACACGATGCGCCCGCCGCGCTTCTTGGCGATCAGCAGCATCTTGTCGAACAGGAAGAAGGCGCGCTCCTTCTTCACCCTCTGCACCTTGAAGGAACCTTCCAGGACCAGCTCGCCGAAGCCGCTCAGGCCGGGGCCGCTCCAGTTCACCAGCTGCGACTCGATTTCCTGATCGGCCAAACCAAGAAACCGGCCGTTAAAAACGGAGGCCCTTCTACCCAAAAATCCAAAGATTAAACACCGTAACCCTTACGCGCGCACTTTACGCTCCGCGCGCAAAGTGGCCCCGCCGCGCGTCGGGGTTGGCCGGTTCACCTGCAAGCGGACGGCGTGCTCCTGCTTCCTCTTCATGTCGTTGATGTACCAGGCCACGGCCGTCATGGTGATGATGGCGTCCTCCACCACCTGGTAGCCCGGGTCGCTCTTGTCCAAATGCTTGGACAGTTCCTGAGAGGACGGCGCGCCGACCGGCGTCAGCGCTTTTGCCCCCGGGTGGCGCAACGGCGGGCGGCGACGCCGCTTTCGTATAATCGTTTTAGCATTCCTTCCCTGTTTGTGCTATCTTTAAAGATCATAATGCCGTCCGCGACATCGCTCTTACAGTATGTCTTCTTTAGCGCTCCTATGCACATGCTTTGAAATCAGAATCTGGCTTCATCAGGCGGTCAGTAAAAATGTTTGTCCGGCGGCGGCGTTACCTGCAGGAGGAGGTGATACTTGAGTATGCGCTGCACGGGTTTGAGGAGGTAGGCCTCCAGAGGCAAGGAGTGCTTGAGGCTGCTCCGTCTCTCGTGGAAGAAGCGCACCAGGCTCTCCTTCTCCATGCACTCCCTCAGGACCGACACGGAACTGCAAAGGCACGCACACGTCCGCGCTAGGCACCGTTGGCCGCTCGGGATCGGGGTGGGAAAATGATCCCGAGGTCTTCGCCGGTTTTTCTCCATGGGCGGAGTGGCGTCCTTAGGTACGCAGGGGCGTTTTGCCAACGAGTATCTGCAAATGGTTTACGGGCGCTGCGCTTGTGGCTGTGAGTGAGAGAGCTGTGAGGAGACATACTGCACGCGTGTGTGTGTGGGGGGGGGGGGGGCATGAGGAAAGACAGGCTGACCGGAGGGGAGGAGGTGAGGTCGGGCTCAAAACGGCAGGCGGGGAGAGTTGGTGGCCGCTCACCACACTCTGGCGCGCTGTTTTTTCGGGCGTTGTAAAAGAATATCAACGATACGCCCAAAAAGAGACATTGGGTTAGATGGCGGGGCATGCTGCAGAGAGGTAAGCGAGCTTTTGTCAAAAACCTTCCCGACACGTTATATTCATTCAACTAGGAGGAATGTTGCTTACGCCCAATCGAGTGGCCCCCCGTCATCCAATCGGGAATCGGCCCAACACCCCTCTCCCCGGCCCACGCCGACCACTTCCGCTATGGAAAGTTAGTTTGCTCATTTTCTGGCGCGCTTCTCTTTTCTCTTGTGCTTCTTCTTTCTTGCCGGCTCTTTTTTTATTGCACGCCGTTTTTCTTGTTTGCTTCTTTTTCTGTGCTTCTCTCTTGTAAGGTGTTTTTGGTTTGCGATGACCTTATTTGTTCGCTTATTTCCCGCGTGCTCTTTTGGCTCGCTTGATCTTTATTATTGAGTATGCCTTTTTTTCTTGTTTCTTTTTCTTTCGTGCTTATTTTTTCTTGTTTGCATTTTTTTCTTGTTTGCTTCTATTTTGTACTGTTTCTTGCGTGCTCTTTTGTCTTTTTCTTACGCGCCTTTGTTCTTTTGAGCTTCTTTCTTTTGTGCATGCTTTTGTACTTTTGTGCCGTTTTTCTTGTCTGCTTTTTTTCTTGTCTGCTTGTCTCTTGAAAGGTGTTTTTGTTTGCAATGACCCTTTTTTTTTGGTCGCTTAGTTTTTTGTTTGAGTCGCACTCACGAGAGCGGAAGCGAAAGGGCCAGATTGAGCTCCGAGAGCACCGCCGCTTACGTTCGGATTTACGAGCGAGGCAAAAAAACAGACGACGACGTTCGACAAAGTCGGCGTGCGCGAGATCGGCCCAAATCATTTGCGCTTCTTCTGGGCTCCGTCTGACGTGGAAGTCAAGCGGCTCCCAAATCTTTGTTTCTTTTTTTCTTCTTTGGTTTGGATCGCTGAAAGCATTTGACCTACTTTGGTTTTTTTCTCGAAGCGAGGAGAGAAGCAAAGAATTGAGCGGGGTGACGGCGAGCGCGCGCATCTACGTCGCGCGCGTGTACACGTGTGTTTGTTGCAGTGCGAAAGTTTGCGCGCGTCCAGCTCGCCACTAGCGTTTGGATGGGAAGGGGGAAAGGGGGAAGGGAGGAGTTTTACGGCCAGGCGTTTATCGCCTTGGCCGTTCCGTCGGAGAAACTGACAGGAAACAGACGGGGGTGAGCCCCCCCGATTGCGGAGGTTCCGCTAGGCTTTGGGGGAGGGCGGTGCGGCAAAGTCACTTTATTGCCGCAAAAGTCGAAAGCGAGACAAATGTAAACATTCTGCCGAGCGGCGGCCGCGTTTTTGCCGCACGTGCCGAAAATATGCGGCGTCGCATCGCTCCCCGAATCTTAAATGATGAAAGCTTATCCCCTAACCGCGCTGCCATCCCTTTCCCTTTCCCTTTCCCTTTCCCTTTCCATCCCTTTGCTGCAGTCGGGGAAGCGGAGTCGCCCTCGGACGTACGGCCGGAGCGGAGCCCGTAGCTGAGCCGGCGTTTGCGCTTGAAATGACAATTTCTTACAAGATGTAAAAAGCTTTCTTTCCTCCTTTTTGAAGAAAAGAACGAGCAGACCGATCCCACGTTTGAGTCCGCCCTTGCTCACGCGCGTTTATTTTCTAGGATTCTTCAAGCGCTTCAGTTTTTAATGCCCCTTTATATCTTGCTACGAAAATGTGCGCTTTTAATGTAGAAGGCCGCGCTTCATTTCCGTGTCCTTTTCGACCTTAGCGAAACGACCGGCCGTCCCGCGTCGCGTTCGGTGTCCCGTCGCACCGGAGGCGTCCTACAGAGGCCGCCAAACTTCATTGAGTTGTGGTATGGAACGTCTGTCATGCACGCGTCTGGCATGTATACTCACTTGGGATAGTTCATGCAGTACAGCGTGTAGATGTCAAAGGCTTCGCTCTGTTCGTCGTGCGCACACACGCACACGCACACACGCACACACACACACACACACACACACACACACACACACACACACACACACACACACACACACAAAGACGCACATCAGGCGCGTCTCCAAACCTTCCACCACATCGAAACAAGAAAAATAACAAACAGAAAATAGCAATAACCTATTACGCTATTTCTATGCTATTCTGTTTTTAGGTTAATTCTTCATATTTGTTTCATACGGACCAGTTGGAAGAGCGCTCCCAATTTTGGCGTACAGCTGCTACCATGTACAATGACCACGACGCAGCCTTTCTATTCTATTGACGTCACTCAGCTCTCGCCCAACATTTGCGTGGCCCTCCAGCGCGCAGTCACAATCGCGCACGCTCGCGCACACTTTTCACCAGGCACGCAGTCACTTTTCACGGGGTGTTGAACTGATCTATTGCAGCGCAACAATCACTCAAGTGTGTGTGTGTGTGTGTGTGAGGCAAGGAGCTGCTAGTTCTGACCTGCTTTCTGCCCCCCGCACACACACACACACACACATCCAGAAAAATGTCATGCACATACACAAACACATCTGCACAAAAATGACAGACCCACACATACATTCACAAGTATACACGCACACACACAAACACACATCCACGCTTATACAAAAACAACACACGCAAAAATCCGCTCATGCATTCGCACGCACACAAACAGAAAAACAGAACACGTGTCCACAGACCGTCTGAGACGGGCACTCACACGCCCCCCCAACCCATTCCGGGCAAAGGCCTAAGAAGACGGCGCCCCGCTAGCACGCACGCACGGCGAGCGGGCGCTCACCCTCTCCAGGAAGCAGTCGGCGATGGCGGCGGCGGCGTGCCGGCTTCTCTCCAAATCCTCCAGCAGTTCGCTGCGGACAAAATTGACAAGGCCAGACAGCGCGTCACACCTTTCTCCGTGGGCCTTTCGCAGTCCGCCAAGTCTTTTTGCTTTTTTTTTCATGAGGCAGGCAGAATTTGGGGGCCGGTTGATCCCGGCGGCACGGGGCGGCGGGAGACACGCCAGACATCGGCGATTCGCTCGGTCCCAAAAGCGGCGATGCGAAGCGCGGCGATGCGAAGCGCGGCGATGCGAAGCGCGGCGATGCGAAGCGCGGCGATGCGAAGCGCGGCGATACGAAGCGCGGCGATACGAAGCGCGGCGCCGACCTATGATTCATCGCGCCGACGTCGGAATTGCGGCGCGCTCGCTTCAATAAGATGCTAGCTAGCGGCGCTCACGTGTCTCACGTCCATCCGCGAGAGCGGCGGGCTTCCTTTGTAAAAGCCGCCGAATGGACACGACCGAGCGGGCGGACTTTGACGCTGACGCCGTTCCTACCGATCGCTTTTGAACAAGGCGTTTGAACACCGACATTGCCGAAATTCCCCAAATAGAAGGCGCGCCCGCGTTCATTTTGGGGTCAAATTCTGCTACTTTGGCAACAATGTCAAAACTATAAACCTCATCTTCCCAAACTCTTCACATTTTCTTCCGCCCGCATCCAGAAGTTAGATATTTGTCGGACCCCTTCTCCCATTCCCGCGCGTGAACGGAGACGGGCTCGGACATCGGCCCTTGAAAACCAACGCCGCGACGACCCGGGCTAATGCGAACGCCGGTCGACGGCCAACTGACTTATGCGGCTCACCGATCGACCTTCCGCGGAAGCTTTCGAATAATGATCCAAAAAGTCAGTTACCGCGGATAGCGGGGGTCCGCGACCTTTTTATCGCCGCGGACCGGTCGACGGCGGAGATTTTGCCCGCGTTTGCCTAGCGACGCCGCGCCATTTCTCTTTTACGGGGTAGGCGTCCAACGCAAACTGAGACAATCAGACGCAGATGACAACAACCGTAAAAGGCGGCGCGAAACAAAAGAAGCCGAAGCTAAAAGCGGAGCGCGCGGGGGCGGGGCGTCACCCCCAAAAGTCCCGCTACGTAAACGACGCCAGCGGGAAAATGATGGGCTGCCGCTTTATCATTTAGCCGACTGAAAGGAGACAAATTGCAACCTTGGAGAAATGAAAATGGCTGCCGTCACTGCCTTAAGTATACGCTGCCTGCCTGCCTGAGTATGCGTGGAAGCGGCGGGCGGGCGGGCGGGCGGGGGGCCCCTGCAGCTAACAGCAGTCCGTGAGGGGGTTGGTCAAATGATTTGGGTTAGTCATCAAAAAAAAAAAAATATATATATATATATATGTGTGTGTGTTCTTTTCATTTTATTTGATATTAAATTGTGAAAGTATTCGCGACTCTTCATTAAGGCAATTAAGTCAAGCCGTTGAATCCATTTTTTTTCAAATGTAATAACTTTGACCCACGTAATCCGCGTCTCAAGAGCTGACCGAGGCGCGGGGACCACTGATGTATATGATACATGGCAAAAAAGGCAATTTATTGGCGCTTATCTGTGTTTTTACTTTGTTTTTTTTTTTTGCGTGTGTGTGTGGGTGTGCTTTTCTACACACCCATACACACACACACACACACACACGCGGTCGCTATTGTTTTGTCCAGCTGGCAGCGCGCGCATGTTATGTCGACGAAAAGCAAAAAAGGAGGTCAAACTCTTTCCTGGGCAGGAAGTCAACTGGAGGAAGGGGGGCGGGGGATTCCTCCTTGAAAGTATTTAGCTCCTCGCTTGCGCTTTTCATGAAGTGGAACGCCGTTACACGTCCGCGCGCGTTCTCCTTTGCTCGCTCAAACAAAACTTCCCGTGAGAACGCGGGAAGTCCGGAAGGAATGAAAAGTCACACGTTTGCGCTTTTGTCCCCGTGCCATTTATGGCGGCGTTTAATAAGGAACAGCTCCAAAAGGAAGCGGCAAAAGTCAATTGGCGGCAGGCGGGCCGGAGCCGCGCGCGCCTCGCTCCGCCACGGAGGCAAAAAAACAAAGAGAAAAAGCGCTTGTAACGGCGGACCGCGCGCTACGTTCCAAATCCGTCCCTACTTCCCGGTCGTAAAATAGCCGAGAACGCTCCGGACCGGCGCTTCTCAACCCGGGTCGGCTGGAACCCTAGGGGTTCCCTAGGGGAGCGGGTCTCGGGCTGAGCCCCGGCCGCAGAGGTCCGGCCCGCCGTTAGCGGGCCAAGTCATTGATTTCCAACCGTGCGCCGTGTCGGTTTAGCTATTTGAACAAGGTGATATTAACGCGCGATCCGTTTCGCGCGCCGGTCAAAACAAATCCGATTCGATTTTTTAGCATATGAAACCGGTGGGGTT
Organism: Hippichthys cyanospilos; assembly: GCF_059441005.1. Classification (NCBI taxonomy): domain Eukaryota; kingdom Metazoa; phylum Chordata; class Actinopteri; order Syngnathiformes; family Syngnathidae; genus Hippichthys; species Hippichthys cyanospilos. The sequence goes on from NC_142379.1 coordinate 337,223, forward strand.
GGGCGCCCCCAACAAGGTTAAGACCCCGCCGCGTCCCCGTTTGCGTAGAATAGTGGCCTTTCAAAGGGTTCGATTCATGCGCGGCAAACGTATAACTTACTGATGTGAACGTAAGAAAACAGTTTGCGAAAGATACGGATTCCGTTTGGCCGCGGTGGCCGACGCAGAAAAGGCTTGATTTCAAATCAGGGATGGGTCTTTCTCGCGGACGCATCTTATATTTGGGGAATTACGGTAAAGGTTAAACACCCGGAGGCTAAAAGCCACCCATCCATCCGTCCCGCGCTCTCAAAAAGACTCGCATGCTTTTTGGGGTTTTTTTCTGGAGCAGAACGCCAAGAAAAGCCGGCGGCGCGGCGGCGTTCGCTGCGGCGTTTCCCCCGTTCTCCAATATTTCCATCTCATCTTTGGTCGGAGCCAAAGCAATGCCGCCAGATCTTTTTTCCACCGTCTTCTCCGACGGCAGGAGAAGAAGGAAACCCTGGGCCGCCTTCTTCTCCTTCCAACACATTTTTGGGCACATTTTCTCGGGCGGAAGCGGCCAAACCTAAAGCGGACCCCGTTGGCCCGAGCGTACAAAATGGCGGCCCCCCTCCGACGCGCGTGGCTCACGCCAAACGAAAAGCGGCGGCGAGCCCGTAGCGGCCGCGCTGTCGGACGGCGCCTGGCGTAGAAGATATCCCGGGCGGGAACGGTTTGCGCGTTCAACGTTACGTCGGCGATGGCAAACGTGCAACGTGCTTAACGCTCGAAAAAAAACAAAGAAGGAATATGCCTTTGGGACCAAAGGGGTCAATGAGAGGCGAGCACCTGTTGAACTCGTAGATGTCCTCGATGTTGCAGAAGAGGCCGCTGACCTGCTCCGGGTGAACGGGAAGGCCGCCGCAGTCGATGATGCGGCCCAGGTAGTCCTGCGCGAAACGGAAGCGTCGTTTGGCCGGCCGGACGGGCGCCGCCGGCCGGACGGGCGCCGCCGGCCAGACGGGCGCAAGGTTAACGGAACGCTCGCTAAGCCTCCGAAATCTTTTGAGAACTAAAGACGTTTCTCCAGCTGCTGTTTGATTTCGCGCGCTAGAGCTCCTTCCGGAGGTACGGTGAACACTTTCACGGCCGCAGAAGTTTGCCAAGGACGGAAAGGCGACGACCTCGGATGCAAACGTTGATCGGCGCGCTTTTATTCGCGGCGGTCCACTCAAAGGTGTAAAACCGGAGCAGAAACCATCCGGAAGGAAAAATGCGATGCTGTGCCACCGTTACTGTAAGTTTCAGAATATAAGCCGCTACCTTTTTCTCACTTTGTATCCTGCGGCTTTTATATACAATATAAATAAACGGCACACGGATATACGGTATATACATTTTGATGTCGGTGCCGCTCATATTTCTAAGTGTGCGGGTAACCAATTTTTTTCTGCCGGCGCAGCTCGCGGTGGGAAAAACACGCCGGCCGCCCGGTTGTACCTTTCAAGCGGACGCTACGTGCCGCGACGCTGGACAGGAAGCGCCTAACGCCACGACGTCCGTTTGACTTTTTCACAATAAAACAAAACTTTACACTCCAAAAAATGGAAAGACAAAGAGCCGCGGAGGCGCTTCCTCCGAAAAGCGGAGGACCGGCCTCTTCGGACCCCTTTGTGTCCGCCCCCCCCTGCAAACAACCGCGCTGTCTTATTACGGCGGTCGCTTCCATTCCCGGTGAGCGTGACGTCACGCGGCCTCAATCGAATCCAGATTTGGAGCGCGGGGCGAGGAGGGGGGGGGCACGTACACGGAGAGGAATTTGGGCTTTCTTATCAGAAGACTTTGAGCACTATTCAAGCAGTGTGTGCGTGTCGATGTTTTTGATGAGACGCTTCCCGCCTGCGCTTTGGTTGTCCCGGTGAGGCGCTAACGCGACGAACGTGACGCGCGACCAGTTTATTTTGGAAAAGGGAAAAACAAAAGGCCGATTCAAGCGCGCCTTCGCACTTGAGTACCTTCACGTACTATGGGAGTACATGTTTAAATACGATTTGAACGAATCGATCGCTCGCACGGGAGGGGCCCGCGTCACGACGGGACAGTAAATGACGGGCCGAGCGACAAAAAAAGTGTCAAACGCCGGCGATGCCGCTAGTCGAGCAGCGGACGCGAGGTCGCGCTCACCTCCACGATGCTCTTGAGGTCCCTGACGTAGGCCCGCTCCGTCTCCACGATCTCCGTGACGACCCTCTCCAGCCGGGACGGGCGCCTGGGCGCGGCCCCGCCCGCCGCCAGCGGGGCGAGGTCCAGGCTGATGTGGGAGCCCTCCCTCTCGGGCGCGGCGGCGTAGGCCGGCACGGCGCCGTAAGGCAGCGAGGAGGACGAGGACGAGGACGAGTGCGAGGCGTCGCGCAGGGACACGGAGGAGGTGGACGAGGACGGCGAAAGGGAGGCGGGCGGCTCGCCGTCCGAGCAGACGGTGTTGACGGAGGTGCACGACGACGACGGGGCTCCCCGCTCGCCGGCGATCCCGCTCAGCGACGACAGCGAGGACGGTCGCTCGGCGCCTGCCGGGCGCATCCGAAAGGCGTTTGAGACGCGGCGACGGCCGGGCCCCCTCGGATCCCGGCGGGCCTTTCGGAGCCGGGGCCGTCCGACCCGTCGGGAATTCCGAAACCGATCGAGTGGTCGGTCCGAGCGGCGGTGTCGATACGGGTTGAATAAGGCTTGCGAGACGTACGATGCTGAAGATGTGCTGAAGAATGGAAGTCTAGTCAATTATCGGCGCTTCGTTATTACCGCCCTTGTTTTCTTTTATCGTTTGCTCGACTATGGAACGTAGTCTGCTCGGGGGAGCGAAGGGAAAAAGAATTTCATTCTGCGCCATTACTACGCGTATGACACCAACGCTCTTGAATCTGCTGGCTTTTAACCGGATCGGACTGGCGAGTGCGCCGCAGCGCAACACCAGGCCCCGGTCAAATAGAAGCTTTTTGTCTTGGGATGCTGCGCCGAGCCGCGAGCGGTCGACGGACGGCTCGATGACGGGTTCCCAAATGGCGGAGAAGTTGCGCGTCTCCGTTTGTTCTTAAGGACTTCCCGCGAGCTTGTGCAAACTTGCCGGCCGAGCGTCTGACAGCAATTGTCGGCGCCGGGATTTCCCGTTAAGTACACGCTAGCGAGGGAACTGGAATCCGCCGCGCGCGTGCCACGCTACGCTAACGGGGCCTTCCGTGCGCAGATCGTGCCCCCCCCCCCCCCCCCCCCCCCCCCCCCAAAAAAAAAAACGCTTTCACAACCTTACCGCCATAAATTGCTCTGTGTACCCTGTCGTTAGTGATGAGGTCATCACCACAGCAAAGGTATTGGGACAGCAAGGCAAACGCCGATAATCGGGCGCAGCGCCGGCTACTTTGGATAGCTTTGCTTTCTACTCCCTTACTTGCGGGGAGGGGGGGGGGGGCAAATCGTCCTCAATACCGCGTGGTAGGGGTGCCCAAACTATTTTGCCTTTTGCACTTTGGGATGAGGTCCGTTTGTTTCTTTTTTCAACTTGTTGGGCCAGAAGCGCAATGAAATACACAGGGGAATCGGCCGCCCGCCGATGGACTCCACGATGGTCAAACTGTCCTAAAAGCACGCACGGCACCGTCTTGAAACCAAAACGGCAACATTTGCGGTGCGCGGGTCACCGTTTGCATCACATGAATTTTGTAACCGGTGGGGGAAAATTCTGAAGCGCGAAAATCAAAGGAGGAGAGCGGAGGAGAGGGGAGGGGAGGGGAGGGGAGGGGAGGGGAGGGGAGGGGAGGGGAGGGGAGGGGAGGATCAAGTCTAGGTCTGGCCAGGAGAGGGGCGGAGCGGAGGCGAGGTTCTCACCCGCGTTGCCGGCCGATCTGGAACTCCCGCGACGCCGACCCTCAGGCATGATGCGATGATGTCACGGGAACAGGGCGCGACCTAAAGACGCGGAGGCTTAGGCGCCTGGCTTCGACAAACGCGGGAGGGCGGCCGGCGCCGGTCCGCCCCGTTAAAAGAGGCGGAGGCGGGAGGGGGCGCTACCGAACGCCGAAGGAGCCGCGGGGCCCCGCTCGGCCCCCACGCCATCGCGTGACCGTTCCGCGCAAATTCTTTTTTGGATGATTCCCAAAAATTCTTGCGTTTGAGCCGGGACCCATGCGAGGCGGACGTCTGGGAGAAATCCCTCCCATTTTCCCCTTCCGATTGTGGCGGACCGGCCTTCCTTTCAATGGCGTCATTTATTCGTTGGGCGAAGCATCGCGCGTGACGAGACGTGACAAAAAGAGCCGGTCGGGCGCCGCCGCCGGCCGGGCCGAGGTCCCGGCTGGCGCTTTCCCGCGTCGGCGGCTCTATCTAAGGACTGGGGCCAGATCGACTAGGGCCGCATACGCGGATAGCGACGCGCGCTATTCTAGACAAGTAATAAGCACATAATGATAACAACCTTCACAATAGGACAGTGTAGCACGGTATAGTATAGCATAGTTTAGTCACGTACAACATAGTTGAGAGTAGTAAACGGAAGCGACGCATAGCGTAGTATAGCGTCGCACAGGACAGTATAGCAGGGTATAGTATGGCATAGTTTAGTCACGTGTAGCGTCGTTTAGAAGAGTAAACTAAAGCATAGCATGTAATAGCACAGTATAGAATTGCATAGTGTAGTCTAGCACTGGCGTAGTTTCTACAGTATAGCATGGAATAGTTCAGTGGAGTATAGTGTAGCGCATTATGGGATAGCATAGCGCAGCATGGCATGGTATGCTTTGGTACAGCGAAGCATATTATGACGTGACACGGTATAGCATAGTTCAGTCAAGTACGGCATAGCATCGTTTGCTAAAGTGTAGCATATCAGAGCGTGGCGTAGCATAGCCTGGCGCAGCCTAGTATAGTATCGTTTTTTTTCTTTCGTCACGCGAGAAGAAATCAGTGAATTCCACGCTGCGCCAGACTTGATATTTTTCCAAAACAAGGACGGCAATTGGCATTTAAGGCAAGAGGCAATCGGCACGCTATTCACAAACGTTAGCGTGCTAGCTTGCCAGGTGCTCTACGGAGCAACTTGGCATTTAGTCGGATTTATGGGGCGATGGGATCTTTGGATGTTTTTCCTCGCATTTTTCCACATGGCGCTCGCCCGGCCTGACTAAAAGCGCGACGGCGAGCGGGCCTCGTCGCAGCCACTCGGCGAGGGAACGATAGTACGCCTCGCGCCTTACGCGGCGGTGGCGACGAGTCAAAATGTCAACCGGGCCGCGGAGGTGAGCGACATCCAAGTCGGACCGCCGATCCCAGAAATGCAGAAGTCTTTCTTTCTTTTTCAGGCCCGAGTAAGATGCCGAAACGCCGGCTTTTACCGCTGCCGCCACCTCCAGGAGAGAATTTTGGAGGCGCCGCAACGGGGGCCCTACGACGCATGCTTCTGCGGCATGTGGGAAGGCATTTTTCCTTTCTTTTTTTTTTCTCCCGGGGAAGTCGCATTTGTTGTAAAAAGCAGAGGGAAGCAGGTTGTCTCATTTGACGCAGACCGACCGCAAGCACGCACGTCGCGGCGCCCGGCCGCAGATGGGGACGACGTGGCACCAATTTTTTGGGGCCGGGGCGTTTTGCGAGCGCAAGTCGAGAGAAGCCATTACCTGCCTTCCCGACGACCCTCGGCGCAGCGATCCCGAAAGCTGGAAAAGTAGAAGGGGGCCCCGCGGATGGCGCGCCGCTCCGCGACGTCACACGGGACGCGGACGCCCTCCCGGCTCCGGACAGTCCGCGCGGGCTCCGCTCCCACTCGGGAAGAGGGAAGGACTGGAGCGGGACGGATGGAGGAGGAGGTCCAAGGGGGAGAGGGAGAGCGAGCGAGCCAGAGAGAGAGAGAGAGAGAGAGCGAGCGACAGGCGCCAGCTGCTCACAAGAGAAGGAAAAAAAACAGGAAAACGCATGCCCCCCGAAATTCACGCGCGTATGCGCACTCGGGGCATGACGAACCTCTGTAGAAAAAAAAACAAAAAAAAACCTCACACCGACTTAACTCATTCAACTCCAGGGACGTATTTTCACGTTTCTTAAGAGTCCGGGCAGTCGATCCCAGATACTTACGTATCAAGTTTCAAATGAAATGGGCGCCGTTTTCATCCTGGACAAGCCTTTAAAGCTATCCTTTGAATGATCAAAATCCTCCAACGTCAGTCTCTCCATAGCACATTTTCCGCTTTGTGTAGTCCGTGAAATCGCTCGAGTTTATCTCAGCGTTTTGTCAAAATACGACGTTTGATTTTACTTTGAGACCAGTGAGTGACTGAATCGGTCGATAAAAAAATGTAATTCGCTTTCAGGTCAAATAAACTTTTGTCCCGTAACTTGGAAAGACGGATTCAAAACGCTATTCGCTATCACGTAACCCTGAAAGTTGGTTGAAATGCTATCGGTTCGGCCTTCGATTGTGTCCCGCGGCTTCAAGCAAACAGTCGCCGCAGCTTGTACGACAAGCAACAGACACGCTTGCCGAGGCGACGGCCGAAATGACTCACCTTCCGAACACAGACGGCCCTGACATCATCATCATCAGCATCATCGTGTTCAGAGCCGAATCAGCGTTGAGGACCTGTAAACACAGAAAATACATTGGTGTTTCGCCATGACGCCTCAAACCGCCGCCATCAAATCTCACGATATTTGTTTCGCATTTTTTCTACTCCAACATCAGCAAAGCTAACAGGGTTAGGGTTAGCCATCAACACCGCAACGGCGATAACCGTAACCCCCCCCCCCCCCCCAAATACAAGGGGTGGGGTTCGAAGGCCCAAAGTATGGCTGCGTCCTGTCAACGGTCAATTAAAAGCGTGGTCATTTTTTTTTCTCGACGCCATTCGAGGAAGATTTGTACGTCAGCCACTTGAGGCGAGTTTGAAGGCACAGATTAACGTATTGCTATCGGCCGTGTTCTTACTTGTAACTGGACGAGCTGGAGGGCGGAAGTCAGTTCGCCGTTAGCAGCTATCAGCGGCTCGTGTTAGCTTAGGTTGTTACGGTTAGAGAACACAAAAGCAAAAAATGAGGTGACCGGACTGATGGTCTGTGACACTCTTGGCATAAACACACAATCATAAGCCATAAACACGGATGGTTCAGAACTTTGAGTATTTATGCTCAAATTAACTAAATTAAGAAAAGGAAAAACAACGACTTGTTACCTTGGCGAGGCGTTCACGGCAACTCACAATGTGGGAAATATGAAACACACTTTACTTAACGCGCAACACACACACACACACACACATACATATATATATATATATATATATATATATATATATATATATATATATATATATATATATATATATATATATATATATATATATATATATATTTGTGTGTGTGTGTGTGTGTGTGTGTGTGTGTAGACAAGAAAATATGAGCCCTCTCACAGGATGTGAGTAGGTACGAGCGTGATGACATTTCACACCTGTTCCACCAAAAGTGCTTCACAGGAACACCGCAAGTCTGGAGCGCAGTCTACTCATACACAGCCACAGAAACACACGCGCCAACGCGCAGATGAACCTCCCGAAGCAGACTCACCCATAAACACACTTAAATGGACGCTTCCACGTACACACGCTGCTAATGTGTCCGGCATCGACGATGACTCGCGGCCACGAGGGCGCACTGCGCTCGCCATTCTTTCACGTGACGTCAAGGTTTTCGGAAAAAGGAGGCCTGCAAAAAGTGAGGTGGCCTTGGGGCAAAAGCCGCGCTCGGCGTAAGCGCGCGTCTTTTTTTTTTTTTTTTTTTTTTTTTGCGCCGTTCCCACGACACCAAATGACCCGGCCCGGCTTCCCCTCTCTCTGACTCTCTGTCTGTCTGTCTGTCTGTCTGGCAGCGCGCGTGTTGCCTGCCCGCATGCCTAAAAAGGAGAACAAGTCCTCAAAGTCAGTGGCCACTGAAATTCGTCTTCTAGTTGTAGGGCATGTCACGGTAATGCTAAACGGTGGACACCATTGTCGATTGCACTCCTGTCCCCCCCCCCCCCGCATTTCAAAAAATGGCGGATATTATACATGATGGGATCTAGAGCCTCGGGTTGAACATAGCTGGTCTTATTTCCGTGTTCCACTTATTTGCCGCGTAACTGTCGAACATGATGTTAACGCTCAGTGTAAATAAACAGAAAAAAATCATCCCGGTAGCGTGAGTCCAGGCAGCAATTCAGCACCCGAAAAAAAAAAAAAAGTCAAACGACGTCTTCTAGCGGTGGCGGAAGGTTGCAAAAATACGACGGCGGCTTGACGATGACGGAAAGGGGGCGGGGCGGGGCGGGGCGGGGGCGGGGCTCACGACAAACAGCGGTTTAGCGCACACACGAAAAAGAAGTCTCTCACACGCACACCGAGACACGGTACTGTGTTGCTATTGCGGCAGTAAATACTGATAGCAGCTGGAATTGAAAACCCCTCGCAGGCGGGCAACTCACTGGAGGAACTCGTTGGAGACTTTGCATTCCTAACGTATTTCTATTCCCTCGTCACATTTCTGACGTAGTTCTGAAGAGGCCCGTCTTCCAATAGAATTTGGGGGTTGCTCGAGCGACGTCCGCAGTGGATAGAAATCACTCAACAGCAGACGGATAAAATGCTTTCTTAATACGAGCGGAATAAACGTTGACCCGAAAACCGCGCGAGAGCAGCGGACAAGAAGTAACATTAACCCGAGTGAAATCAAAGTCTTCCCACGTCGTTTCTCGTCCCGAACGACGACGACGGACTTCGGAAAGCACTCGGCCCCGGTCGTCGTTTCGACGAGGGCAAAAACGGCGTCCCGCGCAAGACGTCGCCCTTCCGGCTCAAAATCCTTTCCGCCGCCCATCCAGCTCAAAATCCTTTCCGTCTTTGCTGCGATAACGCCTTCCGCGCCCTCGCCGCCGACCCGGTCTGGCGTTTCTTTCAAAACGGACTCGGTCCGCGGTGGCGTGCGTGTCGGTACGTGGGCGGCGCCCAAAGTCAGACGCCGCAGCACCGTTTGATTGGCTTTTATTTCCGTTGCGCTTCACCGCACTGCTTGAAAACGAGTTGGACAAGAGCATACTTTGAGGGGCAGGTCATTTTTGTCTATGTATTTACCGGCGATTTATTGATTGGTTTGGCCGTGGGCCCACCTATTTATTCATTCTTTCATTCGTGCCGTCCCCGACGACGAGCGGGTCCAGGACGACGTTGAAGACGGACGCGGCCGCGTCCTTTGCTATCGCTTTGTCTAAATTTCATCTGTCGCGTACATTACAAGTTAAACGAAGTATCGCAGAGGGCGAACGGACTGATAAAACGGACACATTTCTACCTTAGATTTGCCGGCCGAGAGCCAATCGGAGAAAGAATGCAATTTTGGTCCGCGATCGTCGGTTCCTCGAAACGCGTCTCGGAACGCTCTCTTCGGCGAGGCCTGAAAGCGGGACGAAGAAAGAGAGCGGCTCCAAAAGATGAGGCCAAATAGCGGGTCGAACGAGGTTTGCGTGAGCGGGAAGGGGCGCGGCGGGCTGACGCACCTTTGGCGGAAGTCTCTTCTGACCGTTTCTTCTTTTTTTTCACTTGTTCCTTCTCCGTCAAACAACACGTGCAGGCGCTCGTACCGGCGCAAACTCTGTATGGAAAAGGGGCCTCTTTGCTCGACAAACACAAAACGTCTTTCGTGTTTTCATGCATCCGGACAAAGGAAACAACGGGCATTCTGACAGGTTAAGATCCAGTGAGTGAAGAGAGGGAGGAAAAAAAAAAAAAAAAAAAAGGTCAGCGGGTCACGTTTATCTCGCGTTCTCATTTTCCACAGTTCTGGTTTCAGACACGAAGATGGTATTTTCCCTTTCTTTTTTTTGCAACGACAAAACAATGCTTTTTGGTATTTTTTTTTTTTTTTACAAAACAGAGGGAGGAAATCTGAGTTAAGTACGGTACGTTCATATGAGTTCGGCGTTATCCGTCACGGCGCCAAAGACTCGTTGCTAGCCGTTAGCGATGTCGGCGGGCGGCGTAGGCGGGGGGGGGGGGGCCTTTCGTTTGACGGGCCGCGTCGGCGCCGACCGCGGTCACCGCGGCGACCCGGGCGGCCGCTTCCCGTCACCCCGGCTTTCGGAAGCTGCTCCGTCACTCGCGTGTCACGCGCGCTTGTCAGAAGCTGGTCTCGTTCATGTGCGGCTTGGGGTTGGTCGGCGGGGAGGCGCCGCGATCCGCGCCGGGCGGACTTTGGGGCGAAGCGGCGGCGGCCGTCGGCGAGAGAGTCGGGGAGGTGGCGGCGAGGGGCGCGGCGCTCCGGCACGGCGGCGACGAGGGCGCCCCGGCGGAGTGGCGGCGAGGGGCCGGCGTCCTCCGGCCCGAGCGCGCCTCCGACTCGCCGCACGCGGCCGGACCGCGCCCGGCGGCCTCCGGGCCTTCGGCCGGCTCCTGGCGGCGCTCGGCGAAAGCGCCCCCGCGCGTCCAGCCGCCGCAATCGCGCCGGCTTCCGCATTCGGCGTAGCGGCGGGGGCGCGGGCTGGGAGCGGGGAGGCGGCGGGGCCCGTGGGGGAGCGGGGCCAGGGAGGGCGGCGCCGCAGAGGACGGGAACGGCTCTCGGGAGGCTTGGCGAGGAAGACTTCCGCACAGAGAGGAGCCGGAGCCGGCGCCGGCGCCGCCGCCTCCTCTTCCTCCTCCCCCTCCGCAAGCGGCGCTTCGATCCAAACCTGAAGAAAGGCTGCACACGCGCCGCCCCGGGTTACGCGGGCCCCGTCGTATCGTTCCGCCGCTCGCCAAATGTCGGATATCCGCGCTCGTCCCCCGTCACCGGTCTTTTCCGCGAGCGGAAGGCTTGAACGGCTCGATAAAAATACGGGAACTAGAAGAGGACTAGCTATTCTTTTGGAAAAGTGTTCACGTAGCGCGGCAAAAAGGTTACGCTAACAAAGTCGTCCCGTGATAAACGGTGACTATTTGTTCAAACAAATGTGACTATTTGTTCAAACAAATGTGACTATTTGTTCAAACAAATGTTCCCGAGGTCGCGAGAGGCGGCGATGAAACCGATGACACACAATTCCATTTGAACCCTTTCAATTTAGATTGAATTTGGTGCAAAAGAAAAGGTCCTTTCAGGGCGTGCGCGCTTTTTCTAGATTTGGCCTCGGGACTATCAATCTAGTGAGAAAGGCCTGGCGAAATGTCCTCCGATCGCATAACGAGCCACGCGGGTCGGGTTCCCGTCGTCCTTTCTTTTGCGATAATGGAATTCGAGCGCGGTAGATTCGTTCTCCCGTTTGAGGCCGAAGCGGCCTCGTCGTCTCAACTCCCCTTTGATGGCGTTCCGGACCAAAGGAGATGAAGAAAAGCGTACCTGCAGGTGGAGGTCCCGGGCGTGCTGTCGGGAGTCCTGGTGAGAGCGAGGTCGCACTGGTCCAAGAGCTCCAGCAGCTCCTCCTCCGTGGGCCCGCCCAGCGCTGCGAGACGAGCGGTCGGAGCTGTCCGGGCTGACGGCGGCGGGCGGGACGGCGGGACGGCGGCGGGCGGGAAAGCGGGCGCCTGACCTCGGATGTCCACCTTGCCGGCAATCTCCATGGCGGTAGTGAGGTCCCACATCTGGATGCTCCCGTTGGCGTGGCCGCTGAACAGGTAGCGGCGGGGCCGCGAGCCGATCCGACTGGAGCCCTCGCACTCGTGCACCACGAACGCCGTGATGGACGTGCCGTCCACCGAGCGCACCTCGCACACCCTGACGCCCGCCCGTTAGAGCTCTGGCCTTTTTTCTCAGGCGCAACGACGAATCGAGCCTTTCGTCTGGCGCGCGCCGATCGGCTTCGCTTGAAATAAACGCTCTTTCTTCGAAAGACGACAAAGGACTTTCTTCCGCGCCCGTCTTCGGACAAAGACGGGGAACCCTAACCCTAGACCGGGAAAGCTAACGGGAGGCGGCGCGGCTTAGCGGTAGAGCGGTCGTCTCCCGGCCCAAAGGCCGCGGGTCGGATCCCCCGACCGTCGAGACCGTGTCCGAGCGTCCTTGCGCAAGACGCCGAACCCCCAGTCGCTCCTGATGCTGCGTCATCGGTAGGTCAATGACCAGTTAGTGGAAAGCGCTTTGAGTACCTAAGGTACCTAAGGTAAGAGCTGTCATCGACTTGGCCGTTTTGTCCCTCGAACGTCTCTCGCTTCCTTGACTGTTTGCGCAACCGGAGCGACACCCGAGCGCCGCGAGCATTCCCGGGGGTGGCGCTTTCGAGCACGGGAGCCGGCGGGAGCGCCGTACGAGTCAAACGTCCGGCCGACGTTCGCTCACCTCTTGCCGTTGGACGAGAGCCTGACGTAGAGTCTGTCGGTGTCCGGGACCACTCTCTGGACGAAGACCTGCTGGTCGTCCCTCTCGCCGTACGGCCCTGCCGTCGGCGAAGGGCGTCCGTTAGCCCCGTCCCGCCCGAGGGCGAAGGACGTCCGTTAGCCCCGTCCCGCCCGAGGGCACCGCCGCGCGGCCGGGCTGACCTATCTCCGTGCCGGCGCCGCAGCCCCCCTGCCCGTCCGCCTCGTCCAGGCTGAGGATCTTGAAGGAGGTGAGCGGCGTGGATCCCGGCTGGGTGGAGATCATCCCCCGGAAGCGGGTCACCGTCCAGGTGCGCACGTGGTTGTTGTCGGCGCAGACTGCCGGGCGGCGCGCCGCGTCAGCGCGGGAGGAGGGCGGCGCGCGCCGCCGCCGCGCGCCGCCGCCTTACCCGAGATGAGGTGCTTCTCGGACAGCATGATCTTGGTGACGGGGCTGCGGTGGACCGAGAAGGTCTGGAAGAGTTGCGGGCCCGAGCCCACCGTCTCCGGGTGCTGCACGATCACCCGCACGGCCCCGGAGCCGGTCCCGTAGGCGATCTCGATCCAGTTGCCGCTGTCGCCTGGCGAGGGCGACGAGCGCGCCCGTTAACGCGCCCCGTCCGGTTGGGGATCCGCGCCCCGCCCCTCCTCCGTCGCGGTCGCCCGCTCCCGTCGTCATCCCGCTCGCAAACAGAAAGGGTTCAACCTCCGAAAACACGCATCGCACTCTCTCCGGTTCGGCTTCAAACAAAAAGCCCCGTCCAGTAGAAGACCGAGTAGACGAAGCCTAAAAGCGGAGCCGATCGCGCGGGCCTTCCTCGGCGCCAGGCCGCGATACGCCCGCTCGGGAGCGTACGCGTCGCGCGGGCGCACTCTCCGACGGCGAAAAGGTTTTGAGGAAAAGGGGAAAGCGGCGGCCGTACTGGTTTTGGGCGTGAGGTAAACGCTGAGCGCGGTGATGGCGTCCTCGGCGGGGTCGCGATAAAGTTCCGTCACCAGCAGGTCGTTGTCCTTCATCCTCAGAGGAAACTTCTGAACGTCTGAAAGGACGACGGCGCCGACAAGTTGACTTTGCCTACGCGGCCCGCCGCGCTTCCCGACGGCCCGTCTCGGAGCTCGGAGGAAGGCCGCGAGTTCCGGTCGGCGAGTTCCGGGGCGGTGGGACGCGCCGTCTAGTCTAGGCCCTTTACCGATGTAGTAGATGGATCCGTTGTTGCAGCCCAAGATGAGGAAAGATCCGGCCGTGTCGTAGCTGCTGATGGGGACCACGTCCTGGTTCTGTCGGCCGCGCCAGAAAAATTCCATTGAAGCGCTCGTCGCGGCCAAAACGTCGGCGGCGCGCGGCTGCTAAAAGTCGGTCAACAAGAATTCCGTAGGTGGTAGGAAAGCGCCGCGCTTTGAGGATAAAGAATGAGGAGATAAGGAACAAAAATAGGTCTGGACTTTGGAAGTCCAGCCGTGCCGGGCGCCGTCGCCTCCGTCGCCGTTTGAAAGTCTACGTCGTTCCGGTTCTTCGATAAGTTCGGGGTGCCGCAAAAGCGAAATACGCTGGCGGCTTCGACTAAGCGGGCCAAAAGCGGGCCAAACGCTCACTTTGCGCGCATGGCCGAGCTTCACTTTGGGGGAAGCCGACAGAGGAAGAAATTCATTCGCGCGCGGGCCACGATAAAAGCCGGCCACGAAAACATTGGGCGGCGCCGACGCGAGCGCGGTCCCGCGACCTGTCCCGACGCCCACCTGCCAGTGCTTGGTGACGGCGTTCCACACGCCCACCTTCCCGGCGTGACTGGTGGCGATCAGCTGGTTACCCACAAAGAAGAGAGCCTCCACCGGCACGTCCAGACCGAAGACGCCTGAAAAAGCCGGCGTCGGGAGGGACGTCCGTCTCGGGGGAAGGCTCGCGCCCGGCCGTCTCTCCGGCGCTCACCGATCTCGCTGCCGTCGCCGTCCGGGCGGACGGACCAGAGGATGATCTCGCTTCCCGAGGCCACGGCCACCATCTTGTCGTTGTCCCCCAGGGAGCCGCCCATCACCTTGGCGTTGAGCGCCACCCGCTCGATCAGCCAGTCCAGGCGAGGGGAGGTAAAGACCTGCTGCCACCCGCTGGATTCCTTCACCCTGCCAAACGGCGGAAGCACGGGAAGGCCGAAGCCCGGCCGGTTTGAACGCGGGTCCCGTTAACCGCGAGGCGGACGCGCTATCGGCCGAGCCGCCCCCGCGTGGAAGACGCCTGTCGAGAAACTGGGGGGGGGGGGGGACTGGGCGCGAAGGCCTTCCGTCCAAATATTCTGCGGGGCTTGCGACGACGACAACAAAATAAGGCAAAAAACAAAAACAAACAGCTCCGGCCGCAGTCGGCTTCTCGAAAAATAGCCGGCACTCGGCGGGGGTCGCCTCCCGCGGATATACCGTAGATGTCAAACGCGCACTTTTCCCGGACCGGAACGAATGAGGCGGCCGGCATGGATTTCCATGGATGAAAAGGCGTGACTCGCAGTCACTAATACTGCGGCGACTCATTTTGGCGGAAGAAGACTTAAGCGGTGCCGCGACAGACGTCAGAGCGCGCACGGGCGGCCGAGTTGAGAAAGACAGCGTCTCGGGTGACTTTCCAATGGAGCTTTGCGCACCTGTAACACGCCACAAACTGAGAGTAGGCCACCGCGATCCAGTTGTGATGGCCGCGGATGATCCGGACCACGCCGGGATCCCGCGGCGCCGGACCTACGGGATCGGTACGAGGGAGCCGTAAAGGGCGATTTCCTCGGCGGGCGCTCCGGCTCCGGCTCCGGCGCCGCGCCGCGCCCACCTCCGGGCGCCCTCTCCTCCAC
This sequence comes from Hippichthys cyanospilos, assembly GCF_059441005.1. NCBI lineage: Eukaryota > Metazoa > Chordata > Actinopteri > Syngnathiformes > Syngnathidae > Hippichthys > Hippichthys cyanospilos. Next base: position 352,341 of record NC_142379.1, read on the forward strand.
TCTGCTCGGCGCGCCCGAGTTCCCCAGGTTCGGCGGCATGGTGTTGCTGCGTCGCACCGGCGCCCGACCCGCCGCCAACTGGGACCCGGCCACGCTGCGACGGTTGCGACGCTTGGCCGGGTGCGCTGCCCAAGAAAAAGCAAGTCGGCAAATAGCAGACGGCAAACCCAAGCGACTTTGGGCGGGCCCGCCAGATTTTTGTCCGGCGGCCGAGGCGTACGATGGCGGACGCGAGCCATAATTCCGCCGCGTCGTTATGACTGAAAACGTCGACGGCACCGCGGCTACGTCAAGCTTTACCCGGCGGAGGCAGGTAGCCGTTGAAGAGCACGTTTCCGCAGGAGGAGCGGTCCAACTCGTCACACAGCTGCAGCTTGCGCACTGAACACAACACGACAGTCGCGCCATCAGCACCGATCGGTACCCGCGGAGCCTTCCGCAAAACTTTTCGCCCGGCTTCCCTCGTCAAATGTCTCGGGTAAGGCGCGAGAGGAAGTCGAGCCGTTTTCGTTTTCTTTCGAACCCGAACGCGGCTTTCTCCTATTGGAAACACCCCGCTCGATCAAAGTAGTTTTTATGGGGAAACGCCGCCACCTTCTTTCGTCGGGGAAGGTCGGGGGAGCGCTTCTCCCAAGAGGGAGGGAGGGAGGGAGGGAGGGACTCCGACGGCTCGAGCGGCTCACCGAGAGGCGCGATCCCGTAGAACTCGGCCTCGTGCGTGAGCGCGCGCACGCCCGCCGAGCGCGGGCGCAGCTCTTTGGTCCGCAGGAAGTTGAGGATGGGCGCAAACAGGGAAGGGTCTCTGTCGATGAAGATCTGAGGCCGGGCGGGAGAGGCGTTGGGCGGGAGAGGCGTTGGGCGCGCGGCCGGGACGGACGAACTTACGGCTCCGGTTTCGTCCTTTAAGGTGGAGATGCGCCCGCTCAAAAGACTGAAAACAAAGCGGCGCGACGGTTAAGACGTCGTTGCGTACAGTAGCGCCGCTCGGACTATTCCGGGCCGACCGAGCAATCGGCAGATTCCTCACGATTTGTCAAACGTGCAAACAAAGGAATTTTAGAGAAATGCTCCAACGAGTCAATTGAAAGCATAAATCGGGAGTTCCAAAAAAGCGTCGCCCCAAGCGGAGCGGGACGCCGAGTGAGATTTCTTCAATGAAAAGGAAGAAATGGTTGAAAATGTCCAAAACTTGCAAATACGTGTCTTCTTAGTGACCAACGGTATGTGTGAAATATAATCATAGGTCCGGTTCTCATGAAATGAGATTACGTGGGGGGTGGCACTCGTCCGTTTGCTCGAGCTACAGACGACGGTGAACGCAGCACCTCCTGCCGTCCGAAATGAAAAAGACAGGCTCTCTATCTTACACGGTGTCCCTTCGAATTTGCCGCTGAATTACTTGGGGACGAATTGGGATTTCATTCGAAGTCGCACGTATTTCAGCGATTGGTAAATGAAACGTTGGACATTTAAGGCAGTGCGCGGGTGCGTTTGTTTCGTCCGCCCACCTGGAGAAAAAGGAGTCGGGAACCCACGTGAGCGTCTGTCGGGAGGTGCTGAACCTGTCGACCAAATACAGCGTGAGAGGGGGGGGGGGGGGAGAGGGAGAGGAGGGGAGAGGGAAGGGAAGGGGAGAGGGAGAGGAGATGAGGAGAGGAGAGGAGGAGATCAGGAGATGAGGAGAGGATCAAATCAACGTCGGGCCAGACCGAGCCTCACGCAGAATACGATCCGACGCGCGAACGAGCTTATTCGAATAGCGTTCGCCCGAGTTCCACTGTCGGACGCCGGGATATTCGGTCGAGCGCTCAGAACTTCCGCACACTATTTCTCACTTCCTTCTCATTCTGCTTGCGAGCAACAAATGTCTACGCTGCTGTTTTACAAGCGCGTCGGGACGTCACTTGATGCTAAATGCTAACGCCGGCCGGCCGACATCCGGCGAATGTTTCCGGCTCACCGTTTCCCGCCAACGTTCAGGTGAATCAAGTCTCCGCTTCTCGCCGTGTTAGACATCATGTCGACACTTTACGGGGAAAACGAAAATAAAACACACACACACACACACACACACACTTGCTATGCCATGTCGTGCATGCGACCCTGTCAGTTCCTGTGTGTGTGTGTGTGTGTGTGTGTGTTGTCCGATGCACTTCCGGGCTTTCTTCCGGGTCGGAAGATTTGGGTGGGAGTGAAAAGGCGAACTGGAGCTACGACTCAAGCGGGATTCGGATTTTATCGTTACGGCTCAAAGTTCTCATTCCGACAGCAACAGGTTGCATTTCTTTGTCAGTGGAAGAGCGGTTCTCAAAGTGGGGTCCGTGGACCCCCGGGGCTCTGTGGCCTGACTGCGGAGGGTCCGTGATATCATTTGAGTGGTGACAGTGAAATGACATATTTTTGTGTTTGACTGCGGCGATATCATTTGAGTTGTGACAGCGAAACGACATCGTTCTGTGTCGGTTTCATTTTGTTTGATATTAAAAAATGTGAACGCGTTCATGAAACAGTGCAACGACTCAATCGATTCAAAGCGGTTTGGTATCTTTTTCAAGATGTGGTCGTTTTGACAAACGGACCCACAAAATTCACCTCATCGTCAAAGAGCTTGATTTGATCAGTAAATGTGTGGCAGGGGAAATTGACCCAGTTTGTCACGAGAAAATGTTTTAGTTTGTAAACCTCAGCGTGGCTGAAGAGTAACAAATATACTTTTTGTCACGATGAATATGTCGGTGCGAGAAAAGGGCACTAAAGTTTGGCTTAACCCTCGCGACATTTTTTGGACTTTACCTAGGCGGACGATTGGCAACGAACGTTATTGAACGTGCGGATGTTTCGGCTCTGAGACTCGGTAGACGATAGGGCTTCTAAATCCTCGATTTAAAAATGTCAAATGTTATTATACAGTATGGAACTTGCGCGCTTAAAAAACGACAACAAGGTGAAAATGGCGGACGGCCTCCTCGAAGAGTAATCCATTCCGTCGCGGTTGAATATATGGTGAAATGAACTGAAGGCATCTATCCGAGCTCCGAACGGCCGGCGCCGGTCCTATCGAGCCACCGCGTCATATCCGATTGAAAGTTCGGAGAGTTGAGCGAGCGACTCCGAGAAGAAGACGGAAGCGAGAATGCGAAATGAAGCCGAGAAATCGAGTCATCGTGTCGGCGTCCCTCTGCGACCACCGCCGCCTTTCGGTCTTCTTCGATTGCTTCGGAAAAGGAAAGAAAGGCAGCGCATTGCGCATTTTCACCGACGCTCGTCGCAAACGACTTTCACCGACGCGAATTTGCTTTTCTTCCTCGATGCTCATTGCAAAAACGTTTTTCTTTCAAAAACGCCGATAGCGAAGCATCGTCAATGTGGGAGTTTTCGCGGATGCTCGTAGCAATGTCGACGCTATGGCAAAAGCGCTTTTCCACGCTCGTAGCGATGGTCTTAGTCGATGCTGGATTTTCAACTACGCTCGTAGCCAAAGCGTCTTTTTGTGCCCCTTTACGCTCGCAGCGAAACGCCGATCTGATCGCGCTACGACGCTTGTCATCGACGCTGACCGCAAAACGTTTTTCGAGCCTTTTTTCACGGATGCCGGTTGCGAAACGCTTTTTGTTTGAAAAACGCTCGTGGCAAAGCATAGCTTTTTTCTCAACGGTGCCAGCGGCACGAATGTCTTTCGTCCGCGCCCGTAGCCGAACCGAGTTTTTTTTCGTCGCTAACTTCAAAAGCCTTTTATGCCGACGATGCTAATATCGCTAATAATGCTAACGGTTTGGTTGTTTTGTTCTTGATCTTTTTTCTTCCTTTTTTTCCCCTAGCAAAACAATGTTCATTTGCCAAACTGTTTTTCATTTCTGCTCGTGCCGGAACAAAACAAAGTTCTTTACCGTTCGCGCTAACGGCCAAACATTTGTTTTTTTTCTCATTGAAGCGAAGCGACGTGATGCAAAATCTTAGAAAACAAAATGTTTTTTTCCAATAGTAAATGTTTTTCAATGACGCCGATCCAATGTCACCGATGCGGAAAATGATTTTTTTTTCAACTATTCTGACAGCAAAACACTGGTATTGACGATGCTTTCTGGCTATGCTAATAGCAAAACAGGCTTTAGTTTTGATTTGCAAACAGCCAAAGATTTTCCCCTATTAATCGGAAAAGCCAATTGTTTTGAAAATGTGGACGCCGCTGACGTTTACACACAAGCACGGTAATCTATATGCGCTAACTCCTTTGGGAAAATCAGCGTGGGCGGCATCGGGTACCCGAGGCACCTATTTCACAACGGATAAGGCCAGCGTGGGCTTGAGCGACGGACAGCTGACGCTCGATAGCGTCGCCAAGGACGACCGACACGTGCGGGACCGCAAGAACCGCTACCCCCGAGCCTTGCCCTTTAGTGGAGTCGGTTGGGGACGGCAGCGGCGGTGAGTGCGTGGGTTTCCCGCAAGCGTTTTCCTCTTTTGGCTAGCTCCGAGCGCTTTTCTCTCTCAGGCTCCGGCTCCGGCTCCGGCTCCGGCTCCGTTTCGCCCTCCCTGACGCTGATGCCGCTTCGCGCCTCGATCCAGCGCCTGTTCTCGGTCTAGCCGAGCAGGTGCGCGCACGTTTTGGATTTTTTTCTTCTCCCTCTGGTCCTCTTCATAAATGAAGCGATGCCCCGTTTCTCTCTTTTCCTGCCCCCGGCCCTCTGTAGAACGGGAGCCGCTCGCCGCTCGCCGCTCGCCGCTCGCCGCTCGCCGCTCGCCGCTCGCCGCTGGCCGCTGGCCGCTGGCCGCTGGCGAAGGACCGGCGTGCATTTCATGAGCTCCTGGAGCGCAAACCAACTTTTGACAATCGATGAGGATGTACGCTGTGTAGAATTAGGACAAGAAAGAAACCTGGAAGTCTTTTTTCAGTCAAGATGACTTTATTTCCAACTGAACGTATGGGTGGTTTTTGTACGTCAACATCGATTGAACTCAATAAAGCATTTGCTCCGTCTCGCGGCCGGCCTAAATGTTCTCACGGGCAAGCGCGCTTGCTCGGGCTCGTATTTTCTCCGAGCCGGGACCCGAGCCGGGACCCGCTCCGGTCTAGGCGGGCACGCAGAGGCTCGGCCCGCCCGACGCCACGTAGCCGCGGGGACACACGCATCGGAAGGAACCGTCCGTGTTGACGCAGCGCGAGCCGACGCACGGGAAGTCCTCGCACTCGTTGACGTCTGCCGACAAAGCACAACCGGGGCTGAGGCCTCACGATTCCGTTGATTTTGGACGAGAAAACGAGAAACGCGGAAAGAAAACTACAGTGCGCGCTAAACCTTTCAGGTCGATGAAAGTTCACGAGAAATAACGGGGCCGAAGACGACGGGGCCTAATTCAAAACAGGCCGGCTTTTGTCCACATCTGAAAATGTACACGCACACGCAGTTCTATCTTCCTCTGGAAACGCGTTTCTCATCCGGAAGGCCCCGCTGTATTTCCGTTTCCCGTTTGGACCTTGCCGAAACCGAGCGGCCGTCTCGCCAAACGCGTCGCCCCATGTGACCCTATCATCAATTCGCAAACCCATCTCAAGCCCCCGCCCCCCGACGTCTCACCGATGCACGCCACGGCGGCGGCGTCCAGCCGGTAACCGGGGTGACAGTCGCAGGTGTAGCCCCGGTCCAGGCGGATGCACGTCCCGTTCCGGCAGCCGTCCAGGATCCCGCAAGCTCCCGTCCCGCTCAGGCCGGCGTAGGCCTCGTCGCGCCCTTGAATGGAAATCGCCGGTGTCGCATCAATGGTTTACTCCCCCAAATTCCAAGGGCGAAATTGCGGTCCGTCGTTCGTCAGGCGCCGATTCTTTTTTCTCTCTTAGGCAGCTAAGGCTGGAATACGCCATCGCGCGTCATACGGGGGACGAGCGTGCAACTAACAATCGTGTCCACTGGACGGCGCCGTCGCGCTTTACGCGACTCTCGACCGATGGGCCGTCTCCCGAACGAGAAATCTCCCTCCGCGCGACTTGCTTTCGGCGGTGAAGCCCTTTGCGCCTTCCCTCATTCGGGCCTATCCAAATAAACGTGATGCCGCTTCTCATTTCCGACTGCCTGCCCTACCGCTCAAACATTTGTCTCAATTTCACCCGTCGCAAACACTGTTAGAATAAGTCTGCATAAGTTGTCCCGTATTTCTTTTTGCGCCACGTATTTTGGTAGACGCGGGTACGTTCTGTCGGAGCTGTCGGCGAAGAACCCGCCAGGGGAAAGCGCGTCTCCCCGCGAAGGGAAAGTACGTCTCCCCGCCAGGGGAAAGTACGTCCCCCGCCGGGGGCAGAACGGCGCGCCGTGGGTCTTATGTGGGTCTTTGTGTTCCCCATGAAAAAGATCACAGCGTGGATTCTCACCTACGCCCCTCTCTATCACCAGCCCAATGTCCGCGTCGTTGCCGGAGCGGAAGGAGTTTTGAGAAGGTCGGCTTCCTGTCCGTCCTCCTCGCGAGAGAAAAAACCCTAGTTGTCTTCCTTCCTGTTTGTTGTTTATTCAATGTTCTAGGTTGCCCGGGGGCCGGAGAGGCAATCGGAGAACGAATGCAAATTTGCTCTGCGTTCGTCGGTGACTCCTATTAGCGCGAAAGCCGAAACTTAGTCAAAGACAAATAGTGCTGCACTTACGCTCAAACGGCCCGGGGGGGTGGCCCCCCGCGTAAGCGGGGAACGGCGGGCCGGGCGCCCACCACTCGCCCTCCTCGTCTTCCTCCTCGGCCAAGGGGGATCCCGCAGGGGGCGGCGCCGAGGGTCCCGAGCCGAAGGCCGGCCGCCGCTCGTATTCGCTCCCCGGGTAATAAGCCAAGCTGTCAAATGGTGCAAAAAGCGAATTCAAAACATATAAATGTATGTAAAAAACTCTATTCCATGTATATACACACACACATATATATATATATATATATATATATATATATATATATATATATATATATATATATATATATATATATATATATATATATATATATATATACTGTACTGCTAAATGACACGAGGAAAAGAAATATCTAAAGCAGGGAGTCAGTTTGAACAGAAGAGAATCATCCGGTAGGCGTTCCTTCCTCGGGCGCCGCGGTCTCCGAGAGGAAATCGATTCAGGCTTCTTGCGTCTCGCGCGCGCGCGCGCCTACTCGTAACGCGGGGGGCCCGGGTAGGCGTCCCGGCCGCGGCCCCCTGCTGGAGAGTAGTCGTCGTAGTCGGGAAGCGCGTCCGGAGGGAAGGCCTCGCCGCCCAACGGAGGGTAGAAGGGGGGACCTGGAGCGGGACGGCACATTTTCAGCCCGGGGGATATGCTAAGACAAAACGGACAAACGGCGTCACGCGACAATGAAGGAAACGTCGGTACCTGGGCCCCTCGCCGGTCCCGGCGGATCGGGGGAGGCGGCGGCAGGGAAGGAGCCGCACAGGCGGCCGAAGTCGTCTGCGGAAACCGAGCGCCCGTGTCGTCACGCCCGAGTCGTGGCGGTCCGCCTCCAAAGTACTCAAAATGCGCACGGGCGACATTGGCTACGACGGTCCCGATGACGAACGCCATTCCTTTCCATGCGCGGCGCCAACTCGCCGCCGACTTTTCGAGGCCAAACCTTTGCGCGCGCTGACGTACGGCAAAGGGAAAGAGCTGGCGCGAAGCCAAACGCCAGCCGTCAAGGCGTGCGAGGCGGCGCTACACGACGTGTTAATATTAGCCGCCGGTTGTCGGATGGACAAATGAACTCGCGTTACGGTTAAGGATGGCGTTCTTGCAAAGAAAGCGGCATCGCCGACGGCGCCCGAAGCGTCCCGACGACAAAATGCCGTATCCGCGGCGGACGGAGGTGGCGCTAAGAAACAAACGTCAAGCCGGACAAAGCCCGAAGCGAGTGCTCCAAAAGAGTTGCGAAATTTGGGGCGCGGCCCGGTACCGGCCGACCCAGGGACCGTTTCCGGGCCGGCCTCCGCTCGGGAAGCCCTTTAAGATTCGGAGCCTTTTTCACCACCGACGGCGGGTCAGATTTCAAACGTACCGTCGGTCATTAAGAAGACATTTATCTGCGGGGTTTTCAGGTTTCTCATCATTTAACCGATCACTTTATCGTGAAGAAGGCTCGGAGGCTTACGCGGCGTCCCTTCGGAGGACGCCGGGAACGACGTTCCTTTCTTTTCCCATCGAGAGCAAATTCGTCGGAGCGGGACTCGACCGATTGAGATCGCTAACGATGCCTTTGGCTGAGCGAGACGCGGGAAAGGAGGCGGGGACGGACCCGAGTCGGCGGGCGGGCAAAGCGCGCACTCCATGCCCCAGCCGTGGCCGTAGAGGCAGCAGCAGTCGCCGAAGGTCACCCGCGCCCCCAGCAGGGGGCTCTGGCACAGCAGCTCGGCGCTCACCGCCTGCCAGCACACCGACACGTTGTCGTCTGCGCCAAAAGACGCCGCACCCGCAAAACACATGCGCGCGCACGCACGCACGCGCGCACACACGCGCACACACGCACACACACACACACACACACACGCACACACACACACACACACACACACACAGTCAACATTTGGAAAAAGCCAAGGCTTCCCGAGACCATTTGAACCCCAACCCCAATCGCGGCCAATAGAAGATGCTAGACCAGGGGTGTCAAACATCGGGCCCGTTTGCGGGCCGTGTTCTGTTCGTTTAGGCCCTCCTTGAAATAAATTGGTGACTTTTTTTGACAACATATATATATATACAGTATATACACACATACACAGTATATACACACATACACAGTATATACACACATACATATATACTGTATGTGTATATATATCACTAGATTTCCCCCCCCCCACATTTTATTCAGGGAGAGCATAAAATCTGTGTTATTAATTATGCATGTTTCTATGCCATTTCGATTCAAATAGTGGGGTTGAAATCCCGTTTTAGGGCTCGGCCCGTGAAATTCCAGGCGCACTCACCGAGGGTGAGCCGAGAGGCGTTGACACACTTCCGTTGCGAGTCGTCCAGCGCCAGCGGCGGCGGGCAGCTGCAATAATAAGAGCCCACGGTGTTGACGCACGAGCCTCCCTCGCAGCTCTCCTGCTCGCACTCGTCCACATCTGATGGCGCCACGCAATGAGTAAGATAGGAGAAAATCTCTTCACCGGACCAACATTGAACGCTTAATAAATATTATCGGTCGTCGCCCCGGAAGTGAGGAAACGCACAATAAACAAAGAGCACGCGCGCGAGAAAGAAAAACGCAAACAAAAAAAGACGCGAGCAAGAAAAAAATGCAAACAAAACAGGACAAAAGAAGCAAAACAAAAATGGCACGCGAGAAAAAAGGCGCACGCGAGAAAAGACGCAAACTCGAAAAAGACGCAAACGAGGAAATACGCAAAGAAAAAAGAACCAAACAAGAAAAGATGCATGCATGAAAATGAAGCAAACGGGAAAAAGGGCGCAAAGCAAATCTCTGTCGCACCCTGTTCACCATTCGCCGTCCAAAGGATCGACGCGACAAATCGGGGACATTTCTCCCAACGGGAGGCGTTCGTAAGTAGAGCTACCGCTGTACGCGCGCTGCCCGTGGGAACGCCCTCACAGCCGAACCGAAAAAAACCGCGAATGAAGGGGGCGTACCGACACACTGGAGTAGCGCCGCGTTGTAAACGAATCCGCTGGAGCAGTAACAGCTGTATCCGGGAATGTTGTTGACGCAAACGCCGTTCTTGCACACCTGCGGGTGGAAGCGCTTGCACTCGTCCACATCTGGAGACAAAGCAAAGACGACTTTTGGTGGGCGCGGCCGCTCCAAGGGGGGAAAAGAAACAAACAAATAATCGGTCTTGTTTTTGATTTGCTCTCAGCGAGTAAAGCGGTCCCGTCGCCGGTCGGCTACACCGAAGAGAAAGACCTCCTCCTTTTCCTCCGCGCGCGCCGGGAACATTTCAAAAACCGAAGCGAAAAGAATCCACTAAACAGCAATTGCCGTCATCGTTTGCAAAGGCGACTCGTCGAGGACGCTCGGCAAGCGCGAGCGATACCGTATCGCTAGGACGCGTTTGCTGGTACGTCGACCCGGGACCGACCCGCGGGCCGAGCCGTACGGCGCTATTACGATAGCGGGTTGAAAGGGCGGCGCTCGTCACCTGTGTAGCTGAAAGGGGCGCCCGTCACGTATCCTCTCCCGGCGGGACACAGCGCCAGGAAGTCGGCTGCGAAGGAAAGGCGGGCGTGACGTCGCCCTCGGGGGAGGCCGGGGCCGGGGCCGGGGCCGGGGCCGGGGCCGGGGCCGGGGTCGGGGCGGGCCCTCACCTGAGTGGGCGGGCGGGCAGGCCCGGTACCTGCAGCCCAGGCCCCAGCCCTCCCCCAAGGTGCAGCAGCACTCCTGCCGGCTGGTGTTGGCGGCCAGCAGGCCGCACGACGACGGGCCCGCCGGGCGGTAGCACTCCCGCAGCTCGCCCGGATCGGGCGTGGGCGCCGGCCGCGTGGGGAACGCCGCTGCGGGGCAACAAGGAGGCGGGATTACAAAGGGAGCGTCCTCATCATGTTCCCGAGGAATTGAAATGGCGCCTTTCCCTCACGTCGCCGAAAAAAAAACAAAAAAACCCCACGACTTTTTTGGCAGCGGAAAGGCAAAAGCATTGGCGTCTCGGCGCGGCGCCACCTACCGGCGCAGCTTTTGTTGTCGCGGCTCAGCGCGTACCCTTGAGGACACAGGCATTTGAAGGACCCCGGCGTGTTGACGCACTCTCCCGTGGGGGGGCACCGGTTCTCCTCCACGCACTCGTCGATGTCTGCGCACACGCGGGCGGGCGGAAGCTGACAAAGATTTGCGCAGGTGAGGAAATGGAGCGCACCTGGGCCACAACCCGCGATGGACTTTTTCAGCGACAGGTACTTTGGATTTACTTTGCCAGGAATTGTGCATTCTATGTGCACGCCATTTTGCCAACCGCGGAAAAGGTGTCGCGGGCGATCCGTGTTGGTTCTGAGCGCGGGGCCGAAACGTGTCCTCCTCTGCGTAGAAATGACTGGGGAGGGTGCGGTACCACCCGTCCCTCCCCGGCAGAGAGCGCGCTCTCCCCATTTTGTTTTCTTGTACTGTACTTGCGCAGGCGTAGTGACCGTACGTACTTTCCGATCATTCGCGAGTTCGATTTGAAAAGGTCGTCACTTTCCACATTCAATTAAGCGTTGAAGGTTTCTCCGCACGATGCCACGAGATGGCAATGAGAAAACGGTTGAGCCCGCCCCCTCCCAAAAAAGGGGGGGCCCGGACGGCGCACGATGCCGCGAGATGGCCGTTTGAGGATACGGTTGAGCCCACCCCCTTCCACAAAAGGGTGGGCCCAGACAGCGCGGAAGGAGTCAAGCCTTTGGCCCCGGCCGCACGTTGAACCGGGCTCCGCGGCCGACGACGATGACCGGCGGCGATAGTCGCGCGGACTCACCTCTGCACGGCGGCGATAGTCGCGCGGACTCACCTCTGCACGGCGGCCCCCGGCCGAAGGCTCGATAACCCGGCGGGCAGTCGCAGCGGAAGGAGCCCGCGGTGTTGACGCAGCGGCCGCCCGGGCACGAGGCCTCGTCCTCGCACTCGTCCACGTCTGTTCCGGACGACGATCGCGCCGTCGGGTCAAAAATAACCATACTCGGACTCTCTCCCACGTCGGGCCGTACCAAAAGCAAACGACCCTTTGGCGGTCGTGCACGAAACGAGCCAAAGTCGGCTTTGGGCCGATCCTTCGTCGAGCCCGAGAAGAAACGACCCCGAAACGAGGCCGTTTGGCTCGCTTTTGCGGGTTGTTTCTTTTCGGCCGCCTTTCCGCAATAAAGGACCCTTTCGCATTGGCCTCTTTTGGACTCGGGCCGATCCCTCGCTCGGCGCGGGCGCTAAGTCCGGTCCGAACGAAAAAGCCGTTTCGTTTGAAGATTCGTTTGGACTCGACGGAAGAGGTTTGCGCGTACGAAGAGCTGGGTTGGCCCTTTGCGGGCCCTTCGTTTTCAAGCGACCAAAATATATCCGACGCGGTACTTTTGACCCGACGGGAAGGAGTCGTCCGGGCGGGACTGCGCCGGCGCATTACCTGCGCACCCATCGCGGATGGGCGCGTATCCCGGGCGGCAGGACACGCAGCGAAAGGAGCCGGCAGAATTGATACACGTCTGACCCGGGCACGGAGACCCATCCGCGCACTCGTCCACGTCTGGCGGGCGGACGCACACAAAACGCCGCGTCTTAATAATACTCGGGACGACGGGCAGAGGCGCGTACACGCGGACGCAGAAAGAGAGTCCCTCTTTCGCCGCGTCTCGTTACGTGGCGGCGTCCACCTGCGCAGGTGTCGTCGGCGTCCGGCCGGTAACCGCGGCGACAGATGCATCGGAAGCTCCCGGGCGTGTTCTCGCAGGCTCCGTCGACGCAAGGAGCTCCGACGCACTCGTCGATGTCTGGCGGCGCAAAACGTGGGAAAACGCACACGGGACCGGGAAAGGCGCGCCCGTCGACATCGGGACGTTTTTCCGGTTTACCCGCGCACCGTCCGTCGAGGAGTCCGAATCCCGGCCGACAGGAGACGCAGCGATACGAACCGGGGTCGTTGACGCATTCCTGAGCGGGGCACCGCAGGGGGTCCTCGCACTCGTTCACGTCTGGGGAAGGAAGACATCCGAGGCGCGTCGGCGACCTCGCGCGTCAGCAAAGTCGGGAAACAGAGTAATGTCGGCGTGCCGCATGTTTTTTTCAAACTTTTCTCTCAAATGTGTCTTAATGTCATCCGTCACATACTTTACAAGTAAAACAAAGTATTGCTGAGGTCGAATTTACTAAAAAAAAAAACGTCTTTAACTTGGGAAATAAAAATTTCGATCTTGCATTGGCCAAGAGCCAATCAGAGGAACAAAACAAATTTGTTCTGCTCCCATTGGTTACTTGAATGAGTGACGGCCTTACAGCGGAAAGGCATGCGCTTATCAGCAAGCAATTTCTTGATGGAAAGCATATTGAAAAAGCAACACTTCATTCTAAACATGACTTTGAACTTTTGGTCAGTGAGATTGTGTACTACATGAGTTTTGGTTGAGGAAACCAGGACGAAGAAAGATAGCGACTACGTAGAAATCTCCGGTAAAGGCTGATTGCTCCAGTTCGCGCTATGGAGCGATATAGCAGATAAACGTGCAAGTCAGCTAAATTATATTTAAAGAAGCAAAGAGGGGTGCGACGGGCTGACAAGCATATGACGGACGGCCTGTCGGATCTCTGCGAAACCGGGAACTAAATACGCTCAAACTAATTGGGCAACAACAAACAATTCCCGTCATCGGTGGGTCCGTGGACAAAAGGGGCGTCCGTCGGCGACGGACTGACGGACGGACGGACGGACGGACGGACAGACGGTCCGCCGGCGCCGGCCGCGTGCCCGCCTCTGCTCGTTAGCGATACAAGGAAAGAGAGGACAGGACGTCACCTTGACAGCTGCTCTTCGCAGGGTCCGCCTTGTATCCCGACGGGCAAACACATCGGTAGCTGCCCGCGCTGTTGACGCACTCCCCAGGGGCGCACACGCCTCGAGACGCAACACACTCATTCACATCTACGCACATAGGCGCACGCCGACCGATGAAGCCCGCTCGTTACGCCGCGTCGATTTTGCCGGAGCCCAGACGAGCCCCGACGCGATATGCTCACCCCGGCAGTGCGTGCGCTGGCCGTCGGCCCGGTACCCTTGATGGCACACGCACGTGTGTCGGCCGCCCGGCTGGTCCACGCAGCGACCGCCGCCGCACACGTCGGGTTTGCTCTGGCACGCGCCCGTCGCTGCCCGGCACACGCGCGACCGTTGAGGCGCTTTTGAAAACGGAGACGCCGTGGAGTCCGGTGGGCTCACGTGGGACTTGGGACGGCCGCGCGCCGGTTTCGGGCTTTGCGGGAGACGAGAGGCCGGAGTCTCGCTCGGGGACGCGCCTGGCCGGTTCCGGGAGTGAGTCTCCTCTTCCTGGCGCAAGACCTGCCAGAAACACATGGCGAAAGGCACTTCCCGGTCCCCGCGTCGGACAATGGGTCAGGTACCTCGTGTCTGGCTTGCTCCTCGGCTCCGGGCGGAACTCCGATCACCGTTGGCGCCTCGGTTTCCATCGGTGCCTCGGGAGCTCGGGCTGATCCCGACCCCTTGACCTACTCCGGTACCTCGGCCGCCGTCGTCGAGCGAACTCTCGCCGAGGACTCGGCTTTCGCCCGTCGCTGGGTTGCGACCGCTCGCTCGGTCCCCGGTTCCTCGGTTCCCGCCGGCGCTTTTCTGCCGGCCCGCCTCTTGGTTCCGACTGGAGCCCGGGTTTTTGGCCGATCCCTGTTTCTGGTCTGAGCTCTGATTTCTGCCGACGCCTCGGTTCGGCCCTTCGCCTCGGTCGCTGTCGATGACTTGCTCGCGATCGCCGGCGGTTCCTTGGCCGGTGCCTCGACTCTCACCGGTCGGCGGCGGGGTTGCTTTCGCGGCGCCGTCCGGAATTCGGGGTTCGTGCCGGGCGGCGCTCCCGGAGTTCCCGGAGCTCGAGGGCGGCGGGCCGACGGTCGGACCGGGCCGGCCGGCGGAAGGTTTGTGCCTCGACCTCGCGGCTTCACTGGAAGCATTAACTGGAAAGAGGACGCTAATGAATCTCTCGTTTGATCGTTGCTATTCTGGCCGTGAAGGAAAACTCAAAAGGTTGTCAGGATCCTCACTTTCATCACACAACAAAACGGCAGAACCTACTTGACGCCATCCGGATTCCACGCATAAATGAAGATGGGTATTCTATAGCGGGAGGGTGGAAGTCGACGGAACGGGTTGTTTACAGTAGCTTTTGTCGACAGAGGTCGTAGCGCATTATTTTCGTGAAAAGAAGCGAGCAGACCGAACCCAAGTCTGAATCCAGGGTCGTTAAGATGAGAGTCGTTCAGTGTTAATAATACTTCAAGTTTCCCAGTTTGTATCGATTACTTAGCTGCGTTATTTTATTTCGAAAGCCGCTTTTATTCCGGAAGGACGTGCTCTATTTCCTCTCTGCGTTGAATGAAAGGACTAGCAGACTGACCGCACGGGGGCCTCGAGACGACAAGTATTTTGCGTTCGGAATTCTTCAAGCGCACGGGTTTTCAACGTTCAGGTATATCTCATCTCAAACGCGAGGCGTGGCTACTCAGAGCGGGTCCGGAGCCGGTACCTTGGTTTCGCCGGTCGCCGCGGGTTACCAACGGTGCTCCTTGGGCGCCCAGATGATCCGCAGCCCTCTGGCTGAACTGCAGGACTGAGGCGGAGTAGTGGTAGCCCGGACCGGCGGGGCAGATCTCCTTGAAGGCCGCTGGGTGAGCAAAGGTCCCCGTGAAATCCCACCCGCGTGGCCCCGCGCCCGCCAGGTGACGCTCACCCGAGCCAAAGTAGGGGCAGCGCTGGCACCGGGGCCCCCAGGCCTTGCCCACTCGGCTGCAGCAGCAGATCTGCTTGGTGATGTTCCGGAGGACTGGCAGCGAGCAGGACGACGGGCCCTGACCCGGACCCAGGACCCGGTGGCACTGGCCCTTCTCCTCCGATATCACGCTCTGGGCTGCGCGCCGCGCAAGGGGAGACGTTTCAAGCGGGCGCGTGAAATTCATCACGCACGTCGGCCCTCGTTTGACTTAAGCCCGGGGTAACCCATCTTTTGCCGGCGGGGGACAGCAGTGATCGCCCTCGACTGAAGACGGACCGAAAGGACAGTTCGTCCGTCCGTCTGTCCGTCAGCCCGCCCGCCCGTCCGTCCGTCCGTCCGTTTACTAGAGACCCTTATTGTCACCCTTATCGACAACGAGCAGTAGGCTGCTTGCCGGTCGAGCAAATAAGATCCAAACGGTGGATAAAACTTTCAAGAACAATAATAATAATGATCAACTCGGCTCTGAAAATTAGAGCAAAAACACCCCAAGGGGACGAACGCGCATTCACGCACGCGATCGCGCCTAAGGACGATGGAGCGCGTCCGACGCACCTGCCGTGCATCTTTTCGGAGCGTGGGAGGAAGGGAGCCCGCGCGGGCTCGGGGAGAACGTGCAAACTCCACGCAGAAACGCCGGCACCGGGATTTCAACTCCGGTGCCCGAACCGTGAGGCGGACATGCATGTTCCTCTCTCTTTAACCATGGGCCGTAGAAAACGGATCGGTACCCGAATCCCGGTCATCGCCGAGGGTCGACTCGGACGGAGCGGGCGCGAGCGCGCGTGGGGACGGCGCCGGCCTTCGCTCACAGATGCAGAGTCCGTGGGAGGCGTCCAAGATGAAGCCCGTCTCGCAAACGCAGCTGTAGCTCCCCGCCGTGTTCACGCACAGGCCGTGTTGGCACAGGTCGGACTGCAGGCACTCGTTCACATCTGCCCCGCCCCCCCGCCCCAACAAAAAAAGGGATCAGACAACGCGAGTCAAATTGAGCCCACGTCGGGCTCATTTACCGCCGTTAAAAATGGCAATCATTGTCCATCTTGAAAAGCGTCCGTTTAATCGTGCGCCGCCGCAAGCCTTTCCAATGACTTTGTTGTTCGGCGCGGCTGGAAAACCCTCCAAAGCGAAAATACCCGAACGGCGACATATCAAATACGAACCCGTTAGAGCGCTGTCGTTTTACCGGAAGCGTTTCCTCTTAAAAAGGTCCCGAAAAATGTCCGCTTCTTCGAGGCGCACCGAATAACCGGATCGACGGCAACAATAAGGAGGAGGAGGAGGAGGATTACGAGGGCGAACTCACCGACGCATTTGGTTCCGTCGCCCGGCCGGAAGCCGACGGGACAGCTGCTGTTGTTCGGACCTGCCGTTTCGCGGAAAGCAAACGGGACATCAGAAGTAAAGGAAGGCATTTTTGACGGCGCGCGTTGAATCGCGGGGGCCGTTCGTTCCGGCGCTCCGCTCCCATTTAAGAAGTCACGTTCTCATAAAGATGTGCGCCGGCGTGCGCGCGGGCTTATTTAAGGCCGTCCCAAATATCCCAGCGAGCCGGGATGACGCCGCGTCTGTTTTGCGCGACGTGCAGAGCGGCGGCGGCTGACCGGCGCGCGGAGGGCAGAGGACGCAGTCGCCGGAGCCCCAGGCCTTCCCCGGTCCTCTGCAGCACATCTCCCGGCTCCTCAGGCCCGGCAGAGGAGAAGCGCACTGTCGGGGAGCACACAGACGAGCGCGAAAACAAGCCAGGACTTTTGACTTTTTCTTCTTTTCCTTTTGAAACGCGTTTGTTATCGAAAGAAATGGCTTGCCGATAAGAGCGTTGAGGGATGCGTTTCCCCTCTTTCAAGCAACCGACGGATCCGCACCCAAATCGGCATTCTTTCTCTGATAGCTTCTCGGCCTTCTTTTTTATTTGTTGTAAATTCAACCTCGGCAATGGTGTGTTTGACTTGAAACGGAATGGAATTTAGACTATCGGTAGTAAAACCGTCTTCTATAGTTGTAGGGCCGGCAGTTATAAATGAGAAGCGACACTCCGCCCATGTCACGGAAAGCATGACGGTGCCGTCCTGTGGACACGTTTGCTAATTGAACTTTCGTCCCCGGCGCGCCTCAGATGTGGGACGATAAACACGACGGGATATTACAGTCAAAGGCTAAACCCTTTAGCCGACGAATGACAGCCGAGCCAAAAAAAAAACGAAGGCTTCAAACGAGCGTCGGGGATTGAAACAGTAATAACGTGGACCCTGTCACCTGTCCGTCCTGGACCTCCCTGAAGCAGTACTTGAAGGCGGCGTGTTGCGCGGGGACCGCCGGCGTCCCGGCCCGTACGTCGGCCCGCGAGGGCGCCGGGGCCCCCGCCGACCCGGACGACGCGTCGGACGAGAGCGGTCGCGGCGCGTTCGCCGATCCGGACACCTGAAGACGCAAAACGCTTAGCGACGGTCCGAACCGGGAAGGGCTCGCCGGGCGCGCACCTCGGTCACCCGATGAACCTCGACGCTGGCTTCGGGGGGGTGCCGCACCCGTACCTTCACCAGAGATGCTTCGGCCGCCCCTGGAACAAACGGGCTCGAGAGAAATCCTTCCGGCCTCGCCGGACCGGTTCGGAAGCTCACCCCCCGAGGAGTCCCGGTTCCGACCCCCCAGCGGCAGCAGAAACTCGGAGCGAGTCAGCTCCGTACCGGGCGCCGCGACTGCTAGGCGGGGGGGCTGGACGATCGCGTGGGTCGAGGAGGATGAGGGCGCGGTCCGGGACGCGACGGGGATTTGGCAGAACTTTCCAGTAAAGTTGGAGGGGCAGAGGCATCGATCCTTCAGCAGGCACACGCCTCCGTTCTTGCACAGCAGGCGACACACGACTACACAAACGCAAGTTTGCGCTCGTTACGCATGCGCTTCGCCGCCGCAAAGCCGCTTTGCGGTCCTCGTCAAGCCTCGGCTAGAATCCCGGACCTTGAAACCCGAACTTGAAAAACATTCGGATGCGAGGCTAGGGCTTCCAATTAGTTGCGAAAAGCTCGATTGGCCGCTTAAGGTAGGGCGTCGAGCCAGAACGGCTTTGAAAGTCGGGTTTCGGGAAAGGGTTTTCCGATGAAAATACGCTCTCGAGCACGGCTTGGGGACCGCGTCAGACTGTCGAATGAAGTTAGAACCCTCGATTGGGTTTTAAGGTAGGCCGTCCAGCCTGATTTTATACAAGGGATGGATAGACTTTGAAAGTAGGGTTTCGGGTAAGGTCTACGAGTCGGTCTCAAGCACACTTTCAGATTTGAAAGCGGCGTTTAAGATGTGGTCTCAAGCACACTTTCGGGACAGTCTGAGACTTTCAAATTAGGCAGCTTTGAAATCCTTGATTAGGGAGTTAAGGAAAGCTGACTTAAAGAAGGGATGGGATTTGAAAGAAGGGTATCAGGTATGGGTTATGGTAAAAAACAACCAAAACAATTCTGTTCTCAAGAAGTGCTTCAGCAATATTGGGCTTTCAAATGAGGTCAGGGCTTCGGAATAGCTTTGGAATCCTTGACTAGGGGTTTTAAAGTAGGGCGTCAAGCCCGATTAGGGTTTGAAACGAGGGACGGGATTCGAAAAAGAGTTTCAGGGACGGCTCCCGGTCACAAACGTGTTCCCGAGGAGGCTTCCGGTAATATCGGGATTAGCTTTGACATCCTCGATTGGGGTTTTAAAGCGGGGTGTCAAGCCTGGTTTGGAGTTTTGAACAAGGGACGGGATTTGAAAGTCCCGCGCATGTCGCCAGCGAACGTTCCCTGACTTGAATGCGCGCAGCGCTCGATGGCTTACCTCTCACGCGGCGGTGCACCGCGATGTTAGTACTATTCCGGATAACGCACAAATATACGTGAAGTATCGCCTTTGATTCTTTGTGAGGAGGTTTCAGCCCAAAGAACAAAGTGCAAAAAACGACCGCAAAGACCCCTGGGTCAAAGGGACCATATTTGACCGGTCGAAAACCAAAACCGGATTCGGATCCTACTCGTTACAGGCGCGCTAGGGTGACCGAAAAGGCCCCGGGGAAAACATCGCCGTTGCTCGCAAACAAACATAGCGGGAGGGTTCTGGAAAGACGGGCCTGTCACTCACAGACTCGGAAGGCGTCTCCGTTGGCCCGGCCGGCCGGCGGAGGGCCGCTGAAGAGGGTGGTGACGTTGCCGCGCTCGCACCGATTGACGCAACGCTGCCGGTCGCAGTGCACCTTGCAGACGGCCGGCGTGAACATCACCTGCACCCTGTCCGGCCCTCCCGAGGGGGCCCCCGGGGACTGCCCGCGGGCCATCGGGGCCAAGGAGGCCAGCAGGAAGCACAGCGGGTAGATGGGCCTCGGACGCATTTCACCACGTCTGCATCGGCGCGCTCCGAACCGGGAGGAGCCCAACGGGACGGAGCGGAGGGGAGGGGGACGCGGCGGAGGGGAGGGGGACGCGGCGGAGGGGAGGGGGACGGCCCGTCTGCTCCCGCGACGACAACGGAGGGCTCGGATCCCAAAAGCAAAAGTCGGCCCGGTCCGGATCCGAAGACCCGAAGGAGGAGGTCGGTTTCCGAAGCCGAGGTTCCGGCCGTTTCGCCGCCGCTCTCCGACCCGACCCGAGCGAGCGAGCGAGCGAGCGAGCGAGCGAGCGAGCGAGCGAGACTTTTGGAGTCGATGAGGAATTTAATTGAAAACAGCGAGCCGCTCGGGCTCGGCGCCGACATAAATGTGGGAACACGCCCACTCCTGCCCCCGCCGCCCTCCTTTGCGGCCTCCCCCGCGCGGAAGCCTGGTCTTTGGGTGGGGGGGAGACAAATACTTTAAAAAGGCTGAAGGAAAGCGAAGCCTCATTACACAAACACGCGCGCACTCTCTGTGTCGCACACACAAGCGCCCCCCCGCCGCACGCTGCTGTCCACATAGTCCGGCGCTTCTTAAAGGCGAGGCGATTCAGGGGGCTTTCTACAGCAATCGGCACATTTCATTCAATCGCGTATTTCCTCCAACGCTTTGGTTTGACGCCATCCGTACGCCGCGGGCAAAAAAAACAAACAAACGGAAAAATAATCAGAGAACATTATTACGCCGGCGGCGATAAATCGGAGAAAACGATGCATTGCGTGCGGCGCGTACGCTAGCAAAGACAAAGCAATCAGAGAGCATTACGTATTATTTTCACTAAGTACGCTAGCGGCTGTTAACGCGGCAAAGAACGTGAGCTAAAACACAGGTGTCGTTCAGGCCTCGAGACCGGTATCCCGCATCTTTTGAAAACTTCTTTCTCAAACGCACCTGATTGAAATGATTAGAATCATTTTCAAGCTCCCGCAGAGCTCGCTAATAAGCTGGTCCTTTGAACGGGGTGCGTCGGGTCGAGAAAATCGCCACACCGGCCCCGGAGGACCGGGGTTTGCCACCCATCAGAGGCCTAAAACGCGCAGTGCGCACGCCGGCGACGCTGGATGAACGACGATTGGCGAATAGGACTTCGCTCATACAGTACGTACGCCGGGAGCAAAAAACAATCGACGAGCGCGACGTGCGGTACGGACGCCGGCGGCGATAAACCATACGGAGGACGTGACTTGTTTACGGGACGTACGCACGCTCGCGGCCGCAAAGCAAACGGGGAACACGGCGTAAAACGCAGAGTACCGATGCTGACGTACGGTTTACGGAAGGTACGCTAGCAGCCATAAAGCAGAGAGGGCGTAAAAGGCGCGGCGGCGACGCCGGCAATGAAACAAGCTCCAGAGATTTCGACGTGGATTGCACCTGGGGCGTATCTAAAAACTCCATACCGCGGCAAAGCTTCGACATTGAAAACTACGTGCGGAAAGCTCCCGTTTCCGGACCGGCCCGGCTCGGCCCGGAGTCCCGAACCCACGCGGGCCGGCTCTTGTTTGTGTCCGGAATTTTTTCCACTCGAAAAAGCACATTGCGCAACTTTGGCAAACTTTTTTTCAAGGGTTTTTTAAAGAAGTCTTGTTCTCGTTTCTGTTTGGCCATGAGCTCACATCCTGACAGGCGTGCACCTGGGCGCACTGACGCATACCTTCCATCAAAGCACAACCAGCCTACAAAAAGTATACACACACACACGCATTGTATATATAGGGCAGGGGCGAGCTTGCGGGCCCCGCGAGGGAAAATCTAGCCATGAGTGGCCCGGACCAATAAAACCACGGTATACATTTACAAGTTGAAAACAAACCGAACTAACAGAACTAATGCTGAAGTATGAATCCTAAAACATTTCAAGTTTTTCATCTTTACAAAAACAAATTCGGCCCATTTTCATACAGGTGCCCGAAGCGGCCCGCGGGCCCCGTGTTTGACGCCGGCCGTTTGGGGTTTTGGGGTTGGAGGGGTGTGAAAAGTCAAGTAAAGGTCCTTCATAGCTTGATGGTCCTCTCTTTTTCTGCCGTGAAACCAAAGAAGCAATAACCTCATTTCAAGATGCGAGGAGTCGAATTGTCGCACGTTCGACGACGGAAACGCTTTGAGCGAGGGCTGGCAAAAGTAGGCCTGGCCCCGGGCCTGGCCCCGGGCCTGGCCCCGGCGCGGCACAATAACAGGAAAGGGCGCTCGTGGGAAGGAATGGGCCGGCGCGTTTTCGTTCCTTATCTGAAGCCCCCGAAGCGCCATTCCTCACCGGTGACATCACCGGCAGCCGCGCCGGCCAGGGCCGTCTCTCTGCGCATTCCCCGTTGCGTCGGGGAAAACAACAAGCGGAGGTCTCGCGCGCGCGCGGCCTGGAGCTTAGCGCCGTCGGCTTTGCGCCATTCTTTCCAGATTAGCGCACACGTTGCATGAGGTCACCGGAGCGCGTCGTGAAATGTGGAATGGCGGTACCGTGGCAAAAAAGCTCATCCGCTATCCAGACGGCAGCGTACGGTCCCGTCCGACATGTAGCGTTCGGAGGCTCGCTTGATGTTAGCATCGAGTTAGCATTGGTAGCCGGTGAGCAACTTAGCACTGATGGATGACGCTAGCGCTATTTGCCGGAGTTTGAAATGTTTCCTCGCGCGATGCGGTAGTTAGCATTTTGAAAGAATAATTGTCAGCGTGAAGAGACAGAGGCGCAATTGGCATCCTCTGACCAAAAAAAACACGCGTGGCCGTTCTGGTGTACGTCCCTACTCTTGGCGCGCCATCGCAAAACTCTACCGCATTGTCCGAATCGTCAGACAGAGCCGCGAAGCTGGCATTATTAGATAGATAGCGACTTAGCACTCGCGGCCGACGCCGGTGCCGTTTGCCGGGCTTTCAAACGTTTCATTGCATAACGGGATCAGGTTAGCCCGGGTCGAGAAAGTTAGCGCCGCCGGATGGAGTCGGCGTCGTCGGCGCTAAACGGTAAGCCGAGCTATATTTGCACAGGTTTCAATGATCTTATTGCTTCACGCGCTCGTTAGCACGTTCGAAAGAATTAGCGCGAGGGATCGGCGCGCCCGATTCGCGAACGTTAACGCGACCTACTAACGCATGATTATGGGACAGCATTGCGATCCAGTTGGCACTAGTGGGTAGCATTGCTATAGTTGACGCCGCTTCATTCTTTCAGAGCATTTTGTGCAAAGTTTTAGCATGAGCGGGATGTGACGAGGCTCATCTGTTGATGGCAACGTGCGAAATTTATACAAGCTATATGGCTAGCATTCTCGGATCAAGTTGGCGCGAGGTTACCTCGGGTGACGTTTCCTCCGTGGCCAAAGCTCGTCCCCGCGTTGGGTCTCTTCTTCTCCTTCTCGATATGCTTCATCAGGACGGCGGCCATTTTGTCGCTTTTCCCCGCCGCCCTCTTTTTCACGAGCATAGCCTGGGCCTCGCGCAGGCTGTCGGGTCACAATTGATTAAAAAAACGAAAAAAACAAAGACCTGTCACGGGGCGGATCTAGTCACGGAAGCTTAGTTACAGAGCGGGATCATCGCTCGCCCTGAGCTCAATTTAGCGTTTCGCAATGCGAGGAAAGATGAAATTCCCGATTTGAATCCCGACCTGAGAAGAGTCTTCTTCGCCGCTCCCGCCTCGCGCTGGTGTCCGCCGGACGGCTTGGGAGACGCCGCCAAATACCCGGCTTCGGGATTCGAGGCGGGACCCGGGGACGGGACCGCAGGAGCGTACGGATAGGCGTCCGGCTTCGGTCCCTTTGCCCGCCGAGGGCCCCAGTCCTCCGAGCCGGGACTCGCCTCGGCGGCGAAAGGTGCGGGCGGGGCGAGCCGACCCGCGGGCGAAACCTTCGGAAGCCGGCGGTCGCACTTTGGACGCCGGGACGAGCCGCGGCGACCGGGAGGACAACGCTCTGCAGAAGGACACGAGCGGTAGGGATGAAGGAAAGAACATTTTCACCGGATTGAATAAGGTTCAAATCAACCACGCGCGTAGACCGATGTAGTCGTTTGAAGAAAAAACAAAGGTCGATGATCGTTATTATTTTTTGACCTCGTGAAAACGGCGGTGCGGCCCAGGTCAAAATGAATGTTTAGTCTATGCTGCGTTTGGTGGACGAACCCCGCCCGGGCGGCGCTACCCACACCCTACCCACCCTACCCACACCCTACCCACCCTACCCACACCCCTGGTCTGAGTGCGGCAATTTGACCGTCGCCTGGATGGGCATATTATTTGAAAGACTTGGATCTAGTCAAAAGAATGCCGCTTGCCCACGCCAGCCGGTCGATTTTTGCGGCCGGGGATAGGAAAAAGGTGAAAGAGGGCGCGGCGGCCGTCTGGGGTCTTTGTCCTCACGTTTGACGCACGCGCCGGTCCGCGTCCTCCATATGGGATCCGCACACGCGCCCCACCTGCAACGCAGCAGACACAACAAAACGATGGCAACGTGGACAAACGTTTTCTTCGATCGCGGACATATTCATTTATCGTCGTCGTTATTTTTGCACTATATCACAACAATATCGATTTGATATTACAGAACGTTGATACTTTCCACAGAAAAGTCAGTCGAATCTTGTGCATACTTTTGTTAAAAGTCGGCTTATTTTGCCTTTTTAGTCAGTAAAAACTCGATAGCTTGTCTGCAATTCATTCGATATCCAAATGGTACATCTTTCCACTCGCTGCGCACCGAAAATGGCCGCGCTCGCGGTCACGACTCCATCCCCAAAGATTTGTGGGAGAAAGCCAAAGGACTTTGAAGCCGTCCTCGACGGCGATCTCAATTTGAGCGCGTCGACGCCGGGCGGCCAAAAGCGGCGAGCGGGCGCGAGCCGACGCCGGCGCGCGACAGGAAGCCTCGGGTTTGCCGCGCGCCTCTTTGTTGACGTTGGCCGGGGCCGGGGCGAGGACGCCGCCTCTCGCCGCGCCGGGGATTTCTACGTTACTCGCAGCTCGCTGCACTCATTGTGAGAAAAGGGGAGCTAGACCACCAGATGGCGTTTCGGGGGATTTTACCGTCAAAACTAAAAGGATTCCACCTTGGGTTTGGCGCAGAGCTTTCCCATTTTTTCCCCTCTGAGGGCCACGTGGAGAAAAACGGACAGCGCCAGAAAAATGTGGCCGGCAAATGGCCCCCGGGCCGTAGTTCGGGCACCTGCGGCTTAAAGCTACACATGCCGGCTATTAGTTTAATGCTAACAAAATCATGGGTAATCACACGCTTAGGGTTAGCGTTGACATTGGTGGTTTTTTGGTTTTTTCGGTTTCATCGGTAGATATTTGAACACAAAACATGTAGACGCACAGGACCGGCCTGCATTTTTTTCCCCACAGAAACACATGGAAAAAAAAAATAGAAAGTTGCAAGGGCCGCAAAAATGTGGACGGCGGCCCGCAAATGGCCTCCGGGCCGTAGCTTGAACACCTCTACGCTCGCCGGCAGCGCAACGATTAGCGTAACGCTAATAAAACGCAGTACCGCAAAAGACTAATCGCACCCTAAGGGTTAGCGCTGATATTGGTTGTTTTTGATTACGGGCAAAAGACCTTTGAACACAAATGGTAAGACAAAACACGTAGACACGCAATAAGGGGATGGGAGCCCTCGCTGAAAATGCTCATTTAGAGGCGTGAGAAAAGAAGGAAAAAGCAAGAAACGACGTCAAAGCGTCGGTTCGCTTTTCCCGCCGTTTTCGGCAAAATTGAAAATCGAAGCGTGAAATACAGAACGATGCGGGATATTACATCGCCGACATCGTTCTGGAATTCCATTCAAAAATTGAAAGGCCAACATCTCGCCAAGGTAACGTGGAATGCGCTGGAGGTCATTGCGTTTCCTTTTTTCGGCGAGTTATTTTTCCTACGATCGCCCGAGGTTACGGAGCGTCCGCGTTTCGCCGAGTTTACGATTGTGTCTTTATGCCAAAAGAGCGATTCAATGGAATCCCTTCCCGTGTTCTCTTAGCTTAAAAAGCTGGGCTATAGCTGCTAACAGCGAACCGACTTCCGCCCTTTTGAAGTTCCCACGCCCGTAATTTTGGCCTTCGTGAGGGGGGCGTCTTATATTTGGTGAAGACTTTCAGGTCGTCGGTATAACCGGAGCCTTACAAATTGGATGATGGCCCTTCGTATGGGCCTTCCTACGTCGCGCTCCTGCGGGTCGGTTCGCTCGGGACGCGCGACTTCAAAAATCAAGTCGGTTCGAGCGGTTCGGGTGCCGCGGGCGCCGCTGACCTCCTGTTTCCGGGCGGCTCCGTGGCGCCCCTCCCCCCCGCCTGGCCGGGCCTCCCCGTCTCCAAGTTTGGGTGCCGGTTCCGGTGAGCGTCGGCGGCGTGCGCGCCGAGCATCCACGTGGTGGCGCACATGCAGAGCAGTAGCGCGCGCATGATGGCGCCTGCGAAGTGACCCGTTTCCAACTCGTCGGGTCGGGATGTGAACATGAGAAAGGGGGGCAAGCGCGCGGGGGCGACCAATGGGAACCCCGGCGGTTCGGCCAATGGGAAGCCGACATGCGGAACCCTATTCAAAGGTCACGAGAGCCTTCGGGGTCACGTGAGCGACGTGCACTAGTCAAGTACGACGATTGGTGAAAAAAAAAAACATTGAAAGTACATTGATTACACCCCCCCGCCCCCCATAACATTTATTGTATTATTTTCAAAAAAGCAACGGTCCGTTCACATAGTGAAACTCCCGATTGCCACTAGAGGTAGCTACTGTGCGTGTTTAGTGACGTCAGGGGGAAATTCCAGTCCAGATGTCGCAACTCGCAACCATACAGGAACTTACGCTACCGCGCACACAATCGCACTCACGCAGGATAGCTCTCATAACTCGAGCGGATTGTCAACGCTTTTCGCGCATTAAATATACAAACGCGAGTTTTTAGCTGGTTCAAATTTGAGGCCCAGTAAGTGCGCATGCGTGAGTGATGTTTCAAACGTTCGCAGACTGCTGGCCGGTTTTGGCACGCCGGAGTTTTGTTCCGGTCCGGATCTGACGTTCTGGCAGACAAACGCGACCAACTCGTGCTCATGTAAGTCCACTTTTTGCTCGCTTTCCTATTTTGCTCGTTTTCTCGACGAACTCCGGCAGCCGTGACGCCTTTTCAGCACCTGACAGAGTTGGCTCTTCTCATGTCATCAAAAACGAAATAATATCACATAACATGACATTTTGTTACAGTTTCAGTCCGTCTTGATCCATATTGACGTTGCCATTTAATTTAGAGTGGATAGGTGTGTGATTAGGTCAGGGGGACGCCTTCCTCATCTTCACTGTGCGCATGGAATCTGTCAAGCTTTTACTTTGAAAGGGAGTGTAAACTTCTTTTAGTAGCGTGATGGGCCCCTTACAACAAAGTACTTTTTAAGTGGCTTGAGTACAGTACTTTTTCATATATATATATATATATATATATATGTATATATATATATATATATATATATATATATATATATATATATATATATATATATATATATATATATATATATATATATGTATATATATATATATATAAATATATATATATATATATATATATATATATATATATATATATATATATATATATATATGTATATATATATATATTATAATCAGCTTTGATGGGGTGGTGGGCCCCGCCGTCACGGCCGCCCCTCGGCGCGTCGCTTTAGTCTACGTCTCCGCAAGGCTTATGAGAACCTTTGTAGACGTCCGTCGCAATCGTCTTCAAACCAGAGCTTTCCTGCAATGGCCGCGTCACACGTGTGTACAGGACCCGCCTCGTCCTCCTCCTGCCTTTTCTCGTCAGCGCGGCGGCGGCCAAGCGCTCGTTCGCCGAGGCCCCGGGTAGGTGCCCGCCGCAGCGCGCCCGCGCCGTCGCGAGCTTCCGCACTTGACCTTCGGTCGCCTTTTATCGCCTGTGTGCCCCTGCGTGGAAAGGGGCGCGGTGCCGCGAGCGGGGCGAGTCGCCGTCCGGGGCCGTGCGCGTCCTGGAGGGCGAGGCGGCGTGGGTGCGCTGCCCTCTTTTCCATCCGCCGTCCCTCCGCAACGGCTCCGGGCCGCGGGACCTGACGTGGAAGCGCCTCCTCCCGGGACGAGGCCTCCAACAGCCAATCGCAGACAAGTAAAGGAAAAGTCGCACTCTGGCGCGCCCTCCGGCTTGAACCGCTTGGTCGCCCGGTCTCAGAAGAGAGAAACAAAATCCGTTGGTCCGTCCGTCGCTAGCTCGCTACGGATAACGGCTCGCCGGCTCTTCCCATTCCACGTCTTTATGCCCGAGGCTCGAAACGTTCAAGGCGGTTCAAGGCGGTTACAAGTCCGAAATTCACGCTAACTAGACTGGCGTTCGATGAGTCGGTCACTGTGGTCGCGTTGCCATTTTGCCGAAAGATCGACATCGCCGTTGTCGCATCGCGTGCATTTTGCCACGTTCCGTTGAGAGTGCGTTAGTGTGATTGCGCTTTTGTGTGGCAGCGTGCGTCTCAGCGAAGAGCGGGACACTTTGTATCTGGAGCCGGCGCTGCCAGAGGACTCGGGCCGCTACGTCTGCTTGCTACGGTACGTCTGCTTGCTACGGTCAGAATTTGGACAAACGCGCAGGCTGACAAAGTCACTCCTCCAGGAAGCGGCGGCGGCGCGCCGAGACGTGGGTGCGCGTGACGGCGGCGGGCGGAGCGCGGGCGGCGCCGGAGGAGCGGAGTTGCCGTCGCCCGCCGGCCGCCGCGCCCGCTCAAGTGGACGTCCCCCTGGAGAGCGGCGCCCTTCTGGACTGCCCCGACCGGCTCGAGGCCGCGCGAGTGGCCGAGGGCGAGCCCGTCGTCACCTGGTACCACGTGAGCACGCCCCGCCCGGCCGGTATTCGCGCTTCCGTTTCCCGCGACGCTACCTTACGCGCGCGTCAGGAGTGCGAGCCGGCCGACGAGTGGACGAGCGACCGCGAGCGGGCGGGCCCCCGTCTTCAGATTCACCTCATGGCGGACCACTACCAAGGCCTTTACGTGTGTCACGTGCGCTACCGGCGGGCCGGCAGGGAGCTGGGCTTCACGCGCGGCGTCAACGTCACCGCCGTCTGTGAGAACGCACTCGCGCACAAACACACGCACGCGTTTCATTTGGATGTTTTTGTTCGACGTTCCCAGTCATCCGGGGAATCGTTTACAACTACCGGAGCAGTAACATTTATTTTTTGGAACGTTTTTAGCATGCGAGTTTACTTCAGTTTAGTTTGGGGTCATGCGACGGGCTTCCCGACGCGGTTGCGAAAGTGCCGACGACGCGAACGTGAGACGCGCCGGCCCAAAGCCGCGCGTTCCATTTTTGTTAGCTGTAGCTAAGGTCGATTTCACGTTTGTTGGTCCTACGCTGCAAATTGTCGGTGGGAAACTGAGTAAGGATGAAAAGCGGAAGGACGCAGCGAACGTCAATGCAAAAAACCAGCGCCCGGAAAGCGTAACAGATACAGTTGCGGTGTCTCACATGGCAAACGGTAAATGGACTTGGACTTCGCTAGCGTTTTCTACCTCCGGTACTCAAAGCGCTTGACCCTAGGCGGCCATATAGCTACCGACGACGCGGCGTCAGGGGCAATCGGGGGTTCGGCGTCTTGCCCAAGGACACTTGGACATGGTCACGCTCGAACCCGCAGCCTCTCGGCCGGGAAATGCCCCCAAATGCCAAGAACGCGGCCTTCGGCGTCTTGAATTTTCTCTCCTTTCTAAGCGCGATATTTTTGCGCGTTTCCTAAGCCGAATTTTTTCGTAACGAGAGGCGTTCGGAAGTAGAGGTACCGCCGTACGTGCGCGAGACAAACGCGTACCGAGCACGTGGTCTCTGTGCCGCCCAGCGCCGCCTTTCCTGCCCAAAGAGCCCTTTGTCCTGCAACCCGCGGCCGAGGCCGTCATCCCCGTCAAACCCGGTGAGCCAGCCCCCGCCTCCCGCCGTCGCCCCCGGCCGACCTTCGCTCCTTGACGCGCCTTCCGGCAGGCTCGGACTTGCGTCTGCTGTGCAGGGGGCGCTTCCCCTACTTGGGCCGCCGCTCGGACTGGGACATTTGGTGGAGCGTGGACGGGACGAGGGCCGAGCGGCTGGCCCGGGCCCGCTTCTCCGTGAGCAACAGGTGCGCAAATTCTAGATGCTCTCGCGGCAGCTTTTGCTGCAACTTTCACCCTGCGAGCGCGTGCGTGGGGGGGACGACGACAAAACAAAGAAGGACAATGGGGAAAAAAGTGGCAAAAAGTATCAAGTTCTGTCAGAGGAGTCAAAATTCTCCCTTTAAAGTCAGAATGAAGTGAGAATTTTCTGTCCGAATAGTCAAAGGGGGGCCTCACTTACTGGAGTCACTGTAACTCAAGGGCTCTGCCGTACGCAAGAATTATACGTCTAACAAAAAATGGGCAGAAATGACATTGATGAAATCAGTCGTATATCCGAATCACAAAGGCTATTTATTTGAGTAGAAAACCTTAATGTGACGCAAACGAGTACTTATCAAGGCGAAAGCTTTGCGTGCGCTAACAGGGACAGAAGACGGAACGACGCGTGTATTATGTCCTGTCTACGTAATCGACGGTAATGCCGACAGCGGCCAGGGGTGGCGCCAAAAACGAAGATCGAGGAGCAAATGAATGAAGTGCGAAAGGATAAACCGATTCGGCTTGAAAAGGCGCGCCGGTACCAGTGGATCCCCGGCCTTCGGAGCGGAAAAAAAGTCGCGTCAAACGAGTCCCCCTCAGCGGCGGCCGGCGCTTTAGGGGAGTCTGCTTCGGGGCCGAATCGGAGAGGCGGCCTCGCCCTTAACGCTTCTGGCCGCCGGCCTTTGTCGCTCCCCAGACGCGTGAGCTCCAAGTACGGCGATCGCGTGGAGGAGAGCGTCCTGCTCATCCGGGACTTTGCTTCCGCCGACCTGGCCAAAACGTACAACTGCTCCGTGAGGAACCGGCGGGGCTTCCACACGCGCGCGGCGCGCCTGCGGGAGGAAGGTCAGTCGGGCCCAAAGCCCTCTGGGGCCCAAAGCCCAGGGAGGTTGACCCTTCTCCTTCTCCGTTTGCGGCTTCAGCTCCCGCGCCGCGGTGGGAGCCGGCTTGCGGCCTGTCCGCCGTCCTGGCGGTGTCGCTGGTCCTCCTGGCGCTGCGCCGCGTCTTCCGGCTGGAGCTGCTGCTGCTCTACCGCTCCTGGTTCGGCGCCGACGAGCGGCACGCCGGTGACGGACGCCCTTCCTTACCATACGTGTTTTGCCCACGCCTCGGTCTCTTTAGTCCGCGCGGGCCGCACCCATCGAGTAATCGGGCGCGGGTCCAAATCGGATTCCGACGCCGCGACCGTCGCGGTGTCTGTCGCCTTCCCCGAGTCGGAGCTGGTTCTTTTCCCGTTCGACGCAACCTAGTTTATTTCAAACGAAACTCTTTGCTACGGTAGGAAATGATACAAATGAACCAACCCCCCCCAAACGCCATCGTTCGGATTTTTGCACCAATTCGGTAGACGGTCGGGACTTTTTTTTCACCTTTCGGAATGCGTCCGTAACGTGCGTTTGTTTGTGTGCGCGCGTGTAGACGACAAGGAGTTCGACGTGTACATCTCGTACGCCAGGAACAGCGAGGAGGAGAAGTTTGTGCTGAGGACGCTCCGTGGAGTCCTGGAGAACCATCTGGGCTACACCGTCTGCATCTTTGACAGAGACAGCCTGCCGGGCGGGAGTGAGTTGGCACGCGCACACACACGCGTACGACTACCGTCGCGAGCAGTCTGTACGCCTAAACTCACGAGTCGATGTCAGCAAACCCGACTCCGGGCTGTAATGGAGCGCGCCGCGTCGCCGCGGCGGCAGAAAAATGTACGGTCGGCCGACTGACGGGCGCTGTCCTCCCCGGCGCTCCAGCCATCACGGACGAGACCCTGCGCTTCGTGGCCCGCAGCCGGCGCCTGGTGGTGGTGCTGGGCCCCGGCTACGCTCGCCGGGGCTCCCAGGCCCTGCTGGAGCTCAAGGCCGGCCTGGACGGCCTGGCCGGGGGCCACCTGCGCCTCATCCTGCTGCAGTACAAGCGCGTGCGGCGCCAGGAGTGGGTGCGCGAGCTGAGGAGGGCCCGCGTGGCGCTGGCCACCGTCCGCTGGCGGGGCGAGCCCTCGCGCGACTTGACCTCGCGCTTCTGGAAGAAGCTGAGGCTGGAGCTGCCCGTCAGGAGGATGCCCGCCCACCGCCGGGATGAGGAGAGCGCCGAGGAGGCGGGGCTAAATAGCGCCGCCCGCCCGCCCGCCGCCCCCTCGTCTCCAAAGATGACGACGTCGCTCGTTATGTAGCGCTTTTTTTCCCCTCTTTCGGCCGACCGGGACAGAGGCGGCTAACCTTTGCGTCCGTAGACCGGTTGCGGATTGCGCGACTGTCAGGCAGATGTTCGCCGTTAAATATAACGGGTATATCGCGACATACGCGATATCTGTTCCTTTGTTCTGGGCTTGGAAAACAAACAAACAAACGGAGGCTGTATTGTTACGCCCGCAGTCGTTGTTAAGGAATATTTCGGAACGTTGAACAGCATTTCATCATGCGTGCTTTTTTTGCGTTTACAAGCATACCATACGTTTATTTAATGCGGTCAACATCCGTTTTTAGCTTTATTTTGGAGGCGCGGTCAGGAAGTTGCTGTGTATAAAAGCTAACTGTAGGCCGCGCTTAATGAGAGGCAATCCTCTGCTAAGCGGACGTGGGTTCGTGCCGTGGTACTTTCGGACTCCTTCGAAAGCAACGGGTGTAAGTGTGTTTTTCTGGCTTTTGACTGTAAAGTGCCATTTGCTAGCTCCGAACACGTTACATTTGTGTCATCCTCGCGCTAACGAGCTCCTTAGCATATGAAAAGATCGCGACTGTGCTCGTTTAGCGTCGCTAGCTAATGTTAGCGTCTATGCGTGGTGCATTCATATACTGTATTTATTTAGCGACGGCTAACGCTTATTTCGTTATTGTGGGCTCGTAATATGAGCAAATGTATCGACAAAAGCGAAGCAACAATCCGTGACCAAGCAAATGCGTGACGAGAGTCACAGATGTGCAGTCAAACTTTGGTCACACATAAGGACGCTTTTTACACGTTTGTGGATTTCGAAGAGCACACGTTTTGGCGTTAGTCGGAAAAAGGCTTTTTAAATGTCTGTTTTACCGCGACATCATCCAAAATGCAATAAAAAAAACACGCTCTTTGATGATGTCAGAGAGAGGCGCCAAGTTTGTATTTGCTACCTTTTCGTTTTCCACTCGCATGAGAAGAGGCGCGGTCTATAAAAAGAAGCGGTGCGCTGTCCAAGCACGTCTAATATTTTCTATAGAAACGCAAACCGCAAATACGCTATCAAAGCCGATCCGAGTTTACGGGATGTTCCGCTTTGGCTTGCTGCTGTGCAACCGTCCCGCCGAATCCTCTCCAGTGCAACTGCGTCCGTTGTGACCTCTTGCGCATTTCTTCTAGTGACCTCATGGACACCGCCGTCCAAAACACTTTGGATTCTCACTTTTAATCACGGTTCATTTATTTGCTAGTTCTCGAGCACAGTCAAAACACACTACGGTGGTACCTCTTCTTAGGAAAAAGGAAAAAATCAGCTCACCACACGTCCCTGTGAAAAACGGCATCTCTAGCGCCAACCCACGCACACGGTTGAATATGGGACGGTGTGGTCAATCGGGGCTATTTAGGTTTCCCAAGTGACCCGCTGCACGTAGCTGCGTCATTTGCAATTCTTTTCTTTCTTAAAACGAGCTTTTCGGGTGACTTCATGAGGGGCCCGTCTAATAATTCCCTTTTAACTTGCGGTCGCGATGTCCAAAAAGTGCGAGACAAAATGCCCGTCGCCGTCCAGGTCACGGAAGAGAGGGCGGAAAGCCGTCTTTTGCCTTCTATCCCCCAAGACGTTTAAATACGACATAGGAGAGCGTGGCGTTCTGCTCGCCGTGTTTTGGGGATGCCCGACAGATTCAAACCCGGAACCTGACCGCGTGGCGGGCTTGTCGACCTCGTTGTGCCGCCGGTGTCCGAAAGCGAGAAAAACATGCATCAAATGTTGTCCAAAAGCGGAGGCGACAAAGGATTTATTCAAGGGACAATCAGTTATATTTATCTACATTTCAAAAACCTGCAAGTAATTAGGTTCTGTCAAAAACAATTTTTTACGTAAAGTGGTAGGTCTAGTAATCGCTAATTATGTTAGGGGGGCTTGTTTCGCCGCCATCTTTTATCTTCGAAAGAAAACTTCATTAGCGCGATTCAAGTGGCGTTTCGGATGTGGGTTTGGGAGCAACTTTCTACCCTGTATGCCGTTTGCAAACAAACCAGCAAGAAGAAGCGCTAAAAGAGAAGAAAGACAAAAATGAACGAGGGCGACTAGTTAGGTGGATTGCGAGGCGTCGCGACATGGATCATGGCCCTTCCATATCCTTGTTGCGTTACGGACGCCCCTGTAATTTTGGCTAGCCGCAGTAGCTAACTTACTGAAGGCCACCAACCGGAAAGCGGACGGCGGCGGCCCGATGGTATCGAGAGGAGCCTTTCGCCGCAGGCTGCAAAATGCCCGCTACGATGGGGGGGGGGGGGGCATTTAATTTTTTTTTTTGCTGCTCCACGCCCCCTTTCCGTCATTGTCGGTCCGTCGTTTTTTTCGAGCCAAACGAAATTAAAACGGGCAGTCTGTCGGCCTACCCGACCCCCCGCCACCACTAGAGGGTGACATTTTTTTTCCTCTGCTCAAGCGCTGTACTATTTCTTTTTACTGACGACAGACACACTGCACTCAATTATTTTTTTCTGTTTTTGTACTTTGACACTATGTCTGCAGTTCTACAGTTTCTCTGCAATTGTAACGCAACGCAGTAATATAAGTGTAATACGAAAACAAAGCCGGCAGAGGGCTTTAATCCTAGGCTATAATACACCATCGTGCTATGTAAAACAAGTTTAAAAAGCAAAATAACGCCCCAAAAAATCTGTAAACGCTTCATTCTAAACATTACCTTTAACTTTTGATCCGCGAGATTGGGTAGGTAAAATAAAAGCGTAGAGCAAAATCCAGATCCAAAGATGAAATGCTCCCGCTGTGAGAAATAGGTTCATTTACAGCCAACGTGCGGCGTTGACGTTCATTTGCCCGAGTTTTGTAGATGGCGCGCTGCGGCGCACTAAAATGGACGGCGGCCGGCATTTTTTTCTTTCGTACGCAGGCTTGCCGAGCGCGGTCTCTCCGAGACGCCGGCGTAAGCGCGACGCCTCGGAACGCGCCGCGTCGTAAGCTTCGATATGACCCGCCGACCGTCCCTTTAAATCAAGCGCGGCGAGGGAAAAGGCAAAGGCAACGTTTTCGCGAGGCGTCTCCGGGACGCCGGCTTTCTTCCTTCCTCGAGGTACGCGGCGTCCGTCCGAACGAAACCAAAAGGCGGGGGGGGGAAACGGACGCTCCCTCTCAATCGGTGAAAAACTTGCGCGGGTGGCGCCTCCCGTCGCCGGGCGCGCCTTTGCCGGCGCTCGGCCGCAAGAAGTCGGAGCGGATCAGGCGGCCCAAGTAGACCAGCATCATGATGTTCAGCGCCATCAGGGAGGCCAGGAAGAAGGCGGCGCGCTCCACCCGCGAGTAGTGCGCGCAGACGTACCAGGTGAGGTAGAACTGCGTCGCCAGGCGCACCGCCACAAAGGTGCACAGGTTCACCACCTTGTTGACGCGGTAGGCCGGCCGGGAGGCGGCGCCGGCCAGCCTGAGCATCAGCCGCAGGTGAAGCGTCACCGTGTTCACCTCCACCAGCAGAACCACCGTGGCGCCCGCCACGTACGCTCGCGTGTACAGCGTGTACGCGAAGCAGCAGATCACCTGAGCCAGGCAAAAAACAAGCAAAAAAGCTGCTTTGATCCAGACCCTCAAACGCTTAGCCGCTTAGGCGCCATCGATGAAAAGGAGCGGGGAAGAGTGACGGGCGGGGCTTCCCGAGACAGTCCCGAGAGAGTCCCGGGAGAGTCCCGAGAGAGTCCCGAGAGAGTCCCGAGAGAGTCGAGCCGCTCTCGGCGCGTTGGACCTTTCCGCTTTCCTTACAAGCGCGTGATGCAAAAGGATTTCCCAGCACGCCGCTCCGTGTCGCGACAGGACGATGTCGGCCGCGTCTTGCACAAAGTATCCTGAGAAGGAACCAAAGGGGAAAAGAATCAGCCGCGACCCGCTTCTCCGAGCTTTACGTTCTCTCTTTTTTAACGCGGGCGTGCCTTCCCTTTGATTATCCGGCCAACCTCGTACGCCATGTTTTCTCCCCGCTGCGCGCCCCGGACAAATCCGCTTTCGAGTTTCCTCGGCGCGCGGAGGGCCTCGCCTAACGGTAACGATTTCAAGGCCCGCCGTTAGTCGGTTGGATAACCAGTTACTTTACAAGTCAAGTGGCAGCTGAGCGGCCCGCTCGCTCGGCCTCAAAACCAGCACCTCTTTCGCTACGGCTTGAAGTTGTTTGCCGGCGCCCCCCCCGCCCCCATATTTCCAATTTTGAATGGCGGTAAATGAGTCCGACGCATCTTGCTACGGCGTGTCACGTTTTGACCAGCCATGCCATGTTTTAGCCTGTTTTTAGCCTGTTTTAGGTGAGTTTTTTTTTTTGTTTTTTTTTTTTTGTATCGCGCATAAAAAAACACGGAAAAGCCCGAGTGGGGTCAGAATGTCCTCCGGGGGTTAAAAGTGACAACTAAAGACTTTTTGGACTTCACTAAACATAAACGCTGGTTATTTCACGGGTGGCGTCTGCAGCTGGCGCCGAGGGGGCTCCTCTCCTCCCTTTGTTTTCCAGTGCACCGAGAGGCCCTTTGCGGCCCGGCGACGACGGCGCCGCCGTCGTCCTGCAACAATAGGCCGCGTTGTCATGGGCCAAACCCGTAGAGACGCGGCGCGAGACGAGGCCCGGGAGGAACGCTGCTTTTTTTTTTTTTTTCCGGCGTCGGGGGAGGGGGCGGGACTCGCCGGGCCAAACGGCGCCGACAGAACGCGCGGTGCGCCGCGGACTTTTGCCCGTCTGCGTTATTTTCGAATTCTTCCGGTTTCCCGCTCGGACAGCAAACCCTCTCGGGCGCTCCTACGTTTTTGTTGTTTCGTTCCCATTCGGCGAATTCGAGTTTGAATTGCCGACGCGACGAGAATAGCCCGCGCGGTGCTCGATGAAGGCGGTGCCACGCCCGGTGATGCGCACGTGCGCTTCTGTATCTGATTTTTCTCACGAGGGCTATTTACTAAGCGGGCCGTCGCCGCAGGCCCGAGTGTGAAACGCGCAGACCGCGCCGCCGATACCGCTTTACCCCGAGCGGACGCCGGCGCTTCGGCAGAGACGGAATTGGCGAGCGTCCGCGGCGGCGGCGTGACCGACCTGTTGAAAGGCAGACGAGCAGGTAGGTCTGCGGCGTGTGGTAGGAAGGGAGGTCACGCAGCAAGTCGGGCCAAAGCCACACACTGCGAGGAGGGCAAACATGCACACGCGGCTCATTCCAACGCAGAAAGGAAAGCGGGTCGGGCCGCCTTCGGGGTCAAAACTACCGTCGAGGTTGACGCGGTGCCGGGCGGCCCCTCGGCCCGGCCCTCGGCCCGGCCCTCGGCCCGGCCCTCGGCCCGGCCCTCGGCTCGGCCCGGCACGCGGGTGGCCAAACGGCATCGGAACGCCGGTTTGAATTTTGCAGGATTTTTGAACGCCGTGCCGGGGGCCCGCCCGTCAAAGACGCTTTGTCTGGAAGACTGCGGCGCCATTGTCGCACGCCCCGCCTCCAAAATGTGTCAAAGCGGGCACGTCGGGGCCGGCGCACGCCCACAAAAGCGCGCGAGCAGCTTTTGCGGGCTCGCGGAAGGGCGAGTCCGACTCGCGTCGCTCGGACAGCGACCGGAAAAACCTGAAGGCAAACTGGGCTGACTCGTCCCGCGCCCAAGTCGGAACGTTCCAAAGCAACGGCTTTTGCCGTCGATTTGCCTCTCGAAACGGGACCGAGCCGTCGCTTGGAAGATTTGGAAAAGGTTGCCATTTTCCCCGGATGACCTTTTTATTTGAGGTTCGCTAAAGTCGAAAACGTCATATGGCGTGAATGTCGCATTTTCTCACAACACAATTTTGTGCATAGAGTCACTAGTGTCACAAAGAACACTGTTTTTTTGTGTGCCTTTTTCTATGAAAGCTCTAGGAAACAGTTCTTTGGTTTACTTTAGAATACGTCGCGGGCAACGTTGGGAGTCAGGCATTGGAAAAGTCATGCCGTTATTGTAACGCATGACTTTTTGCTGGAAGGTGGTAGCGTAAGGCATTTCACAAATCTGATGAGCGTGCACGGCGTTATAATATACAGCCCCCAAGAAAACGCTCCTTTCAAGCGATCTTATTCACTGAAGCGGTTGATAACATGAACGCACTTCATCTATCGTTGCCACGCGGACAACTCTGCCATTTTACATGTAGCTTTTGATTGGACTTTTCCAGTGACCTAGGCCTGATTTACAAGTCCTAGGGAACAATAACATTTATTTCGGGATCATTTTGAGAGTGTACGTTTACCAAGCTTTAATCTACGTTCCGGCAAGGTGCTTCCTGTGCGTTGTGCTGCCGACGCTAACGCGGTGACCCGGCCGTTTATTTCCATGTCCGAGGGAGCGACAATATTTATTTTGGGATGCTTTTGAGGGTGTACGTTCACCAAAGTTTCATTTAGGGTCTGGCGTGGTGCACTATGCTAACGATGCTAACGTCGGGCGCGACGGCACGCAGGTCGACTAGCCGTTGGTTTCCACGTCCGGGGCCAAATCATTTCTTTTAGGACAATCTCCAGCATCTAAGTTTAAGTCATTGTAAAGAGCCTCATGTGCGTTTTGCTAACGACGCCAATGCCGGGTGCGACAACGCGCTAGTTAACTAGCGGTTCATTTACAAGTCCGGGGGGGGGGGGGGGGCGTAATATTTATTTTGGGATAGATTTTGAGCATGTAAGTTGACTCGCGGTCATTTCCGCTGGATTTGTAATTAGCGTAATGAGCTACATTTGGCATGCCGCGTTTCCACCGATGTTGGCGAGAGGAACGCAGAAGCGATGCAATAGTAGCGTCAAGCGTATCGGTTGAACATTTGACTTTTAGGATATGTCGAGGGGCTGCTTAAAATGAAGCGGAAGGCCTTAAAAAGCCCCTTGGCCGGAGTTTGGACAACCTGCCTTGGATTTGTTTTTTTCTGGGGGCGGGGAAGCAGTAGAGCCGCCAATTTGGAGTCTTGCATATTCTCATCGTTGTTTGCAAGTGTTCGCCCTCCGCGCTTGAGAAATTGACGACGTTATTCAATTGTGAAACTTTCCACGGTGCGACGCGGACTCTTTTTTTTTTTTTTTTCTCTTTCTTTGCAGGTGTGGCACCCGTCCACTCGCTTTCCCCTTTAGGGGTCGAGAAGCCGTCCGGAAATGGACACGCTCGAAAGAACAATCATATGAATCGAACGCGTATCTATCGCGCGTCCGCATCGACGCCGGCGGGTACCTGAGGACGGCGCACGCGCCGGTGAGCAGCGAGTGCACGATGGACACGGAGAGGTTCCGCCACTGCCACTTTCGGAACTCGTCCCGGGCCGCCTCCTCGGGCGCGGGCATCTTGCGCGCGAGCTGCGAGAGCAGCCTGAAGACGAGCGAGAAGACGAGCACCGACGGTCCCGGGTGCCTCTTGAGCAGCGCCGCCAGGGCCTCCATGCCGGCTCCAACTTGGACCGGAGTCCGAGCTGAGGGTGCTGCGACCGCGGGGGGCGGGGACCGACCGAGGGAGGGAGGGAGGGAGGGAGGGAGGGAGGGAGGGAGGGAGGGAGCGGCCCCTGTCGCGTTCCGCAACGTTCGACGCGCGTTTGAAACGCTTTTCAAAGACAGACGTCACAAATTGCTCGAGCAACGTTATGCACACTCGGAATATTGGCGCAGCGCCAAGGGCGGAGGCAAGGCACTTTTATTTATCTGGCGCACTCCACGCGAAACGTGCACCTACTCATTTACTACCACAACTGGGAGGGTCACCCGATTACTGTTCCGCATTACGTTCCGCTCCAACGTGCTAGTGTAGCGGTTCTCTAATCGGGGTACAGTGCGTGAAGGAACTCCAAATGTTCAACGAACATGCGAAAATCCATGGAAAAAAAACATTCTTGAATTCATCAACTGTTTCGGGAAAGTATACGTTCAAAAAAGAAATGTCGTGTTATTTTCAAAAGTCAGATCGTCCCTCATACGAAAATGGCTCGACCCGACTTGCCCCCTTCGTTCCCTGTCAACTTCATCAGTTAGGAGACTTTACGTGAAATATTTTTCGGTGGACAAATATTTATTTATCATTTTTTTCTGACACTTTTTGTTCATTTTTCAGGGACAGATATTTATTCGTTCCTGTTTTGTTTTTGTGAACACATCTCTACCGTAATCCAAAAAAGAACGCTTTGTGTTTTTGCGGACAAATATTTCTTTGTATCCCCCCCCCCACCGATGGCATGTTTTAACGATATTATTATTTTCCAACCCCAAAATGCGTTGCACTGGCTAAGGGATACTTGGCTGAAAACATATCTCACAGGAGGTACTTGATTGAAAAAGGTCGAGTATTTGAAATGTAGAGTATGATTACACTCGCTTTGCATTTCTCTCGCCTGCGCGCGACGCCTCAACAAAGTTCTCCGTACGCAACAGTACACCGGCGTCATCTCGAGGCGGCCGAATGAACTGCATTCGTGTTATCAACCGCTTCAAGTGATTCAGTAGTATAAAAGTAAAGGAAATGCCTTACACTATCGCGTAAGAGCAACACGTCACGCATTGCAGTAATTACACGACTTTCGGAATGTATTAGTAACAACGCAGGGGTTAGTACGCGAGACCGAGTGTACGCGTGACATTTTTGGGGAGACTGAACAAAACGATCCGCTAGATGTCAGCCAACGCACACGTTGAGTTTGAGGTTGCCGTGTGTTACACGTTGAGTTTGAGGTTGCCGTGTGCTACACGTTGAGTTTGAGGTTGCCGTGTGTTACACGTTGAGTTTGAGGTTGCCGTGTGCTACACGTTGAGTTTGAGGTTGCCGTGTGTTACACGTTGAGTTTGAGGTTGCCGTGTGCTACACGTTGAGTTTGAGGTTGCCGTGCGTTACACGTTGAGTTTGAGGTTGCCGCGCGGTGCACTTTTACCTTCAACCTCTAGGTGACCATCTGCGGCATCGAAGCTCTATTCGAATTTTCTTCCTCGTTGCGCATCTGAGTTCCATTCGAATTGATAAAATATTGCATAGATTGTCAAAACATGACGACTTTCAACATGCCGTCCCTTCTTGCAAAGGGGGGTACACCCCAAAACCACCGGGTGGGTGGCACTAGCGGCCAACTCATGACACTCGCAAGCTTTTCAATGACTTCGCCGAGCGGCTTGGCCCGGACTTCCACCATGCAAAAGTCACAATACTCAATGACACATATACGACCATTTTTGTCCAAGTAGGCTCGCCGGAACCACCGTGGGCCACATGGCATTTGCCAGCCTTTCAATGACTTTGTCGATTGGCTCAGCCTGGACTCCCGTCATGCAAAAGTCGTCATAGTCGAAGGATGACGTATAAAACAATCCGTTTTCCTTTCCAATATATACTGTATACAGCCTAATTACTTTTGCTATTATGGCATTTTTACCATTTTTGTACATAAAGGTTCCGCCGCCGCATTTCATGCGGCCCGCAAAACGCTCATTACGACCTCAAGGTTCTGACTACGATACCACATTTGCTACTAGTCCAAGTTCCGAAAAGCTTATTTTGAGGAAACGACGCATTTTTTGTGACCGATCGCTCTTTTGAGCGGTTGCTACCGGCCTCCGATTTCCAAACTAGGCAAATGTGCAAATCGACCGGACTCCTCAGGCGCGACGGCCCTCCGACAGAAACCGCGAGCGCAGTTCGGCCCGCGCTTAAAATGGCTTTCGCGCCCCTGCCGGAGGGTTAGGATTAGGGTGCGTTGAGCGCGTAGAGTGACGTCGTTTCGGGTACGGCGGGCGGCATCGGTCTACCTATCGAGCTGTCCCGTGGGAATTGCGTCGTTTCATGCGAGAGGTGAAGAGTTGAGCGTGTTTTTGTTTTGACGGCAGCGAGACGAGCGGCGTCGGCAAACATCCGCCGCCGGACGCGCGAATATGCGGCCCGGCCGGTCCGGGGAGCTGCGGGCGTGTCGCGAGCTTCCCGGGGTGCTTTTTGCCCACATATGATATTGGTGAGAAAAGACAGCGGCCTGCTTTCCGGAGCCGCGCCCGGCGGCAACGGGAAGCCGCCGCGCAGCGGCTCAAAGCGCGCCTTCGAGGCGGCCATTTTGGCATGGGATTCCAACGCCGGCGTACGCGGCAAAAATGATTTTGCTGATTTTGAGCCGCGCGGGCTTACTTTTACCCGAGCCCGCCTCACCGTTTTCATCCGCGGGTTCGCGCGGGCCGAAGAGCTGAAGCAGATTGCCGTTTTTCGCCGCCCACGACTACAATTACTCTAACGCAGAACCGCTTATTGGCTCCTGAGTCTAGTCACGTGACATTGGCAAACTGAGCCGCGATTGGTTTATTCCTGAGCCCGGGTCCGTACGATGTCGCTTCATTCGACAGCGACTTGCAAGTTGTCTATTTCAAATGTTAACCGTGCATGAAATCAAATAGGCGTCAGACTCTTTACAGACTCGATGTTAACATTTTACCGCTAAGGACGGCAAAAGAAGTACGGGACCAATCGATGAAGCGGTTTTGCGTTTCGCTAATTATGTCCCTCGGCATTTTCCGTCGCCCGGACGCGAAGGCTCGGGTTGCCAGGGGAGACGGCCGAAGTGTCGTCCTGATGGAGAAATACGAGAAAATCAAAGTTGTTGGGAGAGGAGCGTTCGGGTAAAACAAACTGCGTCCGCGTCCACCACGCACACGCTTTGCCGACGTATTAAGAGAAGGAGGCTTGGGCTCGCGTTCGTACGAGGTTCAAAAGGTCGCGGAGCGAGTCCAGAACGCTTCGCCAGCTAGCTAGCTAGCTCGTCGACAGACACGCACGACCAGCGAACGTGTTCGATCGAAGACGGGCGCTTGCCACCATTTATAACTAGTTTGGAACAACGCGACAGCGGCGACGCATTCAAATCCTGCTCGTGTTGAATATGTGCTTCGTGTGTTTTATAAACGTTGCGATAGCGTTCTAACGGGATCTCTTTTCACGCTTAACCTGTTAACTTTCACTTTTTGACGTCATCGCGACACATTGGAAATGCCTTCGCGGAAACGTCACTTCCCGTTTGAAATGAGAACTTCTGGACTCGTTTCCAACACGTTTGCGAAATCGATGCTGCTCAATGGCATCCTTCAGCAGTCCCACAATTTCAGTCCTACGCGTTCAGAAAGACGGAAAAAAAGCAGAAGGCCACTTCATTTCACCTTCCAAAATTCAATGTATTTCGCTTTAAACGTCGCATTTGAGTTCGGTCCGGAGGGGGACCTCCCCTCCGGTCCGAACACCCGCCGACGCCCAAACCGTCCTGCAGGATCGTCCACCTGTGTCGGCGGCGCAGCGACGGCGCTTTGGTCATTTTGAAGGAGATCCCCGTGGAGCAGATGTCCCGCGACGAGCGCCTGGCCGCTCAGAACGAGTGCCAGGTGCTGAAGCTGCTCAACCATCCCAACATCATCGAGTACTACGAGAACTTCCTGGAGGACAAGGCGCTCATGATCGCCATGGAATACGCGCCGGGTGAGTGGAGTGGAGGCGTGGCGCCGGGTGAGTCGAGTGGAGGCGCGGCGCGGCGTCCGTCGTACGAAAAGGTCGCTCGGAAGCCACGGTTGAAAACACATGGGACAAAGCCGCCGTTTCCCGGGTACCCCTAGAAGTGTCTCAAAATGGAACCGATTTTAGCGCTCCCTCCCTCAAAGGCAAACTTCTCCCGGAGCCAAATTTCAAGCGCGCGTGCTGGAGCAGACGGATGGACGCGGTCGGATCGCGCGTAACCGCTGTGAAAATCGCCGCTCATAACGTATAATCGCGTGCCTTTACCTTTTCACGTGGCGACGGTCGGCGCGTAGGCGGCACCCTCGCCGACTACATCCAGAAGCGCTGCAACTCCCTGCTGGACGAGGACACCGTCCTTCACTTCTTCGTGCAGATCCTGCTGGCCCTCTACCACGTGCACAACAAGCTCATCCTGCACAGGGACCTCAAGACGCAAAATATTCTCATGGACAAGCACCAGATGATCGTCAAGATCGGCGATTTCGGCATCTCCAAAATCCTCGTCAGCAAAAGCAAAGCCTACACCGTGAGTCGCGCTTGGCTTTAGGCGCCGGTGTTCCGCCAAGGCCCGGTGAGCTCAAATTCTGGTATTTTCTATGTTGGCGTGGCTAAGAACTAGAGCGATGTTTGGTTTGGTAGTATTGCTGCGCGTGAACAAGGATGCCGGTTCGGTCCGCTCGCTTCTTTTCTGGAAAATAATGCCCCAACAAGCTCTGCCGTAAGCTGCGACGGGCAATCGATGCTAACGGCCAACCGCCGTC
The DNA here is from genome assembly GCF_059441005.1 of Hippichthys cyanospilos. Taxonomy (NCBI): domain Eukaryota; kingdom Metazoa; phylum Chordata; class Actinopteri; order Syngnathiformes; family Syngnathidae; genus Hippichthys; species Hippichthys cyanospilos. The sequence continues at coordinate 396,678 of NC_142379.1, forward strand.
CGCCCGTTACGGTAAATATCGTAAGTAAGAATAAAAGGCCCATTTTGAAGTCGGCGTTTATAGAAGGCGCCCGTGAGTTTGGCCTTCCGTTTGGGGAAACTTATCCGCGCGGAAACATCGTACTAGTATTTGAGAAGTTTTGTATTTTTTGAGAAGAAAAGAAAAACTCGATTTGTCTCATCGAAGCTGTACCAAAAAAAAAAAGTTCCACCGTTAGGATAAAAATCAGCGGTCGTATTACAGGAAGGACGCGCTCGATTTCCTCCTTGATAGCCGGGTACGTCGATTAGCGAAAGTATGGTCGAAGCAAAAAAGTCAAGCCGCTTTTTTCTACGTACGCAAATTCCACCTCCAAATCTCTTTTTCCTTCAATCGACGGCCGCGGGTCGTAGTTTTTGGGCGCCAGAAAAAAAGGAAGGTTCCGCCTTTTGCGGGCAAAAATTCAACGGGTGTGACTTTTCTTCCGCAGGTGGTGGGCACGCCGTGCTACATCTCTCCGGAGCTGTGCGAGGGCAAGCCGTACAACCAGAAGAGCGACATCTGGGCTCTGGGCTGCGTCCTGTACGAGCTGGCCAGCCTCAAGCGAGCCTTCGAGGCCGCCGTGAGAAACGCCGCCTCCCCCGAGTTCCCCCGAGGCCGCCCCGAGCGCCCGTCCCTTTTCTCTTTGGTCGGGCAGAATCTGCCCGCCCTGGTGCTGAAGATCATGAGCGGCGCTTTCGCCCCCATCTCGGAGCGCTACAGCCCGGAGCTGCGCCAGCTCATCCTCCATATGCTCCACCTGGATCCCTCCAAGCGGCCTCAGCTCAACGAAATCATGGCGCTCCCCGTCTGCGTACGCCCGCTGCTCAATCTCGGCACCGACGTCGGCAACGTCAAGATGCGCAGGTCGGGCGCCCGCGGCGGGCGAGTTACTTCCGAACCGGAAGGCGCCGTTTATGACCCGGCCCTCTTTTCCGGATTACGAGGCGCGCTTTCAATGAAGTCAAAAAGGTTTTGGGCGCAGGATCGAGAAGCCCCTGTCCGGCGCGCAGAGCGGGCCGCGCGGCAGAACCGGCGGGAGAGTGCCGACGAGCGGGTCCAGAGGTAGCGCGCGCGCGCCGTTTTCTTCTACGAGCCCGGGCCGCGGCGACCGTTCGCGGTCGAGTCCAGGGGATCGCGTCGGACGTCGCTTCGACGATGAGGATTATTGTTACCCCCGGAAACGGGCGGCGACCTGAAAGCGTGCCCCGGGTTGACGCCGACAGATGGCGCCGGCAAGTTGCGTTCCCTCCCGCCGTCGTCGGTGTACACGTGGGGCGGCGGCATCTCCTCCCCGCTACGCCTGCCCACGCTCAACGCCGAGGTGCTGCAGGTGTCGCTGGGACGCACGCAGAAGATGGCCGTCACCAAGTCGGGCCGCCTCCTGGCTTGGGAGGTGCGTGGAGACGCCCATCGGAAAAATGAGGCGTTTTCCCGGCCCGGGCGTCCCAATCGCCGGACTCCCATTTGTCCGGCCCGCGGCGCTCAAAAGTTTTTGCCCCCCCCCCCCCCGACGTGGTCAGGCGCCGTCGTCGGGCTCGGCCGAGGTCGGTCCGCCCGGAGCGGCGGAGCGGACGCAGCCGCAGTTCGTCTGGCGCTTCCTGGAGGGCCAGTCGGGGGTCAGCGTCAAATCCGTCTCCTGCGGGGATCTCTTCACCGCCTGCGTGACGGGTGAGTCGGCCGAGGCTTTTCCGAAGAAGCGGCCCCTAAAATGCTATTTTCCCTCGTCCCGCCGCACCTTTTGGCGCGATAGAAGAAGGAAAAAAAACAACTGCGGCTCACACGGTGGTCAAAGAGTTTTTCCAAAAATAGCTAGAGCAACGCTATGTCCCCTCTCTTATTCTTCGCGCTTTTATGAAATAGTTAGCCTTGCTCTACGTAAGGTCTGGCTTTCCGTCACGCGAACGCCGCGACTGTTAGGCGCGCGAGCCTATGATTTTTCTTTCCTATTGGCGTACGTTTGTCCTTTTGGTCGGCCGCGATAGCCAGCAAAGAGAAAAAGCTCACGTCGGGGCGGGAATTTATCGAGCGAATCGTAACGCGTCCGTCGCAATGATTCGCGAGCCGATGGATACGTTGCGGAAAACGGGAAAAGTCGCGGCTGACTTTTCAAGAATCTCGACAGCGAAACGCCCTCCGATTGCGGACCCGCCCCGCGAGTCGCCGTTACGCTGGCGACGTGTTCTCCGCCGAGCGAAGGATTCGAATGTCCTCCGCAGACAGAGGCATCATCATGACCTTCGGGAGCGGGAGCAACGGCTGCTTGGGTCACGGGAACTTTAACGACGTCGCGCAGGTACTCGCGGCGTCCGTCGTCGGCTTTCGCTTTTCGCCGGCGAGCGTCTCACGAGTCGCTCTGCCGCATCGGCCCAGCCCAAAATCGTGGAGGCGCTCCTGGGCTACGAGCTGGCGCAGGTGTCCTGCGGCGCGTCCCACGTCCTCGCCATGACCAACGAACGCGAAGTCTTCGCCTGGGGAAGAGGAGACAACGGTAACGGTCCGGAGGCGCGCCCGGGAAAGGCCCGGCGGCCCGGTGACGCCGGCTCCGGTGTGGCCGGCAGGTCGCCTCGGCCTGGCCGCGCAGGACGCCCGCAACTGTCCCCGGCGGGTGCCTTTGCCCGCCGGCTTTGAGGCCCGGCGGCTGGCGTGCGGCGTGGACTGCTCCATGATCATCGGCGCCGCCAACGGCATCGTGGCGTGCGGAAGCAACAGGTTTGCCCGCGTGCCACGCGAAGCGCGGGAAGTCAAACGCGAGGCCCGGCGCGCCAAATCTCTTTCCGGCTGGCTGAAATAGCAAACTTGCAAGTTGCGGGTTCCCGATCTGTCTTTTCAACGCTTGATACCAGCCTCCGATTTCAAAAGGAGGTCAGGCGCATTTCAAATGTGTTCATTTCAAATGCGGCCCGTGCTAAAAATCCGTTGGACGCCCTCGACTTGAAGTGTCACGGAGGTGTTTTTCGACCTCCCGCCCCGACCTCCCTCTCCTCCTGCCGACGACTTGGCGCGAGTCCCTCTGGCCGCCTCCCAAACGGCCGCCTTTTGGTCTCAGGTTCAACAAGCTGGGCCTGGACAAGATCACGTCCGGCGAGGAGCCCGGCCCCGCCGATCAGGTGGAGGAGGCGCACTCGTTTGCGGCCGTCCGCTCGGCGCCGCTCGACGAGGAGAACGTCGTCCGCGTCGACATCGGCGCCGCGCACTCGGTCGCCGTCGCAGGTCCGGCGGAGCCGTCGGACCCCGCTTTGCCAAGATGCTATGGACGCGCGCGATCGACCTGGGTCGCCCCCCAACCCCCTCTCTTTCCCTCCCTCCCTCCCTCCAGAGAGCGGCCGGTGCATCACCTTCGGCAGCAACCAACACGGGCAGGTGGGCCGCAGTTCCCGGCGGGGCGGCCGCGTTCCCTACCCGGTGCCCGGCCTGCAGGGCGTCACCATGGCGGCCTGCGGAGACGCTTTCACGCTGGCCGTCACTTCCGGTGAGTACGGGAAAGCCTCGCCGGAGAGCGGGTCGCCTCGAGCTCGACCGGTTGAGGCCGTCCCCCGCCCGCTGCCCGAAGCCGGTTGGTGGCGCCCGCTCGCGAGGAGCCCGCAGGCCCGTTCCGCGATTGCTCACGTCGTAGGAATTCCGCGAACGATCGCGCCCGTATGACATTTCCATGACGCGCGCCACTCGATCCGCCGCGGCCGTTCCTTAATGACGGTGAGAAAAGGCCGGCGTGACGGGTTGCCTTCACGTAAACCGCCGGCCCTTCGTATTACTCGGGACCAAAGTAGCTGCTGCCCCCTGCGTTACCGCAACCGATTTCGGCCCCCTTAAAAAGTGATTTGGGACTGCAGTCAATGAGTTCAAATGTTGATGTTTTTGTACGCCCGCCCGCCCGCCCGCGCGCTCGCCGACCTGACTTCCTGTCATATGTTGCTCTTGGCAGATGGCGAGGTGTACACGTGGGGAAAGGGCGCCCGCGGGCGCCTGGGCAGAAAAGAGGAGGACTCGGGGATACCCAAGGCCGTGCGGCTGGACGAGAGCCACCCGTACACCGTCGCCTCGGTGGCTTGTTGTCACGGCAACAGCCTCCTGGCGGTCAAACGTACTATTTTGCCCGTTTTTTCGGGGGGTGGGGTGGGGGGGGACTCTTTGGGTGCCGCGCATGAGAATTCTCATCTTTTAAAGTACGGCGAGACGAATCCGTTCCGCCGTTGGGATCGGAACGCCAATCGGCCGCGTGGCGGGCGATCCGCGTCCATGTCGATTAGCCGATGCGTGCAAAACCCCAAGATTGGATATACATCTTAAAAATTGCAAAGTAAACAGTATATTAAGTGCTACCTATATATAATATACACGTATCGAATGAAATAAGATGATAAATAAAGAAATATATCCAGGACTGGACCGGCATCGCAGCCACGTAAGTGAGTAAGCGGCGACGCGGTAATGACGTTGGCCCGGCGGACGCCTGGCGGTCGCGCGCGCACACTGACCGCCGCGTTTGAGAAACTGAAGTTGTTTTTGATGCCGTGAGGCGAAAAAAATGGCGTAAAGAGGGGAGGAAAAAACCTCGCGGTCCACGCCTTCAGATGAAAAAACCGTAAGGCGGGACGGCGTAAAGCGGGGGTAGTCATAAAAAGAAGAAATGATGCAATTCTTATCAAGTAGATTTCTTTTCTAGGTGGTGCTTATCTAATACTATGCCAAAGGTCAAGTTCCATGTTAAAAGAGCACATTGCGCCGAGTGACGTTAAAGTCCGTTTGCCAGCCCGGGTTAAAGGGGCTCAATGGGGCACAGCGTCGAGCGTCGAACGTCGTTGCCGCGAGCCGCGACGTTCGGACCGGGCCGGCGTTTGTGAAAGCCGCTTTCGAGTCACGCCTCGGCTCATCCGTTGGTTTTAGCAAAAACAAGGGTCGGTTTCCAAATACGCTTTTTTCCGACCGAGGCTATCCGACACCCTCGGCCAACGCTTGTCTAATGGGGAGGCGTTTGGAACGTAAAACGGGATCTTGCCACCGTTTTTAAGTGGTCGGCACTCTCGGTTCGGTGGCGCGACGTCACCACATTTCTTTCTTTTTTTCGGCCCGCCGACCCGATCCGCCGTTTTGTTTTGAAAGGAGCGCTCCGATCCAACGCTTGTCAGATCGCCGGGCGATTTCCAGCCTTTGCGGGCCGACTAGAAGAAGCCGGCGGATCCGTTGTGAATGTGAAAAGCGGGGAAGGCGGGATTCAATTCTCCCGGAGCCCGCGCGGCTGGAGCCGAGATCACGGCGCCTTACCGTTCAATAAGCGGCGGAGATGTTGTCGAGACGTTGCCCAAATGTTGGCCCAAATGCCGTATTTTGGCCCAAATGTTGGCCCAAATGCCGTATGTTGGCCTTGGTTTTTGGGGAAGAAAAGCGCGTCTCGCCGCCCCGTCCTTCATTGGCGTTTCTCCGGTCCCGTTTCAGCTTTGCCGGACGAAGCCGCCCCGAGATGAAGCCGGCCCGAACTCGGCGACCCGCTTGACCTCGTCCACAAAAAGTACGGCGACGCCTCCGGCCCGTCGGAGCGGAAGAACCCGGGAGGTTTTGGACAAGGTCTGGGTGCGCGTCTTGTTTTTGTTTTTTCGCGCTGGGAAAACGTCACCGGGTTTCCAAATGGCCATCCGCCTTCGTAGAAGTAAAAAAAAAAACAAACCCAAACTTTTTGAAACATAGCTTCACGTAATCACGCGCAAGACTGTCCTTCCAGAACACATTATTCTAGAAAAGAGACATGAGAAGAAATAAACGTGGTGAGTTAGCTCCTACGTTGTCAAATAGCCTATTTTGCACGCCATAAGGTTGACGGCGCGCCTTTTAATCCGCCGTGCCTTTTAATCCGCCGTGCCTTTTAATCCGCCGTGCCTTTTAATCCGCCGTGCCTTTTAATTCGCCGTGCCTTATAAACCGCGGCGCCTTATAAAGCGCGGCGCCTTATAATCCGCCGCGCTTTGCAATCCGCAGCGCCTTGCGATCCGCAGCGCATAAACGGCGGCTTTTCATTTTCGGACGATTTCACGGCCAAGACAATTCTTCAATTTTGACCTCTGCATTTCAGTCATAAATGTGTTTTTTACAATCAACCATGTTCTATATTTTGTAATGCTCCAATTTTGTAGCAATTTATTTGGGGACAAGGCGCAAAAAGATATCATTGATCAAATACGGTTTTGAAATCACCAAAACAATATTCAGTATTTGAAAGGTTTTTGCTTGCAACGTGATTAAAAAAAATGTACTAACCCTTTTTTAAGCGCATATCCTTTTAAACTTTGAATTTGTCTTGGTTTCAATGTCGTCAAGGGCTATTTTTTGTCGTTCCTCAGCTAGCGCTTTCCGCAAATCATCCTGAGTCTTCATTTCCGAAGATCTATGAATAAAGTGCGACCGACTTATCTAATTGTGTCGACGGTGTTCCCTTGAGCGCTGCTCCATCTAGTGGCTGCGTAACGCGAGCCCAGCCACGACTGTAGCTTCTATTCTATGCGCCTTATAATAAGGTGCGCCCTATATATGAAAACGTGCTTTATAATAAACCATTCATTAAAGATGAGCTTTATACTGCGGTCCAATGTTGCATTTCCGTTTAGATCAAATCATGCTAAAAAGCATGTCTTTCCAGAATTTTCGTCATGCGAAATACTTCGGTTGTGTGCCAGTGAGAAAAATTCTTCTCACCTTTTTTTTTTTTTTTTAATGAATAGATAAACGACACGAATGGCCAGCCTTCCTTTTAATATTAAACCATCAAGCTCTGTGGCGTAGTGATTTATTTTGTCGACCGAGCTTCCTGGGGAAATGGAAGCTTTCGCCCAGGAAAGTGGGGCAGCGCTTTTGAAAATTCCCACCCTAAAATGAGAGTAAGCCAGTAGAACTTGATTTTTGGTCGACAGTCCTCTTCCGTTCCGTCGTCCGCGCGGGGAACCTCCTTCACTGATTGGATGGGCGGGGCGGGGCGGGCTGCAGTTATGACGCTAGCGTTTTAACCGTGTCATGATCACATCATTGCCAGGATACTTTATTATAGAAGTACAATACAACAATGATGAGGATTTTTGTTGCTTTCTTTTTGGGGTGGGGGGTGGGGGGGTCCTCTAACAAGGAGCCATCGCAGGCCGTTAGCAAAGCAACGGGTGGAGCGCGGTGAAGGCGAGCCGCCGCCGTCCGGGGTCACGTGCGCCGCCGGCCACCGAAAGGCCCGCAAGAGCGTAAAAGCGCTCCGTCCGGGACGCCGACGGAGATGGCGACGGCGCTCGGCGGAAAGGCCCGTCCGGTCGGAATGTCTCAGCTCCTCTCGGAGTCGTCGGTGCCGCGCGCCTGGCACCGATCTTCAACATTCTCCGCCTGCGATCGTTTATCAAAATCCACACTGTTTATCACCCTTTAACTGCCGGCTCCATCGGATTTTTATTCCTCAGGAAAATCAAATCTCTGGCGCATGTTATTTGTTTCTTAGTCTAGGATACTTGGAAAGCGAGTGCAAAAATGTCTCGCTTCCATTTCCGCCAAGAAACAGCACGCGCATAGCTCATCGACCGCCATACTTGTACCAAAACGTGTCAGAGAAGTGAAAATGATCAGCACACGCCGGTAGCAATCGGTCTCCTCTAGTAAGACGCATATATCGTCAACATATTTGCGCAGTGCTCGACGGTTAATCGTACGAGGCGAGACAGTGGGCCCGGTAACGGAAAGCTCGCCGAATGCCGCTAGAACGCGGAGATCGCTGTGGCGCCATTTCCTCTTATTGCTACCTTTCCCTTTTTGAAAAGCTGCGGGACGCGTTGTCCCAACAGGGGTGAAAGGGTTAAAAGGAGCTTTTCCAATAGTTCTGACTTTCCCGTTTGACTTTTCTTCAGACTCCACTTCATAATCTTGCCTTCGTTGCACACCGAGTGTCTTTTACGTGTTTTAACGCAGCGTCGGGAAAAAAAAAAAGGAATAAATGACGTGGCACGTTTCCGCGTTGCCATTGTTTCCCCGGCGATGACGCGACAATGACGTCACGGTCGAGCAACACGGCAGGTGAAAACGTTATCACCTTGTGAGCGAGCGTACGCGTGTGCCGCCGTCGCGGACAACCGGGCATACCGTTCAATGCGAATTTGTAGCCGTTCACGCGCGAAGCGGAAAGCCTTTTCCCTCATTCGGCTCTCCTTTTGTTTTGCACTTGCGCCTCGAGATGGCGGTGTTACGCTTCTGCTTGAAGATACGTGAGTGTCTCGTCTCTGTTTGTGTGTGAATCGGAAGCCGCGGCCAGCAAGCAAATGCGCATCCTGTCTAATTGGCTGATGTCGGAGCGAAATGGAAAAGCTCGCGCGCGTTTCCGCGCACAAAAGCGACATTGTCGAGGAAACGCTGTGTGTGTGTGTGTGTGTGTGTGTGTGTGTTGGGGGGGGGGATCAAATGGTGCGAACGGCTTCCTGACTCCTCCTGCTCAGAGGAGGAGGAGGAGGCGGGCCCGGGTGCACCTAAACAGTCGGAGGGCTCCGGTCCCGCCTTCATTCGCTCCGCCAGTCCGTCTGCGTGTCTGTCGGCGCCGCGCCAGGCCAGGCCAGGCCAGTCCAGTCCCGGCCGGGCCGAGCGAGCGAGCGAGCGAGCGAGCGAACGAACGAGCCGCTTCTGCTGCGCCTTTCAGCTCGGCGAGCGATCCCCTGATATGAGCCCTCGCTCGGCGTGAGGACGACGACGAGGGGAAGCAGGCCGCGAGAACGCCCGAGCCGCAGCCGCGCCGAGCCGAGCCGCGGCCGCGCCGAGCCAGCACCAACCATGCCCGGCTTCGACTACAAGTTCCTGGAGAAACCCAAGCGACGCTTCCAATGCCCGCTGTGCAGCAAGGCCATGCGGGAGCCCGTCCAAGTGTCGACGTGCGGACACCGCTTCTGTGACACCTGCCTGCAAGAATTCCTCAGGTACGGGGGTACGGGGGTACGGGGTACGGGACCCGCGGCCGCCTGCGCTTTTCGCCCGCTTTTCCAGCCTATCGATAGATCGACGCCGCCTCGAGGCGCGCGCCCGCCCGCGCGGTTTCGGTTGAGCTTGGGTAAATAAAGGCGGTAGTAGGCGTGTCCCGCTCACCTTTCGGCACGACGACACCGGCTCCCTTCTCTCCCGGGCCCGAACGCGCACACGAAAACAAAGCAAAAAAAAACAAACAAAAAAACGGCGCGCCGCGCGGACGAAAGCCGGATCTCCGGCGATCGTTTCCATCCGCGCTTCGGGTTCTCGAATCGTCGAGAAGAAAGAAACGCCAGTGTTGTGTACGCGGGTGTCCGCTCGGGTCAAAGGTTCTGTTGACGCTCGGCCGCTACACGTGCCCAGCGTCTGCAAACGCCTTCCAAGCCGCCAGCGACTGCTCCGACTGCTCCGACTGCTCCGCGCTTCCGTGTAGAAGGAAACAACGCAACGTCGTTTTTGTCGACCAGCCTCTCCTTTGTTAGGAATCTAGCCGCTACTTTATTCAAAACTATACAGATTAGAAAAAGATTGACACTTTGGCCTGACCCTTTTGCCTTCTTTCTCTGTTCACTTCTCTTTGGGTACCTCGAGTTTCATTTGGAGCTTTTGATCCCCGCGCAGTCTCGGAAAATGACGACAGCGCCGACGGTACCTTGAGGGCGCCGGCGGCCTTAAAGCCGCGCCCCCCCGGGAAAGAAAACTGTTTGCTTTATCTTGAGATCCGTGAGATTTGCTATAAGTAGCTAAGAGTGGATCGTTACGTCCTCTGCCAACAAACGTCGGCGTACTTTCGATCCCGTCGGGATTTTCCCGTACCTCCGCCGGCATTCGGCTGTTTGATACCTGAATGATTACTGTCGGGTTCTGGGAAAATGCTTATCGAATTGAAGAAATAGCCACGTTGCGCCGATCGCTCATTAAAGAAACAAAGAAAGAGTAGAAGGCGCAAGTCTCTGTCCGCCCTCCTCGCGGGCAAAAAAAGCTACTCGTCTTCCTTCTGGTTTGTTGTCTATGAAATATTCCAGTTTGCCCGAGCCTGACAATTGCCACGGAGGTGCTAATGGCGCAGGTTTTTTGGTTGACCTTTTTATTGGCTCGAATAGAGAAAATGAACCACTCTTTCTGCCGTCCATGTTTGCCTCTCAGGCAATACATTTTTTTTTTTTTGTTAGCCCAAGGATAAAGCACTTGAAATGATTCCCCCCGACGTCGCTGGCGTCTTCAAAACGAGCGTAAACGCGCGCTGGCTTTAATGCCGACCGCCGGGGCGAAATGCCTTAAAGTCTGGTTCCGACGCTCGGAGCTCAAAGACGGACGACAAAAGCGATACTCGCGCCTATATGCTTAATCCCCTGCGAAAAGTAACAAAACTGCACTCGGCATAGTCGCGTGCGGTACTTGTGAAAGACTTCTTTGTTTGCGGCTGCGCGACCGTACCGTACTGCCCCCCGGTGGCCGAGTCACAACGCCCCCGGACCGGAAGCGTGTTCATTGTTTGCATTCGGTTCACCTTCGCCTTGAGCGCTCGTACCGCAGTGCTTCTCGAAGCCGGGACCCCCCGGGGTCCTTGGCCTGACTGCGGGGGGGGGGACGGACGGACATATTTTCACCTTTTTTAAAAGTCCGGACATTCAACCCCGGACGCTTAAATGTCGAGTTGATACTCAAGTGTCCGGAAATGAACGTATTAACGGTAAGCACGGAGCTAATACGAAAGTATTCCGTATTGAACGTCCGGACTCTTGAAAAACGCGAAAATGCATCCCTGGCACCGGATCGGCTCATTTTATAAATATATATACAGTTGCTGCCATTGGCTTGACCTCTTTTTCCTGACGTGTATGCGCACTGATGAGCGGGTATCCGGGGCAAGAGAAAAATGCCCCGGGCACTTTTTTGCAAGCGAGATATTCCAATTACTGGAGGACTCCTTTCAGCCCTACTTCACGCCGCTTGAGAAAAAAGACATGTATTGGCAAAAAGGAAAAAAAACAAGGAATTCAACCGCAAGTGGGATTGTTGAACATTGTCCGCTCAACTTTTTGGTGGAAAAAAACAAACGCGTTTTATATTGTTGATATCGTGACGACATAAAAATCTAATTGGGCAACTACGCCGCAAGGCGATTGATATGTTTTTTTATCGTGGACCGACTTTGAAAGGCTCGTAATGTCACGCGCGTTGACTTCCATCCCTTAAGACGTTTAGTGGCATCGGCCCTATCCGTGCATATATGCTTTCTAAGGCGGTTTCATTTTTTACATTCAAAAAAAATTGGTAATAGCTGTTCAGTGCTGCAGATTTGGCAGACATAAGCTTACGCGTGGCATGAAATCAAAGGCTTCCCCTCAGCTAAATAGAAGCGTTCCTGCAACATGGAGTTCTTGGATCCAAGCCTTTTTTTTTGTCAACTACAAGTCCCACAATGCACAGCAGAGAAGCACCCCGTCCTGATTTTTGAAGACTTTTGCATGATCGGAGTCCAGGAAAAGCCAATCGATGAAGTCATTGAAAGGCTGGCAAACTTGCCCCCCCTTCCCCCGCGCTTTGCGGTTTGTTGTTTTTCTCGGCGGTCCACGAAAGAGCGGAATCTTCGGCTCGCCCTCCCTTCAACCTTCGTCTCGGTTTGTTCCACACACCCCCAAAATTTGACCACGTGTTTTCGAAATGGTCAAAACGCTGCGCTTTTTGTCTGCGTGGCCGCTTGAGTTCAGCCGAACCGGTTTGCTGTTGTTTTCGTGGCCTTTTAGAAGGGGGGGGGGGGGGGGGGGGGGCGCAACTCAAGGCAGGCGCGGTCGAGCGAAGACGCCCCGAGGGGAACAAACTCGGCCGCAAAGAGGAAGCGGCGGGGCTGGCGCGAGCCGCCGAGGGCCGCTCCAAAGCGGAAGCCGTCGGGAGCCGAGGGCCGCTCCAAAGCGGAAGCCGGACTCCCGCCTGAAAGTTAGCCGCGTGCTCCTTAGCGGCTCAAAGGGTGGGCCCGGGCGCAAAGAGGATTTAGCGCGCGCCGCGACCTACGCGCCCATCCGGGGGAGGGGGCTAGCGGGCCGCTCGCTGCCTTTTTTCAATCCCTCCCCTTAAGCCCACCTCCCCCTAATTTTGTCAAGGCTTTGAAAGTGAACCAACGAATACGTTCTCCTTCGACCGCTCCGATTGTTTTATCCCCACATCTGTAGCTCCCGTTTATTCACAGCCGCAAAAACGTGGAAAAATTCCGTGGAAAAAAGCTTTTATACGGTCCAAAATCGGACGCCGGTTATTTTCGGACACGGAATCGGCCTGGTCCGTCGGCCATCGCGCCCGAATGTCGGAATCGCCGCATTTTGAAATTTGACACGCTTGTGCTTTTTGATTCTTTCGTGATACGGTGAAAAAAATCCGGGGACTTTCCATCATTTGCAACACGGTGGCGGTCCAGAGCGACAGGAACGATGTTGAGATTTGGATTTTTGTGGCGTATCGCTCGTTGGGATTTGGCTTTTTGTGTTGGCGGATCGCTCGTTAGGATTTGATTTTTGCGTTGGCGTATCGCTCTTTGGGATTTTGATTTTTGCGGCGAATCGCTCGGCCCCGCTTGGCTCCTCCTGGCGTGTGCGGCGTCTCCTCCGTAGGTCACCGCTAACTCCGCCTAGGAAGATGAAAGAAAAAGTTTGCTGAAAGTAGAAGGTTGCGCAAGACGGCGCGCGAAAGCCACCCACGCTCGTTGTCACTTCCTTCACGGGCGGGCCGGCGCGCCCGCCGCCACCCTTGCGCGAGCGCTCGCCTCATTGGCTTCCTCCCCCCGCCCGGGTCAGAAGGCCGCCGCCTCGGTCGCTCTCGCTCGCCTCATTGGCTTCCTCCCCCCGCCCGGGTCAGAAGGCCGCCGCCTCGGTCGCTCTCGCCCGGCCGCTCTCGCCCGGCCGCTCTCGCCCGGCCGCTCTCGCCCGGCCGCGGCTTCCGCTAAGCCACGGCAAGGGATTTTTAGCGGATATTTGAGGGTATTTTTGAGTCGGGACGTGCGTCAATCTCTTGCCATTCAGGTTTGTCCACTCCTCAAGTCTCTCCCTGCCATCGGTGAGAATAGTCGTAAAAATCCCAATTCTATTCTTTGACGCTCTTGGCATTGATGGAAACCGCAGGTGTCAAAGTCAAGGCCCGGGGGCCGGATCCGGCCCACCGCCTCACTTTTTGTGGCCCTTCAAATGCTGATTTGTACTTTCCGCTTCTTCGTGTCTGATTGAAATTGACGTTGCCTTTCGCGCAGCTCCGCCCTACGTGAGCGACCTATGTGATGGTTTTGTTTTGCTTCCCTTTGGCGCGGCGCCATCTAGCGGATGCGTAACGCAAGCCCGCCGCTACCGCGGCCTCGCGGCGTGAAGAATACGCTAGTTGAAGGCGTAACGTGGCGGAAGTTTCTAATCCGGCGGAGCGGGCTTTTCCGTATATTGGAGGGGGCTTTTGAAGGCGTCCAGGTGTGAGCCTTTGGAAAAGCATGAAGGGCGCCATTGAAATGGCTCGCGGCCAGCTGCGGCCTCCCGCGGCCCGACTGACTGGCTCTCTGTGCGGACGGAGGGACATTGGGAGACATTGAGGCGTCGGGCGCAGGTGTCGGGGCGGGGCCGCTTCCCGAGCGGGGCGCACACAGACGGCCTTGTGCGAAGGCCGCCTTCGGCGACTTGTCTTTTGGAAGCGCGAGCCCGAACCTCGGCTCCAAACTCGGGCTGTCTCCGGCTCCGATTTTTGACGGCGGATACTTCTATCCGTTGTTCGGTGACGTGACGTGACCGTTGGTTGTTTCCTCGCCAGCGACCGGAATTGGCGTCATGTTAGGCTTAGGGGTTAGGCTTAGGGGTTAGGGTTAGGGGTGACACTCGCGGCCTCTTGGTTTCAAGCTTACTGAGCGCCGCAGTAATCGGGCGTGACCGCCAGATGGGACCCTCGCTCTCCGTAGCTACCCAACATGCGACGTCTTGGCGCCCGAGGAGTTCATTTGCGTCAAGGTCCGTTACAATGACAAAACCCGGCGTCTCGCCAACAAACCAGACGATCGCTTTTCGCATTTTCATCTTTACCGGTTTCATCCGCACTTGCCGCCGACGATTGACCTCGTACGACTAACAAATTGCTCTGTTAAATATGTGTTTTATGCGAGTATGCACACTTTGGGCTGTCGCGTCGCGTTGCTAGCGCCTCCTTAGCACTTCGGCAATGACATCGCAGGAAGCGCTCGGCGTGACCCCAAAACTAAAAACTAAACTTACATTCTCAAAATAAGGCCAAAAATAGAGATTGGACTTAAATAAAAACATACACATTAAAGGTATCAAAGTGCCTGAAAAAACAAGACAAAATTGAGAAGGAATGCAGTACCGTTAATCCCTAAGCATTTTCCATTTATTGAAAAAATGGAAACGAGTCGGCTCATTTTTGACATACAGTACGTAATCATCTCGCCGGCCGGATCGAAGCCGTTTCCCGCGGCCCGTGTGTGGGACACCCCTGGCCTAGAGGTGTACTCGCGTGGATCTATAGACGTGTTGTATCTGCATACGCTTGAAGGAAGCTCGCTAACAGTGCGGGCGGGCGCGCGCAATCGGCACGCTAGCAATTTTGCTCTCCTGTTGGCCGGGACGGAGGCGCGCTTTCCTCCCCGACGCGCCTTTGCGATAGGCCGGGCCGCGCAAGAATTCCGGCGGATTAGCGCCCCCCCCTCCAATCTGGCCTCCGAGGCCCCGGCTAAAATTAGACGCGCCATCTGTGATGAAACGGGCAAATTTCACACGCGCCCGGCTCTCGCGGCTTCCGGGGCAAACGGCGAAACGTCTCCGAAGCCTGCCCGCCGCTAAGTTAGCTTAGCTGAAGCGCTCCAAATCGAGGTTGACCGACCCGGACGTAAAACCGTCCCGGGGGCACCTTAAGGTGCTTTCAAGACGTCGCCCTGATACTATAACCTTTGCGCCTTTACGGAGGAAGGGGTGGGGGCTACGCTACGCCACTCACTAGAAATGATGAAATGAGCGGCTAAATCCATTTCTTGATGAGGTACGCCCACCCAAAGCATGAAAGAAAAGGCGCAAAGAACGCTCTGCGTCGGCTCCCTGCTGGAGATGGAAGCCAGGGAAACGGGCCAGACATCCACGCGCGCACATGCTCGTGGTAGTAGTAGTAGTTGTAGTAGTAGCAGCGGTAGTGTGAGTAGGGTAGGTTTCCACAAAAAGTGTGGAAAGCGCCGTCTCAAATCGCCGCTTGGATGAAAAAAAGGAAATGGGCGGCGTGAAAAAAAGTGGCAGGCGGGCACCCGTTCTGGAGAAATCTAGCATTTGGGGTTCAAGTGAACATTTTAGGGCCCCTTTGCTTCTTTCCTTCGGCCCCTTAAAAGAAGAACTCTTTTGGGGCGGGGGGGCAGATTTACCGCGTAACATGAAACGAGGCGGCCACGCCCGTCCCGACGGGCCCCGCGAGAAGTATGGAGGAGGAGCGGGCCGTCGGAATCATAAGTGGACATTTGACAGTCACTTTGTAGAATTCCAAAGTTTATGCCGAGAATTTGGAGCGCATGTAGTAGACAAAAGGGAATTTCCGAATGTGGTTTTGGGCCTGGCGTGGCGGTGGCAAAGTTGAACGCCGGCCTATTCAAAGCGCAAACTCTCGGGTGTGCGGCCGAAGTTGAAAGCGGCAAACGCGGCGCTCGCGCGTACTCCACACCGGCACGGAGTCCCAACCTTAAAGAAAATGGCACCGGGCGGGAGCGTTTCGAGCCCATATTTGATGACGGCCTTTGTGTCTTGTTCTTGCAGCGAGGGAGTCTTCAAGTGTCCCGAAGACCAACTGCCTTTGGACTACGCCAAGGTAGGACTGACTTCATTCGCGCCGGTCTTCTTGTGTTCGTTTGGCATTTTCCCCTGGAAAATTGCTTCATATTTTAAGCATCCCGTTAACTCTGTCAGTGCCGAGCGTCATCGGAAAAGCCCACTTCGAGAGCGCCGGTATAGTTGGTATTTTGGGGGGGGGGGTTATTTTGAGCTTGTAGGTTCACTCGAGTTTAGTTTGGGCTCACGTCAAGTGCTTCCTGCGTGATGTCATTGCTAAACTTTTTAAAGACACGCCTACGGGATCGAACGAGTTAAAACGGCGCTTGGTAGAGCGCCTGTCGAGAAAAGGACATCACGAATTGAGAGCAAATGAATCGGAACGCGAAGCACTTGATTCGCACGCCTTTACGTTGCGCGCGTACGATTGACGAACGGCGCACACCTCGAACGCAAGCGCGCCAACGCATTCGGGACTCGGCTTTTGCAGATCTACCCGGACCCGGAGCTGGAGCAGCAGATCTTGGCGCTGGCCATCCGCTGCATCCACAGCGAGGAGGGCTGCCGCTGGACCGGCCAGATGAAGCAGCTGCAGGTGACGACGGCGCTCGCGAACGTTTGCGCCGCTCCGACCGAAGCGATCTTGCCGACGGACCGGGAGGATCGCGGGCGTCCCGACCGAGATGGGCGTCGGCTTTTCTCTCTCTCGCTTCAAGCGATCCCGGTCGTTCGAAACTTTGAATATTCATTTGGCTCCAGAGTGAAAACAACGGATGATCCGCGCTATCCCGTTTCGATTGTAAAGCCGAAGGACTTGAGGCGGGGGTGGAGCTTTCCGCCCGCTCAGACCGATGGGCCGAAGCTTCTCGGCGTCACGTTGGTCCAAACGCGGCTCGTCGCGCCTTGACGCCCCGCCTTATGTCCGACCCCCGCAGGGCCACTTTTCCACGTGCGCCTTCAACGTGATCCCCTGCCCCAACCGCTGCTCGGTCAAGCTGACTCGCCGCGACCTCCCCGACCACCTGCAGCACGACTGCCCCAAGCGCAAAGTCAAGTGCGAGTTCTGCGGCAGCGAGTTCACCGGCGAGGCCTACGAGGTAAAAACGCAGAACGGAGGGGGGGGGGGGCCGGCTTCCGGGGCACCCGGCCTAGCGTCAAGAAGGCGGGCGGGCGTGAAAAGCGCTCTTTGTGACGGGCGCTTTTGGAAATGAGCTGACTCAGGTCCTTCCCCGTCGCCGCGTGAGCGCCGTACTGCTAATATGGTGAAAACAAGGACGAGCCGGCTGCCCCAACTGTTTTCCCGCAAATATTCCTTTGCGCGCCTCCCCCAGGTTGCCCGTATCCATGCTCAAAAAAAAAAAAAGCGGAAAACCTGCAGGATACCGGCCCTCCAGGACCGAAGTCTGACGCCTGCGCTTTACGCCTTTCAATGACAAACGTTATGGGAAAAGGCAATAGAGTGCCTGAATATTTAGCGTCTTGGCTCATCTTTCAAGGCCCGCGGAACCTTCTGCGCTAATATGAAAGATTGCTTTTCATTCCTTACTCAGAATTATGCGGGAATCAGCAACCTTTTGAAAGCGAGAGCCACTTTCGTCACGTTAACCATTTCTCACAATGGTTAAGGAACAGCCGTAGTGTCGTGTAAATGCCGTACCTGTATAATTGTTTGTCAAATGACGCTCACGTTTACCACCTCAGATTAGATCATCGCGCGCGAGTCGAGGGTGTCGGGCTAGCCTCCAAAAAAGAACCTATTTGACGGGAATTTTTGAAGACGAGAATTTTCGTCCACAACGCTAAAGGGTTTATGTGAAATGCTTTTGATATAAAGATTGCTCAAAATTCTGCGCCGACCGACCTCCAAAGTAAGGCAAAAAAGGTTGAAAGAAAAAGGCAAAGGTTTGATGGTAAAAATCTTCAAATGTGCGGCGGATTTAGAAAAATGGAGTCACTTGAGAAAGGCGCAAATAAAAGCCCGTTTGATTTGCGAGGGCGGAGGACGAAAGAGGCTCGCGCGGCCACCCCGAACCGCGACCTGGCAGAGACCGCCGCCGGACGCGTCCCGAGTGCGGCGCGAGGCGCTCGGCTCCTTTCCCCGCTAATGCCGTCCGTCCCTCCCTCCCTCCCTCCCTCCCTCCGTGTCGTCCAGAACCACCAGGGCGCGTGTCCCCAGGAGAGCGTCTACTGCGAGAACAAATGCGGGGCGCGGATGATGCGGCGGCTGCTCTCCCAGCACGGCCTGGCCGAGTGCCCCAAGCGCACGCAGCCGTGCAAGTACTGCGGCAAGGAGTTTGTCTTCGACACCATCCAGGTCGGTTTCCCTCCGCCCAGTCGTGGAAAGGTCAAGTCGATCAGCGCCGCGTTCCTCGGTTTCTGCACTCGGACGTCGCCGCTAATATCAAACTACCGAATCTTCCCGGATGCGGGCGCTGGAAAGCGAAGGCGTTGCTTTTCGGGGGCGGGGCCTTCACGGATTAAGAGCGCGCGCGCGCGCGCGCGCGCGGGGTGGGGAAAAAGGGCTTCCGAGTCGGCCGGCGGCGCCTTTCAAACGTCCGTCCCCCCTCCGCAGAACCACCAGTACCACTGCCCTCGCTTTCCGGTCCAGTGCCCCAACCAGTGCGGCACGCCCAACATCGCCCGCGAAGACCTGGCCAACCACGTGAAGGACAACTGCGGCAGCGCCTTGGTTCTCTGCCCCTTCAAAGACGCCGGCTGCAAACACAGGGTAAGTCCGGGAACCACGCGTCGAAGGAGCGAAGGAGGGGTGTCCGGGGTCGGGCCGACCCCGGACACCCCCGAGCCGTCGGGAGGGAAGTCGGGGCCGGGCCGGACCGACCCTCGGCCGGCCGCCGCCCACTCTGCGGTCGGTTCCCCAGTGCCCCAAGCTGGCGGTCGGGCGGCACCTGGAGGACAGCGCCAAGTCGCACCTGACCATGATGTGCAACCTGGTGGGGCGCCAGCGGCAGGAGATGGCGGAGCTGCGGCGGGAGATGGAGGAGCTGTCGGTGGGCCACGACGGCGTGCTCATCTGGAAGCTGAGCGACTACTCGCGCAAGCTGCAGGAGGCCAAGCTGCGCAGCAACCACGAGTTCTTCAGCCCGCCCTTCTACACGCACCGCTACGGCTACAAGCTGCAGGTGTCGGCCTTCCTCAACGGCAACGGCAGCGGCGAGGGCTCCCACCTCTCCGTCTACATCCGCGTGCTGCCCGGCGAGTACGACAACCTGCTGGAGTGGCCCTTCGCCTACAAGGTCACCTTCTCCATCCTGGACCAGAGCGACCCCTCGCTCTCCAAGCCGCAGCACATCACCGAGACCTTCAACCCGGACCCCAACTGGAAGAACTTCCAGAAGCCCTGCGCCGCCCGCAACTCGCTGGACGAGAGCACCCTGGGCTTCGGCTACCCCAAGTTCATCTCGCACGAGGAGATCAAGAAGAGGAACTACGTCCGCGACAACTGCGTCTTCGTCAAGGCTTCCATCGAGATCCCCCAGAAGATCATGGCTTGAGAGCCGGCCGGCGGGCGCCCGCCTTCCCTTTGTTTACGCGCTCCCGCGGCCCCGGCCCGGCCCGGCCCGGCCCGGCCCGGCCCGGCCGCGCCGCCCCGCCCTCCTTCACCCTCTATGCAAACTCCGGACCGGCTTCTCTGGACCTAAATAAAGGAGGGGTCCGAAGCATCTCGTGTCGGTCTTCGGATGAGCGCCCCCCGCCCCCGTCCCGGAAGCGGACGAAGACATGTGAGGGTAACCCGCTCCCCCCTGTCTGGAAGGTTTCGTTTAGCGACAAAAGAGCTGAGCCCGCTCGGAGAGAAAGTCCGTTTGATTGGGATCCAAACGTGCATTTAAGAGGGAAGGAAAAAGCCATGTGGCCTTTTTATATCTCCAGGATGAGCCTGCATGAGAGGGCAAAGGGAACACGTACGTGCATGCTACATGTGCTAACGCCCGGACCGCCTTTTGTACCCGTTCTCATGAAAGTCCCGTTGCTATTTTGCCCCTCCCCCTCCCACCTATTTTTGAAGAGTTCTACAAATAGTTTTGATGATTATTGTTTCTTTTTTTTTGTAAACAGAAAATGTGAACATCGTGTACGGCTGCGCTAACCTGTTCATCCGGATGACCCTTGACATTTGGCCGCGTGTCGTTTTCCATGCGCCCGGGTCGCGTTCATCTCCGACTGCGCGGACGACTGTGTAATTTACATTTGCAGCCCGATGTGTGAATAAGTCGTGTACACATACAGAAGCACATTGTCTTTTGTCTTAGAACATATGCCTGCGCGCACGCACGCACACGCACACACACACGCACACACACTGATTTGCTCATAATGCCAGCTGATATTTAGTGATTGCAAAGACATTTTTGTACGATTCTGTATTTTTAAGAAAAAAAAATCTGATCGTTTTATACTTCTTTTATTTGGGTTTGAGAGTCAGGGTCAACTTGAAGTTTCTGTTTGTCCATTTGTCTGTGCGTCTCGAGTTTGAGCCACGCGTCTTGTCTATTATTTTCCTCCGTTCTGAAAAAAAGTATTTATTTTAAAGTGCTGCCGCACCGCCAGTCGATGCAGATGGCGCGGAAAACGTTTTAATGTGTCGTTTGATGAGTGCTTGATTTCATAACTGAAATAAAAAAACAAAAAAACATACTGGATTGTGTTTTAAAGGTGTCTTTAATTCCTTTGTTTCGATTTTGGGATTAACATGCACTATATGAAAATAGGGAGTCCTTTGTTTCGATTTTGGGATTATCGTGCACTATATGAAAATAGGGAGTTCTGGGAAATTCTACAAGATTGAGAAAAAAAAACATCCAATAGTTAAATATTATTAATAAAACAACTGCGACTGGTGTAACGCAATTTTTTATCATAAAGACAACGTCTGCGGTGGGTGTAATGCTCGCCATCGTCTCGTACGTTATGGGCGGTCCCTGTACCTTACCAATATGGCGGCCGCCAAACGCGCGCTAACTGTTCCCTTGACCATGAAGGTGTCAAAGTCTTTATTTTTTCAATTACATTTCAGATGAAGAACTTGCCCATTCAAATACCCACGTCAACATTTTCTTTGAGGAAATGTGTCATCTTGAATTTCGTCTCCAACGCGCGTGCGTCTTTCCGTCATGGCGGCCATAGCGCGCAGTCATCTTCCCGAACAGGTGTGAGCGGGTTTGCGTTTTGCTGACGTCAGAGATGTTTGCGGAAGCGATTTTTTTGCCGCCTTCCGGACAAGCTAGTTTCAACCACGACAAGCCGTGACGGCCGGCGAAATACCAACGCCCGTCAACAACAACAAAAAAAGTTGTCCATCAACTCTAAAATTGAGCGATGAGATGAAAAGGGAGTGGTGGAAAAAGCACAACAACTCTTGCGAGGTAAGTTGGCTAACACTGACAAATTTGACCCTTTGTGTTGCGTTTTTCACGGAGCCACGCTTATGTCGAGGGAAAAGGAAAATTGGGATATTTGTTTACAGTGTTCTAATCCCACGCCTAATTCTCTGTAAAATAATATACAGTACGTGGAGGTTGCTCAAAAAACGGACGAAAAGTCGAAATCCCCTAATCATTCATTCATTAGGACTATCTTAGAAATGAAAACAAAAAGGAATTCGTCGTACAGCTAAAATATTGACCTATGAAAAATATAATTTTTTTAAGTGCGTAAATTAGTGCAATAGAATTAAAGGATAACATCAATAAGTAATTTCATAATTCCTTGTTCACGTAAAAATGTATTTAAAGTGAATAAATTCCCCTTTGTTTTTCATTTAAAGCTACTCACATTACATGGATAATCATTAACAGTTTCATTGAATTCATATTTAGTAATGCCAAGCAGAAAAATGGAATTAATATAGCTTGTAATCTAGTGCCTCATTTTAATTGAGTTAATGATTTTCTATCTATTTTGCTAGCTAGCTAGCTAGCTATCCATCCATCCATCAATGTGTGATTAATGAAGCTTTTGTGTGTGTGACCTCCCTCATGCTCTAGGATTATCCCAAAAGTAATCCCATTACTCAGACAGGCTGCAGTGTGTGTGCGTACGCACGCGTGCACACACACACGTTTGCGGTTTAACTCAGCTGAGGCTACGCGGCTGTTTCGCATTCCTTTATGACATTCAGCTGATGTGGTATGTTTGTAGGTTTGAAAAAGAAAAAAACTGCGCTCAAACGAAAGGTTGTGAAATACGGAATCTCTATGGAAAAATGAAATATAGCTGAAGCACTGAGGCTATTTTAACGTTGCGCGCCGTCTGAACATTTCCTTGAGTGATCTTTAAGAGCCTTTCAGTAAGTTAACGCCTTTCTGCGGGCGCCTACTGCGGAACCCATAATCTGCCCTTTGCTTCCAAAAAAAAAAAAAAGACCACACGGAGCACGGAGCGCGGGCCAAGCCCTAAGAGAAAGAATGTATGTCTTTCATGTTATTCTGAGCCCAGCTTTTGTTGTTCGCCGTATGTGCCGTGACGCTGAGATTCCAACGGCGTGGCCGTGTTTCACTCATGTAAAATTCAGTACCAGTCAAAAGTTAGGAAACACCTTCACAATCGGAGGAGAAGTGCAGCTCGTTCCAGGTCGCGGGAGCTACGCGTAGCTGATTTTCATGCGTTTGCATGTCATAATGGCTCACTTGACGGTCACATGACGGTCACGCGACAGTCGCTGCGACCCAAACTCCACCGCTACGCGCACGTTTGAATTTTGTTCGGCTTCGGGGTGATCAAACCGCGCACGCCGAGTACGGCGAATAAGGGCAGCGCCGTGTAGTGCTTGCTGGAAACGTGGCCCGTTGTGTGTAGTCAAACACGCAGCGCGGCATCGTCCTCCCCTTCCTCCTCTGCTCCACGGGCACTCCCACATCTGTGCCGGCTCAAATATCAGCGCACGCCAAAAGGACACGCTGCTCTGTTTAGTGGGGGGGGGGGGCTCGCTCGCTATTTTCACTCTTGTCGGAAATTCGGCGGGCTTTGCTTTATTGTTTGGTGTCCGTACAACAGTAAGCGCCGCGGAATCAACGGGGTCGACGAGCGCAGGGGCCTCTTAACGGGGCCCGGGCGGCTCCGTTCCGCCGAGCTGCCGCGTCATTGGAAATTCTCCCCGTCGGAAACTGTCGGGGGACGTGGACCCGAGCGCAGGGAAGCTCAGGGCCAGGCAGTAAGTGTAAAAAGCCATAATTACAAGAAAAAGCTAAGCGGAACTACGACTCAGGAAAAACTGGACGGCTAATAAGTACAAACGCGCGAGACGTGACAGCGGTCCGACACGCGCCGAAGGAAAACGGGAAGCTAAGTAGCAGGGTTGCCGTTTTCATCTAAAAAAAAAAATCATCCATGCGTAATAAGGCGCATAGAATAGAAGCTACCGTAGTGGGGGGAAAAAAATGGAAGGATTTCATTTCTTTGTATGCCAAAAATGGAAAGTCGCAGTTAACGGCGCGGCGGGTTACATGGTGCGCTGTCAGCTTTTGAGAATATCGCAACAGTCGATGATCATGCGGCCATACTCGGCCGCCTAAAACAACCAGGGTTGTTTGAAACAATGGGCCGCAATCGCATTAGCCTCATTCGGCCGGAACGCTTTTGTTAGCCTGAGCGCCGCTAATTATCGGACGCGTGAAAAGGCGGCGACTGGATGACGAGAGTACACGCGTTTTCACTCGCGTGCTTTTCTCAAGCTCCTTTTCGTCGGCTTGAAAACATCTTCTCTCTCGCGCGCTCCGGAAGCTGGAAGAAAGGTCTGGCGTGGCGGCGGCGGCGGCGGCAAACATACGGCTCGCTTGCCGCAAGCCACTTCGTCCGGCCCGCGAGATTTTCTCTTTTCTAACGGGAGCTTTGCAAAAAATAATTGAAGCGCTGGCCTACATGTTAAAAGGATAAGTAAGCGCCGTTTGTCTTTTTTTTACAGTTATAGCATTATGTCCGTTCTGCATTTTTTTTCTAATCCTGAGGAGAAATCCGGCCCAGTCTGCCCGCTTGTGATGAACAGCCGGCCAGCCGCACGGGCTTTGCGGAGGGGGGTGCCGAGGCGGGGACCTCGCCGGGGTTTTTTGCGGATTGTCCCGGCTTTTTGGTGCGCTTTTTGGCCGTGATGATAGAGCCGAGCGGCGGCCTTCGGAGGCACTCTTGTGGATAAACCGTCGGGCCCGAATTCTAATGATGCCGCGCCTCCCGCTGGCGCCAACAAACATTTTCCTATAAATAGGTCAACAGCGGGCAAGACGTTTTCCATATTTTTGTCTTTTTACGCCACGGAATAACGACCTCGGAGGAAGGTCGAGGGCGCCGTCGCGATCAGTTCTTTACAAATGGTTTTGACGCACGCACCCGAACCCGCTGTTCGGGCCAGTTTCTTCTGCCTGTTACCCCTGCGTCGCCATTTTGGGTGCAGAGGCGGACGCCAAATGCGGAGAGGCAGACGGGAGTAAAGCGCCTCGCTTTGGGTGAGAAAGACGGCTACGGCTGCCGCTCGAGATGGCGCGACACGCTAAGGGCAAAGCGGACGTTTTACTTCCTGGTCGGAAAGGTGGCTCCCACGGAACTTATGTTTGAGAAGCAATTGTGCCGAAGGTCAGTAATTTCCACTTTCTGCGGAAAGTTTTAAAGATGATGTTTGGGCCCCTTTAAGCAAGAAAAATCCAGCGCTAAAGTTGGGGCGGGTCGTTACTCGGGTTGCTGTCGGTGACGCGCTCTCAAGCGGAGGCCTCCGCTTCGGCCTCCGCTTCGGCCCCCGCTTCGGCCCCCGCTTCGGCCCCCGCTTCGGCCTCCGCTTCGGCCCCCGCTTCGGCCTCCG